>NW_027459377.1:35000-362500 GCF_050624435.1 Tenrec ecaudatus | reverse complement strand
GAAGACCATCCTTTCTACTCCCTCGGGCTCCCTTTGCTCTGCTTCCTCCGCTGCTCCATTGCATGTCCCCAGTGTTTGCCTCAGTGTGGCGGGGTCAGCTCAGTTGCCCATCCCCCATTGTGTCTCAGGTGCTGTCCCGTGTAGGGCCATGTGTTGGTGCAGGATGTCATATCTCGTAGTGTGGTCAGCTGAATGGTCCTCTCTGTATGATGGGCTCTTCTAGCTGGTCTATCGACTTTGGGCTTGGTGGACCCAGGTGTACTCCACTATGTCCTTTCTCCTTCTTTTGTTTCAGCTTCCTTCTGGATGTGGTGTGGTGGGTCAGTTCCTTTCCCACTCCAGACGATCTATTTTTGTTTTCTGTGGTATTCCCTTCGAGTGTGGGGGTCGGCCTAATTCTGGTTTGGGCCGGCTTGTCGTCCAGCCTCTTTGTGTAGATCTCTGTACTTTGCGTTGTCCTCCTTGTTTGGTGTGTCGTGTTGGGGTCCGTATGCATGTTCCAAATCTGTGGGGACATAACCGATACTCTCCCCCGGGTGGGTTAGTACCCTGCCCCCCCCCATACCATCCATTCGGATTCTCCCCCTCCCGGTTCTCCCTCTCCCTACCCCACTACCCCTTCTTTATGCTGGGCTCTTATGTACCTCCCTAGGTGTGGCCTGTCCTCCCTCCAACTATCTATGCTTCCTGCCGTTTATTGTGGGATGGATGTTTATTCTTCTATTTCTGTCATGCTGATTGTACTTACCTCAGGGGACTCATGTTGTACCTGTCCCTTTGGGTCTGGCTTACCTCGCTTAACATAATTCCTTCCAGCTCTTCCCATGAAATAACGTGTTTCATGTGCTCATCGGTGCTTTTCAGTGCTGCATAATACTCCATTGTGTGTATGTGCCAAAGTTTGCTAATCCACTCGTCTGTCGATGGAAACTTAGGCTGTTTCAAAGTCTTTGCCATTGTGAATTGTGCCGCAATAAACATTAGAGCGCATATGACTGGTCGTGTTTTATTTGCTGCTTCAACCGGGTATATGCCCAGTAGAGGGATGGCTGGGTCATGAGGTAGATCAATTTCCATTTTCTTTAGGTATCGCCAGATTGCTTTCCACAGTGGCTGTACAAATGTACACGACCACCAGCAGTGGAGGAGGGTTCCTACTTCACCACAGCCCCTCCAACACTTGTTGCTCTCTGATTTACTGATCTGGGCTAGCCTCAGGGGTGTTAGGTGGTATCTCATGGTTGTTTTGATTTGCATTTCTCTTATGGCAAGGGACTTCGAGCACTTTCTCATATGTTTATTGGCCATATTGATCTCCTCTCTAGTGAAAGTTCTTCTCATTTCTTTTGCCCACTTCCTTAGGGGGTTAACTGTTTTCCTCTTTTTGCAGGTCACGATGGTGTTGTAGATTTTAGTAATGAGCCCTTTGTCTGATGTGTCATTACTAAAAATCTTCTCCCAGTCTGTGGGTTGCCTTGTCACCCTCTTGGCAAAGTCTTTCGAGGTTCACATGCATTTTATTCTTATTAGATCCCATTTGTCGATTTCCAATTCACCTGTGTGTGTCCCCTTCCCTGTTGCAGGGAGCCTATGTGCTCCCTGGGCCAGTACTCTGAGATTAGTCCCAATTCCCTCCTTAATGGTCCTGATGGTTTGGGGTTTGACTTCTAGATCTGTGATCCACCTTGAGTGTATTCTTGTGCATGGGGTGAGGTAGACGTCTTATTTCAACTTTCTACATGTGGATATCCATTGTTTCCAGCACCACTTATTAAAGAGGGCATCTGCTTCCCACTTGACATTTTTGGAACCCTTGTCGAAGATCAGTTGTCTATATGCTGATGATTTTACTCCTGGGCTTTCTATTCTTTTCCACTGGTCTGAGTGTCTATCATTGTGCCAGTACCATGCTGTTTTGACCACTGTAGCTGTGTAGTAGGCATTGAAATCAGGTAGGGCGAGTCCTCCAATTGTGTCCTTCTTCTTGAGGAGTTCTCTGCTAATTCTGGGTTTCTTCCCTCTCCATATGAAGTTGGTGGTCAGTTTTTCCAATTCTTTGAAGAAGGTTGAGGGTAATTGGATTGGTATAGCAGGCCAATACATTTCTAAGGGTTATGGATTCTACTTCAGAATCGTTCTCAATCTCAATCCCAGGGCCCTCTTCACCATTGCTGGCTAGACCTGTTCACCTCTTGCCATATATGTGTGTGTGTGTGTGTGTGTGTGTGTATCACACACACACACACACACACACACACACACACACACACACATATGGGTTTATTGTAAGACTGGGTCTGTAGGTTTCTCGGGTGGGAAATGTCTCGGTCCTTGGCTACACACTAGAAAGAAATTCACACCAAAGCCTGGTTGGTGATCCGAGTGGGTTTATATACAGGAGAGAAGAAGGTTCCGGCGTTACAGTAAACTGAACACGGGCACCCTCATGACACTGCACACCCAGCCCTGCTGAGCGGAAGGCAGAGAAGCAGCTGAAGGGAAGGTTCCAGCCTTTTAAGGGCTTTCAGCTGTGAGGCGTCAATTAAGCTCTCCTGGCTTGGCCTTGAATTGGTGCATGCCCTTTAGCCTGCATTGGCTTCCAACCTCCTGTAGGGGGCCCCCTAAGCATGGAGAGGAACAACCCCTTGTCTTGCTACCTAACAGGTCTACATTCCTGTATGGTTACATTGAGATGGAAGTAGCCCCTTTAGACAGCCTGTGAGGTTCACCAGGAGCCACAGGCCCCAGCGTTCCCTGTTACCACCTTAAACCTTAAACTACTGTTGGAGTTTATATTATTTGTGCGGGTCTGTGGACATGGAATGTTTCCATGCCAGACCCTGAAGTTGCACAAATAAGCATCCAGAACAGAACTCATACAGGCTCTAATAAGATGCTCAGATGCTTCTTGCTAGGATGAGAATTCATCGAAGTTTGTGAGCAGTTCAGATCTTGTAAGGGAGAACAGGTCAGTAGTGTATCCAGAGAAGAGAGCAAAGGTCAGGGGAAAGGGAGGAGGCCCACAGACATCTGTGCTCTGTGTTTGGCCACAAGACAAGAAACCAGGTCTCCCTGAAAAAGAAAGCAGAACAGCAAGTCCCTCGGAACTAGGACATCTTTAAACCTGACCTATACAACACTCGGCTCAGGGAGGCGCCTTGGAAAACCGTAAAAGCCCGAAAAGAGGGACAAGGAGGAAGCCCAAGTCTTTGGTTTTCCCTGCTGTGCTTTCAGTGTTGAAATGTCTGTGCACGGAGCCTTTGAAATTTCAGAATCAGAGAGTGGATTCATAAGCCAAGCTCCTGCTTTATTCTTCAATGC
The DNA here is from genome assembly GCF_050624435.1 of Tenrec ecaudatus. Taxonomy (NCBI): domain Eukaryota; kingdom Metazoa; phylum Chordata; class Mammalia; order Afrosoricida; family Tenrecidae; genus Tenrec; species Tenrec ecaudatus. The sequence continues at coordinate 359,179 of NW_027459377.1, read as the reverse complement.
ATTTTAGCCCAACTCCTCCTTGGTGACACATGTAACAGAAATTCTGGACTTAGGAGCCACTTGGTCCTTGGACACTAGGAGATTACAGTGGAATCTGAAACAGGGCTCTAACCACCAACTGGACTGGCCTAGGAAGCCCAAGTATTCAGTCTCCCAAACACCAACCTCCCGTTGCTCTTCATCTGCCTCCACCTTGTTCAGCTTTAGTTGTCCGTGGAAGCGTTTGGCACCCATCTGATGCTTCAGAACCCAGAAAGGAGGAAAGGTAAAACTGGGATTCAAATGAAACAAGATGTGCCCGGGGCTCCTCATGGCATTTGTCACCTTCAGTTCCCTCTTCGGACGCAGATGTGGCAAGGTTCACAAACAAGCTTTACCAGAAAGAACAGCCTGCTTCCAAGTGAGAAAAAGCCCTTTACACATGAGTTCCTGAGGTCAGCCCAGCCCTGTGCGCCCCCCACCCCTCCCAGAGTCCCCTGCTCTCCGGCGAAGCATTAAAGCAAGTGGAAGCAGAGATTTGCTCAGAATAAAAAATCATTTTTCACAATAGCATGCCACATTCTGGATGGCAATCACGGCTGCACAAACCGTATCCATCCCCAGTCATAATGTTGCCGCCTCAGTGACCACACACACACATTGTGTGGCGAGACTCAGAGTCTATTCCATTTGTGATCAATTGTTTCCTCCCTCTCCACACTTGGCACTTAGGAGACATGCTCTCTGGAGGCGATTAAGGCTTGTCTTGTGGCCAATAATCATCTCCTACGCCTTCCTTTCCAGTCACTAATTTGATGTCTTCACTCAAAGAAATGCCCATAAGTTGAGGTTTCAGAGGAGAGCTCCTTGAGCTCCCCAGACAACAAGGGGGCCGAGTGTCACCGTCATTATCCTGAGCTGGGAGGGAACACTAGTGTTCCGGAGGCTGGGAATCCGTCACTGCCTGCCCATCGCACAGACAGAGCAGGTGCTGGTTATAATTGCTTCTAGACGTCCTGCCATGCTCAGTTGAACGTCAAAGCCATAAACGCTGCCAGACTACAATAAAACTGGAGTACGCAGACATTTCTGCATCACTGCCGGGTGAAAATACACTGAGTGGAGTTGGATGAGATGGCAGCAAGCGCTTAAGGAGGGGGTGCTGTGGGAATACCAACAAGATGACTGCCAGTCTCCGTTTCCTCCTCTCCTCTGCTTTGTGTTTTCTTTCAGGACCAGAAGAAATGATGCATATGTAAGGATAAAAAATTTTCCATTTCCAGAGGAGTTTTCCACCCCCCAATCTACCCGCAGCCTCCTTTGAGCAAGCCAGTAAAAGATTTTTTTTAATTTTTTAAAACCTGCCTTCTCACTATGGCAATTTCCGGAGCTGCTATGTGGCTGTGTTTAAAAGTCCCCCTTGGGATCCAGAGTGCAATCCATATCACAAAGGCATCCTCCCAGTCCCAAATAGCAATGCAACCTCAATTCAGAAGGTTGTTCTTGTTTCCATAGACCCAGAATGGAGTTTAAGCTGTTGATCTTGACTGTGGTTGTCGCGTCAGCCTCTCATGGGCACCTCATGGGCAGTGGAGCAAACTGTGCCTATCTGTGCTACCACCAGGACTGGGAGAGGAAGCCAACAGTGGTGGGCCATAGGTCAATGTGTGGATGGGGATGATCAGGTCTTTCTTCATTATTCTGTTTCAGTCTGGAAACACCACTGAAGCCTGCTCAGTGTCATAGCAACACACAAACCTTCACTGACAGTCTCGGGCACATTGGCTGCAAATCAAACCCGGGTCTTCCCAGTGAAAGTCGATGAGAGGTCTACCACTGAAGCACCGTGGCCCTCACCTCAAACCAGGGCAGTCATTTCCGGAGTTCAAACCAGACCACAATGCAGGATGACTGAGATTGCCACCAGAATCTGATACTGATGCAGAAAAAAACCTAACTACCATTTTATTGACTCCCAGTAGGACAAAGATCTGCCCCTTTGGGGTTTTGAGACTTTAAATCCTTACAGCAGGGGTCGCAACCTGTGGGTCGCGACCCCTTTGGGGATCAAATAACCCTTTAACAGGGGTCATCCAATTCATAACGATAGCAAAATTACAGTTATAAAGTAGCAATGAAAATAATTTTATGGTTGCAGGTGACCACAACATGAACTGTATTAAAGGGTGGCGGCATTCAGAAGGTTGAGAACCATTGCCTTACAGAAATAGACAACCTCATATTTCTCCCACGGACGGGCTAGTCAGTTCAAACCCTTGACCTTGCGATTAGCAGGTTAATGCATAGTCCACTACACCACCAGGGCTCCTAATGATATAATAAGAGATACTATTGTTAGATCTCTCGTGGGAGAAATATACCTCAGTCCTTGGCTTCGCGAGAGAAAGAATTCACTCCGCAGCCTGGATTGTGATCCAAGTGAGTTTTTTGAGAGAAGAAGTTTCAGGTTTACACAGGCACCTCAGGGCCCCTCACCCCTGCACAGCTTGCCTAGAAGCTGCTGGAGAGAAAGTCACTACGTGGGCTCCAGGATCCTGCCTTTTCTTTCTTTTCTTTTTTTTTGAAATCGTTTTATTAGGGGCTCATACAATTCTTATCACAATCCATACATACATCAATTGTGTAAAGCACATTGTACACTCACTGCCCTCATTATTCTCAAAACATTTGCCTCCACATAAGCCCTTGGCATCAATCAAGTCCTCATTTTTACCCCCTCCTCCCCGCTCCCCCATCCCTCAAGAAACCTTGATAATTTGTGAGTGGTGATATTGGGAGGGTAGCGGGAAGGTGGATTGGAAAGAGGGAACCGATTACAAGTATCTACATGTGACCTCCTCCCTGGGGGACGGACAACAGAAAAGTGGGTGAAGGGAGACATCGGAGAGGTCAAGATCCTGCCTTTTCAATTCCTCCATAGGGAGGCATGGTTGATGGTCCTGGTCAACCCTATTGGCTGGATTGAATTCACCTGGCCCAGATGGGCCAATCCAGATGTAACACCCACCGGAAGTTTGAACCTGAGCATATGTAATGGATGACCCAGTCCCTATGCTAAGCTACCTAACAGTATTTGCAAGATGCCGAGCAATGTTCTAAGCTTTTTGTATATAATAATTCAATTATTTCACTTAACAAGCCTATGTGTGGACTCTATTCTTGCCTCATTTTACAGATGAAAAATCAGTGGCACAGGATGATAAAGTCATGAGCCTATGACCACACAGTGAGGAAGTGGAAAGGAGAGATTTGAACCCAGACTGCAGAGCCCATGCCTTGGGTGCCTACAGCGCCACATAGGACACAGGAAAGCATGGAGCAGACTCGGCATAAGACCTTAGGGAGTTGGGAGGACTGTGCATGCATGTATGTGCTAGGACTGCATGAGAGTAGCTGCTACTCAGATCCAGAAGAGAATACAAGGCTATTGCAAAAATTATTTTTGCCAAAAGAGGGTGGAATTCTGCATCTTGTGCGAAATCCACTAACCTGCACATGGCACAGCTACTTCAGAAGGTTCCCAACAATGTGTGCTGTGCGGCAAACCAAACTGAGCTCAGGGGGAGCTGGTCTGTGGGTTTTGTTAGCCAGAAGGTGAGCAGTTTGAACTCACCAGCCACCACTCCAAGGGAGAAAGAGGAGGCTTTCTGCTCCCATGGACTTACAGTCTTTGAAGTGGCAGAGAGCATTTCCAAGCGGCCTATGATTAGGATCTAGGAGGGTGAGGGTGGATGGAGTTGGTTGAGACCTGGCTTCAGGGCATTTCCCAGAAGGGCTTCCTGCAGTGACTCTGCCTTCAGGAATGTCTGGTGACCCTGAGGGTAGCAAAGTCCTAAGCACACTCAGGCAGTGGTTCTCAACCTTCCTAATATAGGTCCTCTTGTTGTGGTGACCCCCTGACCATTAAATGATTTTCTTGCTACTTCATCACTGTAATTTTGCTACAGTTATGAATTGGACGAGCCCTGTGAAAGGGTCATATGACTCCCAAAGGGGTCGCAACCCACAGGGTGAGAACCACTGCACTAAGGGTTCCCCTTCCGGGCAGCTCTACCAGTATCTGATGTGCATAGTTCTGTGAGGTGAGAGAAATGAACTTAGTGTCTGCTTCTGGTGACAGTTGATGTGGGTGGGCTTTCTCCCTATGTCAAATCCCTCTCAAGCCATTTGTCACCAGAACATAAAGCAAGAAGAGGAGGCAGCATAGCAGGACGGCAAGCAGAACAAAGATTGAATAAACACAATTCACTTCAATCATGAATCGGGTGCCCTTGAGATGTGAGGAAGACCCCAGTCTAGTGACATTAGATCAGGTTTAGGGATTGAGTGATGGGACCCTCTTGGCTCCCCTCAGGCCCTATCTTGCTTTCCCACTGACCCTGCCCCTTACATCGTGATTGGTCCTTATTCCAGCATGATGGTTGGTTTCATAATCACGACATGTGGGAATGTGTTAGTCGATAGGTTATACAGGCACAGTCTCTGGAATGGGTAAGTGAGGAGGCGCGACTGGTGACATGACTGGTGGAATGGATCATGTGAAGTGATTTGAGATCGTTGTTCAGACCTAATAGGTCATCCAGGCCTCTAGTTGATCCTGGCAGTACTCTAGTTTAAGGAAACAGAATGTTAGGCATTTAAGTCATATTTGAGCTTAAATTTTGAGCAATAGGCTGTGGCTCACAGTGAGAGTCTATGTGGAGACCCTAAATCCATTTTGAGGGGCCACACATTCAGCCACCATTGAGTTCCTTCCTACTGCTGACTGGCAGTAGAAAGCTTGTCCATCAGGCAGTGTGCTTGCGTCCACTCCCCGGGCCAGACTCAGCAATATACGGTCGTGTGCACATCCCAATGAAGGTCCCGCTCATGCTCTCACAGGCCCTCCCGCAACTCCATGAATTGATCTGTCTTCAGGGACAGTTTTGTGACAAAGGTGTTTGTTTTCCATGTCTCATTTAAGCTTTCAGGAGCTCAGGTGGTGATGCTGGATAGTGTTGGACTATTAACAGCAAGGTCGCTGGTTCAAAGCCACTAGTCATTCCACAGGAGAAAGATGAGGTTATTGCTTCCTGTAAAGGTAGCAACTTCAGGATCCCTACACAGAGTCACTATGAGTCAGAGTCAGCAGGACAGAATGGGTGTCATTTTATTTAAGTAACTGTGGCTGTGGGTCCTTCCGACACCATTGGGGCCTCATGCGGATGCTCTCCTTCATCCAGAACAGCGGTTTGTGCCTTTTTCTTGTGTAAAACATAGCAAAGGAGTTCCTAATAAAATATAGTTGAATTGGGAGTCTTTTTTCCCTCAAACAAAGTAAATCCATAAATAGAAATGAGACTATGGTGCTAATAACCAGTTGGAGAGTTGAGAGAGCTGAACTCTCAATCCTGGTAGAAACCCATTGTGACTTTAAAAACTTGCTCAAGGTCATCCATAGCCTATGAGGTTGAGTTGAGCAGACACAAAACAGATGTGTTGGGGAGTAATTGTGTACATTAAGTAAACAATTTATCTTTCTAAAGATTCTGTCTAAAACTTACTTTAAATAGTAAGTTTTCCCCTGGACTAGGGAAAGGTCAGGGAGCTTAACCCCCTAGTATCCACCCCCTCTCAGCATTCATCATGTTAGGCCAGAGGAGCCAAATCACACCCACTACCCAGGGAGTACTGCTTCCAAAAGCCCATTGCCTGTGCCGGGGCAGAGGGCAGGTACCCGGACCAGAAATGCTGACGGAGTGGAACCAGCAGGCTCAGCCCCCAGCTTCCTGAGAGAGCAGCTGTGATGGTTCACTTTTGGAAAAATGTCAATGCATGACTTGGGCAGCACGAAAAGCAGATGTGCAGAGGTTGTTCGCTGTATTCCAGAAGTTCCCACACTCTCCGGAGGCTCCTTGGCTCAATGGCAGGAAGCCGTTGGTGGCTTCCACCTTCAATCCCAGAAGGCCACTGCCGTCCAGTGGATTCCAACCACAGTGACCCTATATGGAGTTTTCAAGACTGTAAATCTTCATGGGAGCCAGCAGTCTCATTGTCCTCCTTGGGACAGGGAGCTAGCAGCCCGTTTCACCTCCAGCACCCCTTCCTCTCTAATTCTGGATCCAGTCCCTCCAAATATCCTGCCCTGCCCTTGTCTAGGCTTCTTAAATGCGTTCCATGCTGCTTATGTTAGTCTGGGTGCCTTAGCGAAACAAATCCACAGAAACGCGTATGTATAAGAGAGAGTTTTATGTAAAGGGTGAGTGCACATCAAGAAAACATGCCCACATTTGCTTATGCACCCGCTTTGTCTTCAGCGATCATGTTGGGGTAGGCTGGTGTGCTTTTTCCATGTGGGCTTTGTTGTTTCTTAGCTAGATGGCCCCTTGTTTATCTTCCAGTCTTTAAGACCCTGGACACTATATCTTTTGATAGCCGGGCCCCAGGGTGCTTAACCAATACACCACAAGGGTTCATTAGCATGTGACTTATCTCCTGCCATTCACACTAGATGCTCAAAATAGCAGGAAACCAGGTTTCTCCTTTGTGGACACACCAGGTACTGACAGAACCAAGAACAGAGACATGCTTAGTTATATATCTTGACTATCATTAGCATATTATATGCCAGGCAATCTGTAAGCCTTCGCTCCCCTGACCTCTCACAGCCTCGGTAAATTGAAGCTAATAAAAGTAGTGCTCTCACAAGCTTGGTAGGAGATTAAACAACTCACATAAGGGTACACAGCCTATCAACGAGGAGGCGAGATGAGGCAGTGTGTGGCTGCTGAACCCACACCCTTCACAACACCTCCATTAAAATGACTGAGGGCTATGAGGAACCAGACAGAAGCAGGTTCACAGCCCAGATTGAGTCAATTTAACTGCCTATTGTGCCTGACCCTTCTATCTCTGATCTTAGAAATGGGGTTAACAACAACAAAACACTGTAGAAGAAATGTCCAGCAGATGACAGGCACGCGATTAAACAACAAAAAATAAATCACTTAAGTTGAAATTCGAGCTCCTGGAAACCCCTCACATGCGTGCAGAGAAGGATTGGGCCCCATGTGGTGTTTCCAGTGCCCCCGTCCTTCCCCCCTAAAATGAGCAGTTGATAAGGTAATGCCTGGATTGTCCCAAGCCCCAGACTGTGGAGAACTAAAGGAAAACCCAGCATTATGAATCTTTGAGCACAGCCCTGCTGGGAAACCGCCCTGCAGTCACTTGTTGAAGACTGGAGGAGGGACAAGAGTAGGGAGAAGAACGAGGACTGAATGTGACACATAAGCAGGGGTGGCCTACATTCCATAAAGGAAAAAACTCAAGGTCTGCTTTTCTGGTGCCGGAAAGTTAAAACCCATCTGGTGCAGTTGAAAAGGTGTGTGTGTGTAGTGGGGGGGGGGTGTTAGGGAGGAGGGGCGATGAGTCCAAAGGATGAACTCCATCTGCAATTGTGTCCTCAACTGCTTTCCCCTGCTAGCCACACGATATTTGTGGCTGGCCTGCCCTGCTTTTGTTATCAAGCCCAGAGAGGGCAAGAGACTAGCTCGAAGTCACACTGCAAGTTGGCAGCAGAATCAGGCCGAGAACTCTGGATGCTTAGAAAGCTTCACACAGACCTGAGAAAGTACCAAGGGAAGACCTGTTCGCTAACTGGGCAGCACTCACTGCATGCCAGCGCTGTTCCAGTGCCCCAGCCAGGGCATTGCTCCCTGTGTCCGTGTGTCTTCAGTGATGCACACAGGTGACGGATTGGCTTTTAATAGCATGCTTGGAAGGTTGAGGCCACCCAGCGGCACGTAGAAAGAAGGGCCTGCAAATCTACTTCAGACCAAGCAGCCTTTCAAGACCCTGGGGAGCACAGTTCTTCTTGGACACACAAGGAGGCCAGGAGTTGAAGTTGATTCCATGATGTAGTTGATTCCATGGTTCTAGCTATACCTAGAGTCACATCCACATTCATGTTTATATCTCTTCACTCCATGGGGTGTTCATGGCTCCAACTCTTCTGAAGCAGACCACCAGGATTTTGTTTAAGAGGCCTCTGGATAGGTTTGAACTGCCAACCTTTTAGTTTGTAGCTGAGTGCTAAACAACTTGTGCCATGCAGGGTGCTAAGCTCAGAAACTCAGTCGGTGCTTCATGATCTCAGTTGGAATTATAGAGAGGGTCAGTGATGACCCATTGACTGCTGGGTAATTGTTGATGTAGTCTCCCTGTGCAGACATGTAAAGTACCTGAAAACTTAAAATCCAACTCATTGAGTGCATCATCCTGCCGTGCGCCAGCCCAGCAGCATGCTCTGCTGGGGACATTTGGCCATGCCTGGAGACATTCTGAAGAAGGGAGTCCCACTGCCATCTAGTGGGCTGAGACCAGGGATGCTCGCTTAGCATCCTGGTGCAGGGAACAACACAGCCCCACAAGAAGGATGTTGGCCAAAATGTCAGCAGAGCTGCCACTGGGAAAATGGTCTAGTCCAAGCGCTGACCTTCGTAGAGGAAGAAAGCCAATCCAGAGCAGCTAAGTGACCTGCTGTGGGTTGCACAGCCTGATTCCAAGCCCAGTACTATACCCAAAGCTGTTACCACGCCCAAAATTAAACAGCAATAGCTGCCCAAAGGCCTCTTAGTTTGAGGACCAAGTAAGACAGTAAATGAGAAAGCCCTTTGACAAATGTGGCATGCTGCACAAACATGAGATGTTATTACCCAGGATCTTTTGATATATGTAAATAGAACTTGTACCAGGTCAGTTAATTTTCCAACTGCTCTATCTGAGCTTTCAGATGGCAGCACCTCTGTCCAACCCAGGAAAGGACTCCTGTGCATGCTGAGCAGCCCTGGAAAGCCTCATGCCTGGCTTCTCCCACCCCTCAGCTAATCTCCAAATGATTAATAAGGGCTCTCACTATGTTGTGGCTCCCAGCTGACAGATACTAGGCTATCAATGCATTCGTATCACCTCCTTCATGCCAGAGGGACTCAGTTATTCGAGGGGTTCCAAGGAGGACCCAGCCTGAAAGAGAAACGGGCGAGAGAGAGGAGCGAGACCAAGCAGATTCTTGTCAAGGTCTGAGTTTATTGCTACACAAGCCTCTCTATAAAGGGTGAGGCAAACAAGGGAGTTCAAAGGGGAGATAAAAAAAAGGAAGGGCGGGGGTGTAGAGCACACAGGGCAGGCGGCCGCAAGTCTGCAGTTGGAATGTCCGGTGCTGGAGCAGACAAGGGTGGGCCATCTGCTGTGTGTCAGGGTAGAGATAAGGTTGAGGTGACGTGGCTTTAGCCCTGCTGGGCAGGCAATATGGCCTTGGTTTTGTCAGGCTGATTATGTCCGGTTCCCAACATGAGAGAAGCCAGGAATATCTCCTCTCACAACTGTGCAGCATACGAGATCAGATCTCCCAATCTGATTTTCAGCCCTCCTGTCTTTCCAAGTGAAGTGGATGGTCCATTTCACGTTGTCTCAAGTCTTTGCACATTGCATGCCAACATTGCGACACAGGGCGCGGCTGTGGGTCTTAGTAGACAAAGCCCCCACCCAGAACCCTGCCCCCAGAGCTCCTTAGTCACCCTTCACAACGCAGGTCCAGGCCGGGCTCCACACTGCAAGGCGATCAACCCTGACCCTCCAGTGTGGCCGTCCTCACACGCTCCCACATCCACCTAGAAGGACTGGAGATGAGAGATTCCGGAAGCTCCCTGCCTCATCTGCCTCCCTCCCCAGAGTGACAGAGCAACTGTAACTGATTAGGCAGGATGCAGCCTCATTCCCAGTCCCACCCTCTCTGGGAAAGCAGGGCTGTCTGGCACCTCATCCAAGGCCTTTCCCCTGTGATCTCATTACTGAGTAGCTGCTCCTCTACCACCCACCTCCGTCACCTCATCTAAATACAGGGGAGATGAGTATGTCTTCTTTGCTGCTCCTTCCCTGAGTCCACCCCAGGAGCTCCCTGAACAGATCATCAATCACTTCTCATTACACCTGCAGCAGCCGTCAGATACTGCTGAACAGAGACAGGCGCCTCCCCTGCTGCTGCCAGGCTCCAGTGCACATGTGCACACACACGTGCACACACATTGTACAGGCCCACTCACATGGACACACAAGCATGCACACCCATGTGCACAAACTTTGTTCAGAGGTGGGAATTCTGCCCATTTTAGCCTCTAATATTGCAATCAGAGAGTGATAGAACAATGAAAGATGAAGGTGGATGAAGGAAGATCTATTTATTCCCTTACTTGTTACATAACCATTCAGGGCTCTTTTTTTATCCGTACAAACACACCACCACCACCATCAACAATCATCAAGTAGCTGTCATGTATGCAGTGCTGCCCTATTCAAGGCGGTGCTGAGTATGTGAGGAGGATTCTCTCTAAAGCACAGCTCTGAGGAAGTCTGTCTCCTTCGCACTTTTACACACGCTGGGAGAGGAGCCTGCAGGAGGCTCCGTGCGTTGGGTGAAGCCACACGATGAGTGAGGAAACCGAGTGTGAAGCCAGGGGAATGAGAGCGCAGAGTTCACCACTTCACCACCATGCTGGTGTGCACAATCGATGAAAGGGTGGCTGCCAGCTGCAGGACAGAAAAAAAGTAAAGCATGTAACTTGTGGTTTTAGCTCTGGCTTACTTCCAAAAGGAATTGTTTTTGTTGTTCTAAAAAGCTTTATACCAAAAAAAAAGAAAGAAAGCTTTTTACCACTATAAAAACAAAAGGCTACTGCTGTCAAGCACCTTCAGACTCAAGCCAGAGGAGAGCTCTCCCAGTGGGCTTCCAAGCTGTAAATCTTCACAGAAACACAGTACCTCCTGTGGAGTAGCTGGTTGGTTCAAGCCAGCAACCTGGCAGTTAACAAGTATGTCCCTTGTACCTGTAATACCTGTATAAAGTGTATTAAATATGAACTACTCCTGGTGTGTAATTTTAAATTGAATTATTGTGCCTGGAACTTTTTTTTTAATAGCTAAGAATGGTGAAATCAGACTCCTTTAGATGTTATGAGAAGAATAGACACTACACAGGGCTTGGACCCAACCCAGCTTAATTCAAAGGAAGGCAGATTTATTTTCTTCTGCTTCCCAGAAGGTTCCTCAGCAGAACGTGTGTTAAACAAAATTGTTTAGCTATGGAAAAGAGCAATCTCCTCTTGGGAAGATTCTGGTAGAAAGGGGCTTTGGTTACATATCCAGCTCAACCCAGCCCCAGAGCCCTCGTCATGTTTTATTTTGTTTTGCCCTTGACACTGATTGTCTTGGGAACTGTGGCCCCCGAGCAATGGCCAGGAAGTCAGGTCTTCTTGATGTAAATCCTCTAATATCCCCTACAATGATTTTCAGTGCCAATGGTAAGGCCCGCCTAGTGGCTGCCACATGCCCCTGAGCAGACACGTCAGAGCAGATGAGAGCATGAGACAGCATTTAAGAGAATGGTAGGCTGGCCTTGACTTAGCTGTTTGGCCTCTCCTCAGAAGTCATTTGTGACACTGACTGTCATGGGTTTCATTAAGAACAAGTCTATCTCTACCAAAGAAAACTGCAAGGTAAGAGGACTTTCAGCTCCAGCTACATATGTCTCCAAACTTACTTACATATTGTCCTGTTTTCAGAAGAAAAAAAATTTACTCAGTGCCTCCCGGGCAAATAAAAACTTTGGTACTACAACCTACAATCCCAGATAAAGTGTAGGTATCTGCTTTGGCAGCTCCCCTGGATGGAGCTGCTCCAGTAGCTCTCCACAAAAACCCTGTGAAGAGATGATCAGGCAGGATAGCCTAGTCTGTTCTGCAGAAAGAAGCTACCCCTGGAACCTCAGTGGCTTAAAATCTAGAAGTTTATTCTTGTTCATGCAAATTCTGACACTGGAAGGGCAATTCTACAGGGTGTTTGTCCTGCACACCGTCCGTCAGTGATTCGGGCTGCTTCACAAATATGGTGCCACCAGATCAAAAGGTGGATTCCAGGTCATCACAGAAGAGGAAGAGAGAAGTGGGGGTTGTGGATCAGTCTTTACATGCTTTGACACTTTAGTTGACATAGATCGCTGGATAGGGCTGCTTATATAAAGGTTATCAGTTCAAACCACCTAGCTGTACCACAAAAGGAAGGAGTCATCTGTTTTCATAAAGGGTACAGCCTAGCCAACCTCATGCAACAATTGTACTCTGTACCACAAGGGGTGAGCATGAGTCAGAACTGACTTGAAGGCAACAGGATTTGGGTTTTTTTTTTGTTTGTTTGTTTGGTTGGTTGATTGGTTTGGTTTGGTGAGTGGGAGGTGGTTCTACCTACAGCATATTAATCTGAAGTAGTCACTTTAGGTTTTTTTGTTTGTTTTTTGAGAGATGTGGAAAAGCTCATTGGCTTTAATGGGGAGTTAACTCTGCCGCAGACGGCCTCCTCAAAATTTCCCTCCCGCTTCAGAAACTAGCAGAGATTTTCAATGAAGGAGCCTGCTGGCACCCGCTGGACATCTCCTTGCAAGGTCAGTCCTTTGGAGCCATTGGGAGGGAGAAAAAAGAGACTTTTATTCCTGTAAAGAATTCCAGCCCCAGAAATCCTGAGGGGGAAATTCTGCCCTGTCCTCTCGGGTCACTATGAGTCCGAATTGAATTTATGGCTATGAGTTGAGTTGTAATTCCATTCACTTACTGCTATTGACAGGTTGCTAGATTAGGGCTTGTCTTCCCAAATGCCAGCACTAAACGAAATTGAGCTGTCCAGGCCACAACAAAGGGGTTGGAAATACATCAGGCACACTCATTAGACACCCATGGCAAAATTCAGAACTGAGCATGCTCTGACCCAAGTCATGTAGACCCAGGTGGAAGGTCCACCTGGTCATACAGAATAGGACTTCACAAAAGTGCACCGAAATCAACCAATACGATCGACCAATGTCCTCCAGTGGTGTTGGGAGGTGATAGAAGTAGGCCTGGGCTCCTTGTCACCCTCCCTTGTTCACGTGCTCTGCAAGTGGAGGGTGAGGCCCTTGGGGGTTCCTGCCGTGGCTCCTCAGCTGGTTCTGCACTCCTGCTCAGGTATTCCGCCCATGAAACCGCCATATTCAGCTGCAAACTTTCCCCACCCCTGCCATGCAGCCCGGCGTGCTTTCCGGAGATACTGGGGACTTTTGGGGACTGCGATACCTGAAACTTTCTTCCATAACATTCACTTGGATTTACAAAACTGCTTCTGCCATATGAATTCTTTCAGCGTTGCTAAGCAAGAACTGAGGTCAACCACCCCAGAAACCTAACACTATCAAGTCAATTCTGACTTATATCAATCTAGGGGGTCCTCAAACTATGGCCTGCGGGCCGCATGGCCCTCAGAGGACATTTATTCAGCACGCCGGGTGTTTTTGCCCCGTTTTTTTTAACTTCAAATTAGGTATGTGCAGTGCGCATAGGCATTTGTGCATAGTTTTATTTTTAAACTATCATCCGGCCCTCCAGCGGGTTTGAGGGACAATGAACTGGCCTGCTGTTTAAAAAGTTTGAGGACCCCTGAAAGGACAACGTAGAGCTATGCCTGTGGGTTCCCGAAGTTCTAAATCTTTACAGGAGCTGAGAACCGCATCTTTCTCTGTGAGCCACTAGCGGATTCCAACTGGCCGGCCTCATGGTCACACACATTCCACCAGGCTCCTTGAGCCTTAACTTGATAATTTAATGAAATGATACTTCTCCAAGTCACACTGTATCATGGTCTATAATCTTGCTATTCTAATATCAAATTTAAAATAAGGAATATAGTTAAGCTCCAAATCCATAAGCAATAAGATCATTGAATCTCTTTGGACACTATTACTTAAAAAAAGAAAAAACTCTGTTCAATTATTTTCAGCACAGAAAAGCTTCCAGCGTTTACAGCTTAGTATTTAATTGCTTTTTCTCTTCTTCTTTTGCATTGGTGAATCATTTTGAGCTTATAATAATGTCAAAATAATAGTTTCCAGAGCCTCCAGGCATTCACTGTGTAATGATCATTTAAAAGATTTCTTGGTTAGAGGGTCCTCAAAAGAATAAAAAGCGTGTCCGCATCCCTGGTCATTTCTATATTCAAAAGAAGAAATTGCTCATCAAATGCTACAAGCCAATTTCTTTCTTCAGCCAAACTGCCCATTTTAGCATCACTGAATTAAGCAAATGGTTCTACATTTCAAAGTCAACAATGATACTCTTTTCCCTTTAACACGAGCATCTTAAACAGCTCAAAAAGTAGTCGAGCTCTTTATTATGGCTTTTCCTGAGAAAGCTGTTTCGTTGTTTATTTTATTTATTCATCTAGACTTTCATGTTAAGATTTGTGTATTTTAAGTTCTGCTAGTCAGGACATTTTAAACGGAGCCAGATTTTTTTTTATACTTTGTCTTTTAAAATATAATGAGACTGAGCAGTACATCCCTTAATAAAATATAAAGTCTTCCTATTTCTGTTTGTTTGTAATTTCCCTAAGGATAACTCTTAAAGTAGTAAAACCAAAACCCCCCATAATGAATTACATTTGGTCTACTGGGGGTTGTGGCCAACCTTTAGATAGAAAAATCCAGAGACTCCCTTCTGCATCTCCTTTCCCAACCAAACCCCGGTGGCTGGAGGCCGGAAGGAAGAAAGAGGCTGGGCTGCTGGGGCAGGGTGGGGAAGGGGTAACCTTGCAGATTATTTCAAATTCTACTCTGAAGGCAGAAAGTTATCCCAATGAGATAGCTAGAGATTCACTTCCTTAGAAAAAGATTGAAATTAATGTGTCCCTTAGAAAAGCCAAAGGAAAAAAGTCGTTATTAATTTAGGCAATTGAAGAACTTTGAAAGCCATGTCTAGTACATAAAAACACCTGTCCCTAGAGCCCATTGGCCTAGGAAACTGAATTTTTATACCATGTAAAATAAAGGAAGGTCATTTCTTAGACTTGCTCAACAGAAGATTGTCATTTTAAACCGGTTACTGTAATGAGAAGCTGGGTTTTCGTAAAAAGGACTGAATGCTTGAGTCAGTGTGAAATGAAATTAGAGATGCATGTTCTGCGCATGGCAGCATTTCCGGAGGAGTCTGTGTTCCCGTGACTGCTCTCAATCTGTCTCGTGCCTTCTGGGAAACTCACAGCGTGGTGCCCACATCTAGTCTCTCGGACTTTCTTGCCAGCTTTGGAAAGGTGTTGAGTCTGTTGGATCTGCTGCACAGAGACAGCATGCAAGTGGACCCTTCCCACATTCCTCAGAGAGCAGCCCCCCAGTGTAAAGCTGTGGGTGAGGTTTGATGACCTTTGCCCCTTCATCATCCCGCATTCTTTGACGGACCCAAGCGCTCCCCCGAGGCATTACCGGAGAAGCAGCTACCCCATAGTTTCCAGATGGTGGGTATCAGCCTGTGTGCTCATTGGGATTGCCAGAGAGCTGTCCAAAAGACATCTTTGTCCCATCTCCACTGAGTCCGATTTTATTGGTCTGGAATGCAGCCTAGGTGCTTGGATTTTTTTCTCTCTCATAAGTTTTTATTGTGAATTGGGTGAAGGTTTACCAAGATCATCAGTTTTTTATTCAACAATTCATACACATTGTGTTTTATGCCACTTATTGCAATCTCCACAATATAATATGACTTATTCCACTCCCTACTTATGTCTTCTGTTTCCCTTCCTCCTCTCTTCCTACCCTTCTGAACTTGGGCCTTGGATTAATACTGCCCTTTTGAGATCAAATGGTTTGCTGTTTTCAGGTTTGTGTGCCTCACTTGTGTAATTGCTCCCATTATAGACCAATCTATTATTTGGCTGAATATTGAACCACAGGTAGGAGTTCATTTTCAAACTTAGTGAATAAGGACCATCATTTCAGAGGTTCTGTTAGTCCCTATCCAGCCAATAAGCCTGGTCTCTTTTATGACTGTGAATTTTGCTTCACTATCTAGGACCTTTTGATGTGATCCCTTTCAAAGAAGTTGGAATTGATAGTTGGAGATCATCTAGTTATTCTGTGCTCAGAGTCATGAAGTCTAATGTTCATGTGGTCCACTCACCACTCTTTCCTCCAGAGTGAGGGTGACAATACTTGCCACCTAGATGGCCACTTGTGAGCTTCTGAGATCCAGCTGCTACTCACCAGCGTGGATGTCGACCATAGTCTTTACAGTCTAGGTAATGACAATTGTCCTTGGTGTCCTTCACAACTATAATCCCCAGCCCCCAAGCCCAATAAAGCACTCCCTCCAGTTGTTCGGTTATGCCTAAGGAGTTTTGATAACTTCATCTTCTGTGTGCTCCGGAATATTCAATTCCCTGGATGATCAGAATGGTCAGTCAGGGCTCAGAATCTTGGTGTTAAGGCTCCTGGTGAGATCCTGGCACATCAGACACAGAGGTTGTGAGGCTAGAGGATGGGCAGAAGGGGATCATACTGAGTCTAACAAGGAAAGAAAAGGAAATGAAGGATATAAGCAATTAAAAGCAAGCGCATAAATAGATACAAATACACAGATGGCCCTTGCAACATTATTCCCAATCTCGCAAACGTGTCAACGGTCTAAATACCCATCAATAGGTGAATGGATAAGTCAAACATGTTGCCTATGGTATATACAATGGACTACTACTCAGCCATAAAGAGAAATGAACTCTTGACACAGGCTACAAGAGGAATGAACCTCATAAGCATTATGCTGAGTGAAATAAATCAGCTTCAAAAAGGACACATTTTGCTTAATTCCACTTACAAGAAATATCTAGGCTAGGAAAATGAATAGAGACAAACATATCCCAATTGTTTCCAGGGATAGGTAGGAAGGTAAGTATGGTTGTTACATAATGCCATGTCAATTGGACAAATAAGTGAGGTGGAGTCTTTCTTATACCTATATGAGTGTCCTTGGATTTATTTCTCTAGTCAACCCAGCCTAACCCAGTAGGGCCTGGAGGGGAAGTGCCATCCCTGAGACGATACTGAGCTTCCATAAGGGTGATGACATAATTTTGGAATGGGTAAGGATGATAATATGAACAACATGCAGAATGCCACTTAGTTATAATCTTGTAGAGCGTGGAAGTGACGAATGTTTTGATGCATGTATATTTAGTACGATTTTTAAAGAGTGTACGCAAAAGAGCAATATGGCAAGTCTGTGTTGCCATTTGCTGTTGCTCAGCTAAAAGCGATTCGGGCCTGTGTAGTCCAAAGGGAACCACAGAGGCTCAGGAGGAAAGCTGGTACCATCTCCAACTAAGACTTGTCTGACCAAATGCAGAGTCTCCCTTCAAGTAACTGACAGGTCAGAGGCAGCTCATCTCTGCTGCAGAAGCAATGATTTGTCTCAATTCCCAGACCACTGTCACAACCATGTCTTGTTGCCCTCGGTGCCCCCCTTCCCCACCACAATAAGTCACTAGAAAGCCATGCTTCATTTAAAAACAAACAAATAAACCCCTTCTGCCTCCATCCTGGCACTGTTTCAGCTTATTTAGCATCATAACATATGTCATCTGTTTCCCTAAACAATCTAACATGGACATGGCACGATGGGACTGATGAGTTAGGCAAATGAGAACCAGCCTGCCCTCTGAACACACACGATGGCATTTGACTTGCTGTCAGTAGATGCTGTCGCGTTTCTTCTCCTCTTTCCTGGAAAATAAATACAGAAAAGAAAGAGGACATGAAAAGGGCTGCAAGATGTTTAGCTCTGGTCTTTCTAGAAAGTGTAGAAAAAAAGTATGTGACCCCTGCCTGCCTTTAGATGCCCCACTCCTCTGGCTAACAAGGATTGCGCACTGACCATGGACAAGACATCTGGATCTGGGGGGAGGATATAACAATTGCCCCCACCAGCAAAGAGTTTCCAGATTTACGGGACTGCACAGGCCAGGGAGCAGCTCATAAAAAGAACAAGAAGAATCGCAAAGGAGGGTGTGCTCCAGCACCACTTCGTCCAGCTGCAGACACATGAAGGCAAAGTTTCCTTTGCTTTCAGTCAAGTTTATGATTTCCGCGGCATCCCTTACCAACACCTTCACAAAGATCTAGGTTCTTGGGTTGTTTCGTTCCAGGGCGGACATCACCTTGGTAAAGCCACACTCTAAGGACAGCTCATGGTCCAAGAATTCCACCTATATGTTTTGAAAGGGGCCATGTTAAAACCCCTGGCTCAGACTTTCAGGACTGGGCACAATACAGCAAACCCACCATGGGGACAGCAGGATTTGGTAACACTCTCATCTCCATCACAACCTGGACCTGGCAAAGCTATTTTCTTCCACTCACCATCTTTCAATCAATATTTACTCAGCTATTAGTTGCTCCCCAGGCTCAGCATCAGAAAAGTGTTCAAACGTTACCTAATTGTCCATCTAATGGTAGAGGTCTGTGCAAGGGATATGAGAGCAAGAGGCTCAGAGATGATCAGTGGGTAACGAGAGAGGGATTCACCTTTATCATTTGTAGAAAGCCCCTGGCAGACTTTCCCTGGAGCAAGCAAATAAAGCTGCTCCCGGCTCAGCTCCATTCCTGATCTGGTCTTGCCATGAGACTATCCAGGCTTTGTCCCAACCCCACGTTCTGGAAACCACGAGTGGAAGGAGGTGGATCTTGGGGATACCATGGAAAAGAATGGGCATTGCACAACACTTCATTGTACTCATATGGAGCTTATACAAAGGCCAAGAGATAGAACCAGGTGAGACTGTGAACAGGACAAGGTGATACTGCATGGTTTAAAATCAGAAAAGGTGTGCATCAGGGTTGTATCCTTTCACTGTTTTTATTCCATCTGTATGCTGAGCAATTTATACAAGAAGCTGGCCTATGTGAAAAAGAACATGGCATCAGGATTAGAGGAAGACCCAAGTAATGTCATTAGGAACATTTTCTCACTAAAAATTTTAGGTCATGGCATCAAAAAAGTGTCATTTTAACCTAAATGGGTTTTTAGACCAGTGAAATAACAGCGAGAGTGAGTCAGCATTGTGCACAGAATTGAGCGATACTGGTTCTTTGGGAAATTCATAATCCAACACTGACACTGCTGAGATAAAGGATGACAGTGAGGAAGATTCTACACCTGAGCTCTGTGATGGGCCAACGTGGTGCTCTACTCTCTTCAGGAATGGATGAGCCAGCTCCACCAAGATTCCCCTTTACTGGAGCACCTGCTATGTATGTAGACGTTGAACACAAGAACGCTTTGGCGTTCCTACAATGATTTCTGACCGATGAGGTCATCGAAAAATTGATTATGATAGCCCGGAGGTTTACTTTCAGGTTTTAACCCCTCTTCAGTTAATTTCTGTGCATGGGGGAAGGTTTGGGGCTTGCTTCATTTTCCTACATACGGTATCTCAGTTTGTCCAACACCATTTGTTGAGCAAGCAGAATTTGTCCCTTTGGATATTTCTGTGTCCTTTTTCGAAGGCTAGTTTCCTGTTGACTGGTGAATATATGTGTAGCTTTTCTGTTCGAATCCATTGATCTATATACCTCTCAGTGTACCAATACACTGCTCTCCCTTAGGGAAAAACAACAACAAAAGTTGTATGAGCCCCTATATAATGATTTTTTTTAATGGACGATGAACTATTTTCCAGGCCAGCACTATCCTATGTTTGAGCACATTGCTGCAGCCACTGTGTCAATCCATCATGCCTTATAGCCTGCGGTACTCATGTTCAGGTATAGTGTTCTGCCATTCACAAGGTTCACACTGGCCAGTTCTTTCAGAAGTGGAAGACCAGGTCCTCCTCCCTCGTCTCTCTGTCTGGAAACTGCTGAAGTCTACCTGCAGTGAGTGACCCAGCAGGCATTTGAACTACTGGCTGCAAAATTTCCACCATTACAGCCAAATGCAGGCCACCATAGTACAACAGACAGTAACAGCATCTTAACACCACACAAAGGCTCCTCCCTGGGGAGACCACGTGTTCAGGCAATTGCTGCTGTTACACATGTAAGTGGGGGCTACATGAAGTCGCACCATCTCCTGTGGCCCTTCCAGGAACAGGCCATTCTGCTGTTGTTTCTACTGGACTTAGGCTCAGCTGCCAACCTGCCCTCTGCACGCATTCTTCTCCTTACCCTTCCATGTCACCTTCTCTTTGCCCAAGTCAATACTGCTGGTCAGTCACCTACTGGTGGATGCTTGCTTCTGAAGTTTCTGAACCACATTTCCCCATGGTTATGAGACATTGCTGCTGCCACTGCGCGCATTTAACAGGTTACTTTACACCTTCAATGAGAAATCTAGGGGAATAGAAAGAAAGCTTCTTCTTTCTCCCAAGGAGTGGGTGGTGGTTTTGAACCGTTTCCCTTGAGGTTAGCAGCCCAATGTGTAACCCACTACACCAGTAGAGCCTTGGTGGCACTGTCCAGCAATTATTAGACTGCTAAATATGAGGTCAGGGTTTCAAACCTACCAACTTCTCCTTGGGAGAACGATAAAGCTGTTCCCATAAAAGGCTGACAGCTCCAGAAGCCCTCTATAGGGTGGCTATGAGTTGGAATTTTGCGGTCATTTAGGGCTTTTTGGTGGCATGTGATTTTTTAGGGCTTTTAGGTTGTTTGTGGACGTTCAAGGTGTGTTTGGGGCATTCGGGTGGTTTGGGGTTTTTAGGGTGTTTTATAAGATTTTAGGGAGTGTTTAAGGGATTTAGGGGTGGTTTTTTAGAGTGTATAGGTATTTTTCAGCACAATAGGGTGTTTTTAGTGATGTTGCAGAGTTCCTTAGGGATTTTAGGGTATTTTTAATATTATATGTGTTTTTTTCCCCCAGCATTTTAGGTTTTCTTAGGGCTTTCATGGTGTTTTCAGGGCATATATGGGGTTTAGGAATGTTTAGGGTTTGGGAATCTTCTAAGGATGATTTTTGGAAGTTTCACATGTTTGGGTGGGCATTTGGTGTTTTTTTGTGGCTTTAGAGTGTTTATGGGATCCTGTCAATTTGCAGCTTTAATTCCGCAAAGAAAAGTCAGACAGCAAGCCAGAAAGGAGCAGGAAATGAAGGGGAAGCCCAGGCCACATGTTACAGCTGCCAAGTCCGGAGAACCTAGGTGTGGTCGTTGGCTACCTGGGACCGGGAGTGGGGCTGTGCTCCTGCCCAAGGGTGCTAGGGAGTAAACCAATCTCAGCTGGACGTTTGGCTTTTCTACTAATTAGCCGACTCCATGAACTTTCCCAAGGGCAGCTGGCGAATTGCCAGGGGAACCCAGCTAGACCCCCCACACAAAAGCACAGGGATGGTTACAGGAACAGGAGGTTTCACACAGTGGATGTGCAGGGCTTGGGGTCGGGATTGGGGGCCAAGGTGAGGAAGGGGCAGCAATAAGGCCTGGTCCCAAATAATCAGACACTGAGCAATAAAAGTACAAGGACTGCCAAGAGAACATGGGGACAAAGGATGGCTGGACTTCATTTGATATCTTTGGACGTGCTGTCAGGAGAGACCAGTCCCTGAAGGGACATCAAGTCCATGAAGGACATGATGCTTGGCAAAAAGTGGAGGACGGGCAATAAAACAGCTCGAACCAGTGGCTACACCAGTGGGCATAGTAACAATGGTGAGGATGGTTCGAGACCTGGCAGTGTTTTATTTTACTGCTTGTGTTTTTCTAGAACTGTCTTTCCTGGATGCACGAGGAAGGATAACTGTGCTTGTGGGAAGCAAATGCACAGTGGGCAGCGCTTTGGCCAACATAGGTACACCACCGGCACACAGTGCCCCCTTACTTGGCATCCAAAGTGACAGGGTTTGTCTTTCCCCAGAGCTCTCCAGCCCTGGGGGAAGCGGCCCTGCCTTCGGCGCACCGCCAGGGGGCAGCACTGCTGCTCTCTCACTGGCTACATCTGTGAGGACCCAGAGAGCAGCTCCTTTCTGCTGCTCTCCTCTCAGACTTCTGCCAGAAGCCTTGGCTCGTCCTGGATCCTCCCTTGATTCCCACTCTGCACCTTTGGGGACGCCCAGCCCATTAACTCTCTCCCATCCTTCCTTGCTGCCTCTTGTCCAGATGCCTGAGCTGGGCTTCAAGTAGTTGTAATGTTATGCTTAGGTGAGATGTGTTCAGCTTGTTTACTGTCTGTATACAAGAAAAGAGTGCAGCCCAAGACATCCACCCTTTTGTTCCTCTATGGAAAGCCTGTTACGTGTCATAGTCTTCTCTCTGTGCAGTGCTTTCCTCTGCTGCTGATGCTTTTACATGAAATAGGACTCGGTGTGTCACCGCTACAGGAAATTATCTCTGAAAAAATAATATGCCCAGAACTCAGAAACAGTGTCAGCTTGCATCTGGCATCATGGAAGCATCATGGGTGTGTTTCCATTCATTCGCTCCTGAGTGTCACATGTTAAACTCAGTGCATAGCATAAACAGCAGCAGGCACAAACTGAGACAAAGCACACCCTTTGCTGTGAAGCACATTCCGACTCCTGGCTGCCCCTGTGCCACAGAGTAGAACTGCCCCGCAGGGGCTCCCTAGCTGTCATCTTTACAGAGGCACATGGCCACACCTCCCTTTTGGGAAGCCACTGGGTAGGTTTGAACTTCAGGGTTGTAGTAGTTGATGTTGTAGAGCCCTGGAGTCAGTTCGGATTCATAGGGGCCTGTGCACTAGAGAGAGAAACAAAGCCCAGTCCTGCGCCATCCTCGCACTTGTTACTGTATTTGAGCCGATTCTCGCAGCCACGGTGTCAATCCACCTAAGTAAGGGTCTTCCTCTTGTTTGCTAACCCTCTGCCAAAAATGACGCCCTTCTTGCAGGACTGGTTCCACCATAGTAATATGTCCAAAGTACCTGAGACAACGTGTCCGCATCCTCTTTCAGATCTCCTGCCTTTAGTTTGTCAGCTCACTTCGATGGAGTCGATGCTGAGCCATAGCGACTCTATGAGATCAGAGCAGAACTATCTCTGTGGGTTTCCCAAAGGCTAACTCTATGGGAGTAGAACGCCTCATCCTTTTCTTCTGAGGACTGACTGGTGGTTCCCCACTGCTGACATTACAGTTGACACCCAAGGCATAAGGTACTATGCCACCAGAAGTCCCTTGCCCCTGTGCAATAACCAACACCACCTACACACAAAACCCACCCCTTCTCTGTCAGTTTGATGTATGGTGATGGCTTGAGTTGCTATGAAATTGGAAGCTACTAGGGGGAACCCGACAAAAACTACAATTTTTTCAAAACTATGCATTTAAATTTTTTATCCCCTTCATAGTACTCTCCATTACACTTCACACATTTGTCTAATCTGTGATTACATTCTTGGAAACATTTTTCAAACTCAGCAGTTTGGGTGACACCCTTGTTTTTTCTCCCCCTCTTCTGTGTTGTCAAACCACTGTCCTTCATTCATGGAAACAGAAAGAAGTCACATGGAGTGAGTTCAGGTGATTAGGATATGAGGGACAAGAGAGGCATGCTTTTTGGGGGGAAGTTTTCATACTGTTATTTCTTTTCTCTTTTTTTATAATCAATTTTTGGGGCCTCATACAACTCTTATCACAATTGATACATACATCATATTTGTACATTCATTGCCCTCATCATTCTGAAAACATTTGCTCTCCACTTAATCCGCTGGCATCAGCTGATAATTATTCCCCATCCCTCATGAACCCTGAATAATTTCTAAATTATTATTTTGTCATATCTTACACTATACAATATCTCCCTTCAGCCACTTTTCTGTTGTCTGTCCCCCAGGGAGATGGTTATATGTAGATCCTTGTAATCCGTTTCCCCTTTCCATTCCTCCCTCCCTCTACCCTCCTCGTATCGCCACTCTCACCACTGGTCCTGAAGGGATCATCGGCCCTGGATTCCCTGTGTTTCCAGTTCCTATCTGTACCAGTGTACATCCTCAGGTCTAGCTAGATTTGTAAGGTAGAATGGGGATCATTTTAGTTGTGGGGGAAGAAGCATTTAGGAGCTAGAGGAAAGTTGTATGTTTCATTGTTGCTACAGTGCACCCTGACTGGCTCCTCTCCTCCCTGCTACCCTTCTGTAAGGGGATGTCCAATTATCTACAAATGAGCTTTGGGTTTTCACTCCACACTCCCCCGTATTCACAAAGATATGATTTTTTTGTTCCGATGATGTCTGATACCTGATTCTTCCGACACCTCGTGATCACACATGCTGGTGTGCTTCTTTCATGTGGGCTTTGTTGCTTCTCAGCTACATGACCACTTGTTTAACTTCAAGCTTTTAAGACCCCAGAATGTATAACTTTTGATAGTCGACCACCATCAACTTCAGTCACCACATTTGCTTATGCACCCATTTGCCTCCAGCAATTGTGTTGGGGAGGTGAGCATCACGGAATGCCACTTTAATACAACAAAGTATTTTTGCATTGAGGGAGTACTTGAATGGAGGCCCAATGTACATCTGTTACCTTAATACTAAACCTATAAATATATGCATATAGATCTATTTCCCCATCGTTATACATAAATATATTTACATATGCACATGCCTTTATTTAGACCTCTATAAATGCCCTTTGCTTCCTACCTCTTTCCTTGATTTCCTTTTACTTTCTGATTGTCCCACTCTCATGTTCAGCCTTCATTTGTGTTTCAGTAATTCCTCTAGGTTACATTACTCTTGGTTACACTCTACCAAGCCTCCTACACCCTCCTCACCATCTATTTGGATCACTTGGTGTTCCCTTGTCCCTGGGTTTGTTAACAGCACTTCCTTTTTCCCTACACCCCCCTTTCCCATCTCCCTCCCCCAGCTGTCAGTCCCATTGTTTTCTCCTCCAGATTGTTCATCCAGCCTATCTCATTTAGACAGACCTGTGGAAATCATAGCATGCACAAAAACGAGACAGAGCAAACCCAAGCAACAAAATGAAACAAAAGAACAACACCACCACCAACAAGCCAATGACAAAAAGCAAAACAAAACACAAGAAAGAAAAGCTTTTAGTTAGTTCAAGGACTGTTTGTTGGCCTTTAGGAGTGCTTTCTCATAGAGTATGATGGGTCAGCTAGCCCTGGCCCCAAAGTCTATTTTTGGTATTCCCTGGGGACTTCGTTGCTCTGTTCCCCTTCCTGTTCTGTTGTACACCCTTAGTATTTTGCCTCGGTGTGCTGGGATCAGATCGGGCGATAGAGGCATGCTGTTTTTTGTGTGTGAGCAGGTGCACTGTCATGGTGGCAAAACCAGTCCCCTGTCTACCACTAATCAGTCCTTTTTATTTTAAATAAATCATTTTATTGGGGGATCTTACAGCTCTTGTAACAATTCATACACCAATTTGTATGAAGCACATTTGTACATACATTGCTATCATCATTTCCAAACATGTTCTTTCTCCTTGAGCTCCTTTTTTCCCCTCCTCCCACCCACGTGAACCACTGATACTTTATACATACTTTTTATTTTTATATTTTACGCCTCTGCTGTATCCCTTCACCCAAACTTCTGCTGTTTGTTCCCCTGGGTGGTGGAGTGGGGCTGTATGTCCATCATTGAGATTGGTTTCCCCTTTCTTCTGCTTCTCCCCCCTACCTTCCCTCGTGGTGTTGCTACTCTCAGTATTGGTCCTGAGGGGTTTATCTGTCCTGGATTCTGTGTGTCGGAACTTCTAGTCAATAGCAGTGTGCAAGCTCTGGTCTAGCCAGACAACTCAGACCTTCTTACACAATATCTTCAGAACCTCTATATAGGAAGCTTGATTAACAGTCTGACCTAGTGCAATGACTAAACTCCAAATGCACTATCACCCTCACATCAACAAAACCAAACAAATGAGCATCTTCTTGAAGTTTGAGTTCACTTGACGAGGTGTATTTGAGTGAGGTGATGATGGCGTCTTACACTGACTTGATTTATGTTTGCATTCTGGCTTGTGAGAAGAGCACAAGGTCTTGTCACCAGCAATGACCTTGGGAAAAAAGTGTGGGTGCACTAGCTCAGAGCAAGTTGCCAGATGCCTGCCCAAACAGGAGAATGTATATTTTGAAATGTGTACCCAGTGGAGCTTTGTACCGCTTGGTTTTTTGGCGGGGGTGGGGTGGGGGTGGGTGGAAGGCCGGCTACTCCTTTGTAGGTTAGATAATCTGAGATGTGCTATTTGAAATTTCCTGGGGCCAGTTTTATACAAAACTAGAAAAGTTAATTTTGCTGTATGGAAAAATCTGACAGTCTGGAAGTATCTAATTTTCCTCACATGCCATCATTCCCCTAGTAGCATTATTCTTAGTTAAAGCTCTCCTCTGTTCCTCCTTAGGGTTTCCCCCACTACCTGATGTTCCTTTTCTCCTACTCATCATCAAGGGACTTGTGTCCAAAGTGAGGACAGCAAATAATTAAGAGACCCTCCTGACTCTCTGTTAAGAAGGGTGCTCTGGTGCATGCGTGTGTTTATGTGTGCACATACAATCGCATTTGAATTTTGTTGGAAGAGGCTTCATAGAGACAGAGAGTGACATGGTTAGAGCTGCTGCACATGTAGAGCACTGTACTCTATGGTGTTCTAATTCAAATGCATGTAAGGTCCAAGAGAGGTAATAGAAGCAAGTGACCAGGGTCAGGGAAGGCAGCAGGAGGAACTGAGGGAGCCTGAATGCCTCACACCCTGCCAGTTTCACTGATTCTTGGATGGGAGAGTACCAACCTAGTGCTATGAAATCTTCGCAGTTTTCAGAGGCTTGGGGGATTTAAATTTTGTATGTAAAAAATAGACATCAAAAATGCTTGTAATTTATTGATTTCGATAAACACACTGAATGCCAGTACTCAAGTCAAACAAACCAAACTGACAGCCATCGAGTCTTTGCCAACTCATAGTGACCCTATTAGACAGGGTAGAACTGCCCCTCAGTTCAGCTCCCAGCCCTGGAAGCCCACCAGTTCCTCGTTATTATCATGAGGAATACTATTTTCACAAGAGCATTACATACCCCTAGAGACTAAACCATAAAGCCATATAGGCTTTGACCATGAATTCTGATATGCTTTTTCCTCAAACTGATGGGTCATTTGATGGAATCCTTGTATTACTTCCCTAACATAAAAATTAATCAAGCAAAGGAGATTCAGTGCTCAGTACTACAGCCCCCTATTTAGAGATTAACTCTTAAAAACCACCACCACCACCACCACCACCACCACCACCACCACCACCACCACCACCACCTTATCTATGTTGATAAAAACTTGAGTAGGCTGTATAAATATCTCAAGTATTTAGGATAAAATGGATTCTTATTCTACTGTCACATATTTAGTTTGAGTTATGTGTTTCCATCTGAACACAAATTAAATAGACCTCATTGACATCTTTTCAAAATGCCATAAAAATTAAATGATTACCTTAAAAGATACTCAGTATAATTAGGCATCAGAAAAATGTACATCAACACTAGAGCGAGATAGTGTTTCAACCCATCAAGATGACACTAGCCAAGAATATTAAAAATACCATTGAGTGCTGGAAGAATGAACAGATTTGTGTCAGAAGAACAGTCTGAAAGGTCCTTAGAAGCAAGCACGGGGAGACTTCACATGCTTTGGGTATGTTATCAGGAGATGCCAGTCCCTGGAAAAGGCTGAAATGTTAGGTTCAAGTATAACAACAGTTTTGAAGATGGTGTAGGACTGCGCAGTGGTTCATTCTGCCTTGAGTTGGAACTGACTCAATAGCACCTAATGCTAAAAGCTAGATGCTTTTGATCCTAAATGAAAAGTGGATGGTCCAGCCTCCATACCAGCTACGTGGAAAACTGCCCCTCCCCCCAGAAGAATTTACTTTAGAAGACGGCACTGAACCTGTAGCTAGGGGAGATGGACATGTCTGATCAGAGCACACAGGGGCAAATGAAGGGGGAGGAAGAGAGTGGAGCACACACTGGTCCACCAGGCTTGGAGGATGATTTTGGCACTCTGAACAGCCAATGTACAGAGTGGACCATATGGCTGATCCCACTATGAGACATGCCATCCCTTGCTGGCCCAGGGCCCTATGGGGACAATACCGGAGACTCTGTGTTGGGACTGACCCGACTGGCCCTCCAACACGGAGGCAAATCACTAAAAGCATGCAGCAGAGCAACCATGGGAGCAGAGCGGGTAGCCCCTGAGGGAGTACAAAGGACAGACTCTGGGGCCAGAGCATGATACGCCATCAGACCTGACTGAAGGACACACCTATAGAAAAAAAAAATCAGACCTTGATCTATTTACAGGTTTTTCTTTCTTAAAAATTTTTTTTGTCTTTTAATTAATTTACTCTTTTATTGATCATTGGTTTTCTGTTGTTGTTTTTTTGTCATCACTGTGTTCTCACCCATCGCCTATCTTGCTATGGTTTGATTTTTGGTGCATATTATTATCTCAACAGATCTATCTAGATAAGATAGGCTGGAAGAATAGTCTGGAGGAGAAAACAACAGGACCAATGGTTCCCGGGGACATGGGAGAGAGAGAGGAGGGGGTAAGGAGGTGATGCTGACCAATCCAGCGACAGGGGAGCAACAAGTAATCCAAAATCTGTCGCAAGGAGGGTGTGAGAAGCCTGGTAGGTATTCAGCAAGGGCAATGTAACCAAGAGAAATTACTCAAACTCAAGTGAAAGCTGAGCATGATAGTCGGACAAGAGGAAAGTAAAAGTAAATAGAGGAAAGAACTAGGTGACAAAGGGTATTTCTAGAGGTCTACATACTGGCATGTACATATGTAAATATATTTATACAGGAGGGTTCGTAAATAGATCAACGTGCATATATTTATAGACTTAGTATTAAGGCAGTAGATGGACATTGCCAAATACTTACTCAATGCAAGAACACGTTATATTAAATTGGCATTCCATGATGAACACCTTTCCAACATGATGGTTGAAGAAAAATGTGTGCACTAGCAAATGTGGTGAAGAAAGCTGATGGTGCCTGGCTATCAAAAGTTATAGCATCTGGGATCTTACAGGCTTGAAAATAAAGAAGCGGCCATCTAGCTCAGAAGCAACAAAGCCCACATGGAGGAAGCACACCAGCCTGTGTGACCATGAACTGTTGAAGGGATCAGATATCAAGCATCAAAGAACACAAAAATCATGTCATTGTAAATGAGGGTGAGTGCAGAGTGGAGACTCAAAGCCCATTGGTAGGTAACTGGACACCCCCTTCCTGAAGGGATGTGGGGACGAGATAAGCCAGTCAGGGTGCAGGGTAGCAACAATGAAACATGTTTCCTCTAGTTCCTAAATGCTTCCTCCCCCCACTATCATGATCCAAATTCTACTTTACAAATCTGGCTAGACAAGGGGATGTACAGAGAGATCGCCTTGGAGATTGGGTGGATGTTCCCACAGTAGCGTGGAGCCTCACAAGTGGTGGTCAGGCGTTTCCCACAGTCACTTGTAGGACCTCAGGATTTAGGCTGGGGATGCCCCCACTTTTTATAGGGGAGAACAACCTGTGGCTTAGTGTGTGGGAGAGGACCAGCGTGAATTCCCCAGCTGCTTGCCACACCAATAAGTGGGGGGTGGGAGCTCCCTCAGTTGGGCCTTCAGGTTTGCCCTAGGCAGAGGGGAGTGGCCTGGAGACAGCTATTGTCTTGTGATGGGAAAGAGAGTGAAAGGAGAGGAAAAAGAGAGAAAGAGGAAGACACAGACTGGGGCAATAATGCCAACCAGACTGACAACCACTCACCCACACACAACTAAAATGCACAGAGTAAACAAAGGTGACAACAGTAAAAAAAAAAAAAAAAGAAAGAAAGAAAAGAAAACAACTAAAAAGGAGAACCAAATCTGTGGAGGCTGTGGTAGGAAGTAGAGAAGAGCTAGATGGAGCGGAGAAAAGCAGAAAACCTGTAAGAAGAGCCCAATAAAAGGAAAAAGAGAGAAGAGAAAAGGAAGGAGGAGGAGAGAGTATTTTTTAAATGGTTAAAGAAATAACTGACCCTGTGTTATGCTGTGTGTAGCTCTGACTCGTCCTGTGTGCAGTACTGTCTTAGGGGTCAGGCTGCCCACTAGGAGGACAGGGTTGCCCTAGGCAGAGTGTAGGGCTCTGGAAACCAGCAGTGGTATGTGCAAGCAATGAGAGGGAGCAGAGAGAATCGTACAAGCTAAGAGAGAGGTGAAGAAAGCAAAGACAGAAAGAGGAAAGAAAGAAAAAGAGAATAAAGAGAAAGAAGGAAATAAATCCAACTGAGTTCACTAAAGTTGGCTGTGATGGTAAAGAGCAAGGAGAGAGAGAAGGAGGAAATAAAGTATAAAGTAGTAGCTGATCCCTGATTGCTTGGATGAGGGGCCAGAGGGGTTTAGACACTGCTCCAACATGGCAGGTCAGTGTGCCCTTTTAATGCCGGGACCCAGTGGTGCTGGGCAGAATTGCCCTAGTTGACGAGATCACCTTAGGGGCATGACGGAGGTTTCTTCAACGGTGCAGCGCACTGTAGGTGTTTGTCCCAGGTGCCTTGTGTGGTGTACAGCACTCCCACACAGGGCAGGCTGGAGTGCCTCCTGCTATTTGGGTTGATTTGCCCTAAGCGGAGGGAAGTGACCTGGAAGCCTTTAGTGGCATATGAGAGGAGAGAGTGGGAGAGAAGAGGAAAAAGAGGGGAAAAGGGGAAAAAAGAGGGATAAAGAAGAAAGCGAGTAAATAAAAGCCCAACACCAACCTGAGCACGTTGAAACTGAGTGCGGTGGAAAAGTTAGAAGGGCTAGTGAATAAAGTGAGAATAAGTAGAGCAGTGGGATAGGAGGTAATGATACTTGATCACCTGTCCTTGAGGCCAGAGGAATTCCAACTCTTCCTCAAGGTCACAGGGTCATGGACTTGTAAGGTCTCTCTCTCTGGCCTAAATTCCAACCCCAGTCCTTGGCTCCCCGCGAGAAAAATTTCATGCGGAAGCCGGGCTCGTGATCCAAGTGAATTTAATGAGAGTTAAAAGAAGCTTCAGGTTTTACAAGGCACCCATAGGATTCCTTTGACCATGGGGCCTGGCAGAGACTGCCTCAGGTCATGCAAGGATCTCTCTCCTCCCAGGAAGACGACCTGGACCACCCCTCTCCCTTCTGGTTCCTGCCTTTTCAAGGGTTCCCGGGGAGGCTGGTGAAGGACCCCAGGTCAATCCCATTGGCTGAACTGCAATCATCTGGCCCAGGTGGGCTGCTCCAGGTGCAACATCCATCAGAGCCCACGGGCAGGAAAATCCAGCTTTCCTATGCTGGCTCTCCTGGGCATGCGTTAATGGACTTTCCCATCCCTGATGTAGGGTTCCACAGATGCTGTGTGAGATTACTTCAAAAGCAAGATCGCGCCCGTGGCCAGGGGTCACTAGGGTGCTGGAGTACCTGCCTTGTGCTGCATGTAGCACTGCAGCAGGGGCTGGGAGGGGGCACTGGGGGGCTCCCTCAGCCCCGTCTAGGGCTCCAAGACCGGCAGTGCCTCCCCAGCTATGTGTAGAATCACTGAGAGGGAAGCTTGTTGTCCTATCTAGACTGCTGATGCTTCCTAGATCAGAGGATTTTCTTTTTTATCCCTCTGGCCAGCTAGAATGAAATTGTCTCCCACAGTCTCTGGGCTACAGCTCAGTGCTGTTTAAGGCTGACACTGCTACAGCGGGTCTTTGTTATGGTAAAAGCTGCCAGGCCCTGTGGCTGAGTTCTGGCATTCCTTAGCTAGGTTGCTTCTTATGCTGATTTCTGTTAAGGGACTCCCCTATGTGGTGCTTGGAGCTGAGCAACCAGACTTGGGTTTGAGTTTTAAACCAATCATTTATGTTTCACCCTTAAAAAAAATTCTACTTGTGATGTGCTCAGATTTGGTGGCTGTCAAGCTGACCCCCAGAGGGGGAGATGCAGCTTATCAGGGGGGTTGTTTACTAGTCGGCCAATTGGAACTAAATTTGCTCCCTGGACTCCCGACTTTCTGCCTTTTTCTCCCACACCATGATCTTCCTAAGGTAATAATATATTTTTTCTTCTACTCTAAATTATGGCTACCCACCACCAACCCCTGACCGTGAGCTCAAGGCATCCAACCGCATGGAGAGCTCAGTGTGGGGTTCCCCTCGTGTCTGAGATTCTGCCCCCTCTCAGGGCGTCCACCTGCAGGGATCCCTGCTCCAGGCAAGGGCATATCTGGCGCCTGCCACTTCGTCAAAATTATAGTGCTGCTTTAAAGCATTCTTGGTTTGCTTTGTGAGTGGAAATCCCACAAAAGAAGGGGTTCAGGAGAAACCCTGTTACCCTAGTTCTAATTTCAGAACTCCACCTCCCCGTTTCCTTCACCTAATTTCCTATTTTTCTGGTCTGGCAGCAGGAGCTCCAGATAGATGGGTCCTATCTGGTTGCCATTTTCTCTGAATCCCTCCATCTATTTTTTTTACACTCTTAAAAAGTACAAAACATTTACTCTACAAGCGCAAACAGATTTTCAAAAGCAGGGAAAAACCTGAACGTTCAGTACATGGTTCAATCGTCTTTTCATCTCTGCGCCCTAACTATGCTGAGCTCCATGGAACTGCATGGAGGGGAGCTATTCTGGCGTCATCGAGCCAAGTGAGTGTTTTGAATTACCTCAAGTGAATATTTGACTGGAAAGCATAGGGTGTAAAAAAAACCCTGAAATCAGATGGTGCACATCTATCACAAAGAACAGGGCCTTGTACTTAAACCTTTTTTCTGAAAATAAGCAGCCATCTAAGTGAGATGTCAACTAAGTCTGCCCAGAACAAGCAGCACAGCCAGTGTGATGCCAGGGTGATAAATAATAGAATCTCAATCTGCAGGTATGAACAAGAATCAGAGCTTAAGTTCGGAACACCCAGTTTGCAAAAGGACTCAAATGCACATGCGGGGTGAATTCCCTCTGACCACAGCCCATGGACATGAACAGATACAGTTAAGTTCAAATGTAACACCTGATCATTTGATCTCTTCAGACTAATTTTAATTTGGTTCCAGTTTTTAGTATTTTTCACTTTCTGTTCGATTGAGGTTTTTCTCTCTTTTATCATTGTTAGTTTTTCTTTTCTACTTGTTTCTTGATTTTGTTTTGTATTTTTTTTAATACATATGAAATCCAGGAGAGGCAAATCCAGAGAGACACTAACAGAATTAACAATCTCCTAGGGACAGGCAGGGAAGATTTGGGGGAGTGAGGGGGGGGCTAACAAAAATGAATATAAAAGAAGGAAATGATGTAAACCTGATTGTGGTGAGGATTACACAAATCTTAATATGACTGAAGTATTGAATGATATATGTGAATTATATGAGAATTAAAATAAAACAAAAGCTGAGGTCAGAGATAGGGCAGCAATTTAGCCCTGAATCTCTTGGTGAAGATTGAATGTCATTTTGTGCCAAGAGCCCATTTTTCCACTCATGAAGTTTGGGGAACCGGCCATGCTCCTTCATCACTTTTCTTACCTCAATAAATGGGTACAGTTCACTCTTCTCCCTTTTCTTCTCTGTCACATACTTTGCAGCAGTCAGGGGAACAGAACTTACAGTCCTGAAAGGGATCCATGAGTGTTAGTCCAGGTAGACTAGAGAAACAAATCCACACTCATATATGTATAGGAAAGACCTTTATATACAAGAACAGTTGTATATTGAGAAAGCATTCCAGCCCAACCAAGATCAAGTCCATAAGTCCAATATTAGCCCATGTCTGATATCAATCTATAATGTTCTCTTCAGACTCATGAAACACCTTCAATGACCCCAAATGCAGGAAGATCACAGGTCAGTACTTGCAAAGTCTTCTGCATCCAGTGGTGGTAGAAGCATCTCAGCCTTGGCAGGGTCTCCATGTGGCTCCTCCAGTTCCCAGGGCATGGGTTCTATCAGTGTGGTGCCATGTGTCTTTTTAGTAGGACATCTCTCAGGGAATGAGCAGAAAGATAGTCTCCTGCCTCCAAGGAGGAAAGACCAGATTTCCCAGAACCCTGACGGGAAGGCCAGGCCCACAAAGAGGCCTCATTGGCCATAACCCAATAGAGAGACTAGAGTCTACCCCTTCACTCTTAATCCTCTCAAGTCCCAAATTGACACCAGATTGTATAACTACAACAGACCACCCCTTGTCCATTTGACATTTTCACAAAATTCTTTAGCCATATATAATTTCAAAACAATAATAGAATCATATCAGTATCTAACAGTATAATATGAAAATGCATACATTTCACTGTGTGCCACCCTCCTTTAAACATAATATTCTGTAAGTGATGAAACAAAAATATCCTATGCTTAACAATTGCAGGTAAGGTACACCCACATATTAATCCTATAATTCTATGAATATATTCCAGTATCTATGAAATCTTGTAAGCTAGCCACTTCACGCCTTTATGTGGCCCATTTTGGCTATCCAGTTTCTCTACTGCCTACTTCCATCAACCCAGTGCTCTGAGGAGACAATCATATTCTTCAATATAAAGAGTCTTCATGCCAGTTGGAACCTTGTGAAGTCCACATCCACAAGAAAGTCAAAGCAGGACAGTTCGTCTATACAGTCTGCAGCAGTATATACCAGTGCACAGGCTCAACATTCTTCTCTTCATCTGGTCGGGTTCGGGTCAAGTCAATGTGGGCTCCCTCTCTTGGCCTCACCTCAGTGTCCATTGGTCGCACTGCCTTTAGGCCTTGGCCCCATCACCAATTCTCTACAACTCTAGTCCCCTCAGAGTAGGTCATGGACTTCAAACGAGTCAACCTGCTCTCATCTTCTTCTCTACTGCCTGTAAACCAGGTCCACGAGTGTCAGTGGTCAGAATGGACCCGCTGCTCTATTGCTGCTATTCTGCCACTTTCACTCAACAAGCAGATCCAGTTGGTCACCTAGCAATCATTTCAGGCTTCTACAGGCTCCCTTGAATGTTCAGTACTAGAAAGGAGTTTCTTCAGGCTTAGAGATTTTTTCCAGTTTCTGACAAAAACCACTATTCAAAATTCAAATATTACAAAAGTTCCCTATTAATGCACATGAAGCTCTTCCTCACAGTGGGAGCAGTGCACAGAAACGGACCTTGATGCTGGGCTGCTCTGTGCGTGCTTTGGTCAGTTGGGAGCTGCTGATTCACAGATTCACTTCACGTGGATGAAGATGCTTGTTTGCTTCCCCGTGAGTTTATCGCGCTTCAACAGAGAAGAACCCTGTTCTTGGGTTTTGCCTCTGCCTTGCTCCTAGCACCGCTGGAATAGAAAGATTTCAAATGATTTTTTTGTTGTTGTTTTAAAAAACAGAAAAGAAATGCCGTGTACCTGTTAGGTAAGTAGAGGCAGAACTGAGGGTGGTCGCTGTGCATGCCAAACCTCCTCCCCATCACAGACAGTTGAAAGCTGCTTCAGGCTGGAAAGATGCACACATTTAGGTCCTTGTGACAGGAAGCAGGTCAACCTGGGCGGGCCCCCATCTAGACCAGGTGGGCTTAATTCAGTCAATGGGGTCAAACAGTACCGTCAGCCATGCCTACCAACAGGGTATGGGTGGGGGCCTCAAACCAGCTGTCATGCAACCCAGCGCGCGTGGGCTGTCCAGTCCGCCCCCACCCCCCACGAGCATATTTGCCTCCTCTATCCTTTATAAAGTCACTTGGATCACAAACTAGGTTTCTGCGTCAATTGGTTCTTGTGTGAAGCCAAGGACAGAGGTACATTTCTCCCAGAGAGAGCCCTCACATAACCAAATCAGATTATAGCCTTCAGTGTTAGGGTTCCAACGAATTTTGGGGGAATATCTCAAGTGGTAGTGGTAAGGACACAACTCAATCCATATTATCTCTTTATTTTGCTCAGCCAGATGCTTGCCCTTTGAGCCTGAATTGTTGCAAGGCTTATTACCCCATCAAGTGTTCCCAGAGCAAGCCCTAAATGGG
This sequence comes from Tenrec ecaudatus, assembly GCF_050624435.1. NCBI lineage: Eukaryota > Metazoa > Chordata > Mammalia > Afrosoricida > Tenrecidae > Tenrec > Tenrec ecaudatus. Next base: position 323,370 of record NW_027459377.1, on the reverse strand, counting down.
CAGTAGTCACACACAAGGAAGATTTACAGGGGACACTGTTAAGAATGATTAATGCTTAAGTGTTCCTTGTCTCCCCAAATGTACCATCTGGCAGAAAATTTGTTAGATCTCTCTCCTGGGAGAGATATACCTCAGCTCTTGAATAACTCTCCTGGTCATAGAAGTCAAATTCCAAGCTTTTCATCCAACATTCATAAAGCTAAATAAATGTTACATAAACCTAAGTTCTCTACCTTGGATAAGACAAAGTAAAACCATGACTTGAGAAGGTTTTCATTGAGGACAGAGACAACTTCAGATATTCTAAGCCTATGAAATTGGTCATGATTCAGGCAACTTGCCAAGGAAGCACGTAATACCTAGGTGGGAGGTGGAATGAATAAGAACTTGCACTAAGATTCCATTCCATCAGGTGCAGCTGGTGACTTTGGAGGCCCAGAGCAGGCAGTGGGAGAGAGAAGACCAGAGCAGGGGAGGGATGTGATGAGCTGGAGGGTAGAGGGAGGGATTATGTGTTGTCCTGCTGTCACCTCCCACCCCACTGTGACCCTTTAGTGATGTGGGCCCAGGTTTGTGATGCAAGTGGGTTTGAAGCCAGAGGGGACTCAGAGTGCTCAGTTGCCTGAGTGCAACCGCTGTATCCAGAAGATGGAGGAGATTCTCTTTCTGCTGGAACAGAAAAGTGCTTCCTGGCTGACCTACCAATACCCCACCTGGTTCACTGTTTTGACCTTGGGCATCCTGTATGGAGTGGGTTGCTTCTTCCTGGTCCTCCCCTTCCTTCCAAATACTCCACCTGTGCGACCACCCAGGAAAAGGATAAAGGTAAGAAATTCTCAACCCAGCCATAGGAGAGATTGATTTTTCCTCGTTTTATAAATTTTTCCTTTCGTAATTAATTTCCTGATAGGGGAAATCTCAAGAAAGAAGAGACCATCAGCCCTGGCTTTGGAATGTTGATGAGGGCTGGTGCGTCCTTACTCACTGTTAGGACTTTGTTCACTGCATTGGTATCATTTTATCCTTGCCGGCTTATGTTGATTTTCATTATTTCTGTTGGCTTTCCCTGTTTGTGAAGCACAGGAGGCGTGGATGCATCATGATCATGGACACAATGGTTGACAGAGTTGCAGGTGGAGAGATCTCATGGCAGAGGGAGGGATTGTGAGATCAGCAGTGTGGAGAACTCCCCCATCGGGAAGCTAGGGAGTGAAAGGGGATTGATTTCAAGACGAAAAAATGAAGGAGGCCAGAGGGGACAGAGAGCTTTAGACCTGACTGTGATTACACAACTCCTTTTGAAGGCAATTTAACCATGGAGGGGGGGGGTGTTGTTCTAAAATGGATATGGTAATCATTGATTGTACCATTGCCCTTGATCTGATTGAACGACTGAACTATTGACTCGTATGATATGTAAATCATTTGCCAGTAAGGTGAGCATTCAAAAATATTTCTCTTTGAAGATCTCAGACCTCCCATCTCTAGTTGTTATAGAGGGCAATAGGTAAAAATCCCCAATATAGTGACGCAGTGGCTAAGGACTAAATGACTAGACATTTCAAAGGGCAGCTCTCATCACTGGGTCCTCAGTCTCTTTCCTTGAGCTCCAGTCTCTGGGCCAAGGCTCCTTTTCTGTCTGGGCTAATTGAGAAAGCATGGCTGACCCCGGGGAGGAAGTGGTCAAGGGCTGGCCCAGAGCTTCAGCCTCCATAATCAAAATCTTGCCCACCAGAACACTGAGTGCTGAGAGTGTGTGCTCTCCGTGAGCAGAGGAAGGCTGACGGAAGAAATGCACTCTAGGTCTCACACAGAAGCTGGTTTCTGGGCTTTAGTCATTCCATGGAGATTGTCATTCTTCTAATCACCAGTAAATGCCTGCAGTTTGTCACAAAGAACAGACGCAGGATTGGATTCCAGCCTGACTTCCTCTCTTGTGCCCCAGCCTCAGGTGGAGACAAGGAGAAGCAGCAGGTCAAGGGACAAAGGTGACGCTCTGAAAGGTAAGGTTCTGCCCATTCAACCAAGCTCTGTAAGCTCTCCTGTCCCCTCCTCTGCAGGATGCCAGTGGCAACAGCCCGTCTCTCTCAGGTAATAATCCTGAACAAAAGGATATTGTGGATGGAAACAGAACCCAGATATTTCCCAGATGTACAGGAGGGGCCTAGGATGGGATGAAGGCTGGCCAAGGTAGGACCCAGTAGGGAGCAGTGGGGGTGTCAGGAGCAGATTCTGGTGGATTTGGAGGTGGAACATTGAGGGGTAACTGCGATAAGCTGTGTAACTTTGTCAAGGTTCAGATTGCTCACTGAGACCCCACAGACAATATTGGAAACCGATGCTCCTTGAAATGCCAAAGCACCTCCTGCCCGTGGGAGTAAGCTATCATTTGACCTTGAGCTCTGGAGAGTCCAACGTCCTAAGTGCACAGCCCGTGTGACATTCCTTTCGGTCCTCTGGGAGGGCTGCACCATAACGGTTCTCTTGATTTCCAGTTTTCCGAAGCTTCCTGCAAGAACTATATGGCGCTCAGAACCTGCGTTTGCGTCTTAGGCAGAAGTAAGTAACCTTCCTGCTTCAACACGGGGTGCATCTTCCAACCAGGGTGCCTGTGTGGCCTCGGGCTGCAGAGCAGCTGGGATGCGCTGGTTTGGGGGACACTTTCAGGGATGGGCAGAGAATGACAGGAGTCCCGGGCAGTGGGGTGGGGCAGGAAGAGCAGGCCATCAAGGCTTGGGGAGGGGCTGAGCTTGCACCGACCCTTGCTAGCCTGCTAGGTCTCTTGCCCCTTCAGTCCTGGCAGTAATCTGGTCCTTCTGTCTCCTGCAGCCACTTGGGAAACCCACTTGACACTGGCAGCTTTGGTCAACAGAAAGCTCAAGCCCTCTCTGGTAGCTGGCGAAATAGAGGTACGGCTGAAGTCCACGTCGGTACGCGCGCCCCACACGGTTCTGCGGCTCATCCATTCCGGACACCTAGGTCTCAGAACTCCACCCTTCCACGGGCCCAGATGTGCATCTCAACTTCTCATGTCTTACCCGCCTTGAGTCAATCACCAGACTGCGCACATTCCCGTGAACCTGACAGTCTTTCACCCACACCACTGGCTCTTCCCTCACCCAGTGCCAAACCCCCGGATTCAAAGGCCTACCTGCAGCCTCCAAGCACTCTCTGGGACTCACCAGCCCCGCACCCCACAGGGACTCCTTCTCAGAATGACTTGTTGGCAAGGCCCAGGCAGAGCCCATCTCCACACAACCGCTGCTCCACACCTGCCATGGCAGCCATCACAAGTCAGGATCCCACAGGCCTCCCTACTGCCTCCCCACCCCAGTGTTGGGCAGCTGCCAAGAACTTACAGCTTCCCTCCTTGGAATACTTTGGGTCTCTGAAAGAGCACTCTACCTGGCACCCCCAAGAAGACACCTTTCGGGAAGGACCCACAAAGAGGCAGGGGGAAGTAGGGAGGCCCACCTTGCTCAACCCCAATGTCCACAAGCTGCTGGAAATAGAAATCACAAAGGCAGAGAAATGGAATATTTGGGAAGAAAAAGGAAAGGGTGTATCAGAATACCATCTGCAGGCCTTAAATATGTTGAAGGCACTCGATGGGGAGCAGATCACTGCACCTCCCCAGCCCTTCTGGAATGCCAGCATCAAAGCAGAGCAGATACCCAGCCCTCAGAAGCATTTTCCACAAAAATTCAGTGAGTTTTTCTGGGGTCTACCTTTTCTGCACAGGGAGTCTCTGGCAGCTGCTCTCAGGGTCTCTGGATCCACCCTAGAGTTTCCCACTGTCTTATTTAATGAAATTCCTAATGCCTTACCAGCTCAAATGCAAGCTAAAGAGTACCCACTCTTGTTGCAACGTCACTCCTTGCCCTACACTGAAGGTCGATTCCAACTTTTACTTCCAACTGCATGCCAAGCCCAGGCCCCACCGCCGGCTACAGTCCTGACTCCGCCCGGTCCACAGCCCCGTGGCCCACTCGCAGTACCTTTTCCTCCTCCTCACAAGAGTCCCTGTGATGAATCCTGTCTTACCGTCCACACTAAGTCCCAATCACGCATTCCAAATTCACTTCAACAGCTGGAAAGCCATTTTTTAAAGAAACAACAGGAAAGTGAGAGTTCTTTACCCTTTATGATGCCACGACCCCAGGAAGCTTTTTGTCTTCGCAAACCCACTCATCCCCAGGACAATCAGAAGGTGCAGACCCCAAAGACAGACCCCAAGCTTCCTGGCTGCTTGAAGCAATCGGAGCTCCACCGCCAAGAGAACTTCCCTCAATTGCAGGGGCCCCTCGGCAATGGGACTCTTGAGTCTCTGACACTAAAGCAGCCTCAGGAAAAATGGCCAGGGACTTGTCTGGATATGAAGCAGCCCGAATGCTCCTGCTCAACACCTGGAGACAAGCAGGGGAAGAATGTAATGAAGACGGTGTCCCCAGGAAGATGCACACACCCTGGACCGTCGCTTGCGTGCTGCAGAGCCGGTGTCCAGCTGAGGAACAACTCGGTCAATGGACAAGGGAATTACTTGAGGAAAATATCCAAATGTAATCTATCTCTCTGTGGATCAGGAAACTACTGCCCAAAAGGAACTCCGGGAGCCGACTCAAAGGAGTTAAGTGATTTGAGGATACACAAGGGGATTAACGCAGGAACTTACACCCTAAGGGGTCCAAATAAAATCCTACTGGAAAACACCCTGAATGTCCACATGTGCAGGAAGGTGGAGCAGATTAGAAAGGATCAGATCCCTGGCATTGTTTGCCGTTCATGTCTTGCGATGACCACGCACGCTTTGTCTATTTCCCTGACCCACCCACATGTTGTCAATGTGGCCTCCTGGGGAGAGCTGGAAGATCTGAACACAACGCAGAGCCTTTCCTTTCTCAGCCCGGGCACTCAACAGGTGCTGGACTCGCATATCGTAAGGCTCCAAATGAGGCAGAGGTGGTGCATGCCCCTCAAAGTCCTTGAGCCCACAAACCTCTGTAGGACAAGAAAAGACAACGCAATGCCCTTTCCAAAGTCCACCTGCTTAGCCACCCCTAAGTATTGAACTAACCTAGTAACTGAGGCTGTCAAGGTCCTGGGAGAACCCTGTTAGGCAGACTGGGGAGAGAGAGTGACCACAAAGAAATCAAGCCCTACCCTGGAGAGTCCTTTTGCTGATTGCTCCCCTACAGAGGAGCCTGTTCAGGGAACCCCAGCCTACCCCCCACTTGATAATGACAGTGGATGCTCATTGGCCCTCAGGCAGCCGTTTCCAGCCTTCATGCCCAGTATCCTTGGCAGAACCTTCCAGAATGAAAGTGTCCAGAGAGAGAGCCTAGAGCAAACCTCAAATCTAGTACTGACCAGCAAGGGTTCAAGGAAAGAGGGTGCTAGTTGTGCCCCAGATTGGAAGTGAACTCTGAATGTCCATCTTCAAGAGCCAAAGAGACAGGGTTGGTGGTGGTCAAGAAGTCCTCTTCAATAGAGCTAGACGATAGAGACACTTTCAAAACCAGTGTGCTGGCAAAATCTCAAACCAATGATGTGGACCGGGGGTGCTTCGAGGCTCTAGGATGTAGTAAAAGGTTCCTGCTACCTGGAAAGTGTGCTCCAGTTCCTGAAAAGCCAAGCCTTACAGCACGAGTGTGCAGTGAGATTAAGCTCCAGGTGGAGGTAGAGGCAGAGGATGGTTCTCCATGCTGTCCTGTTGACGGGCTCCTTCAGGACTGCACCACTGATGTGCTCACTGCCACCAATGTTTTGCCTTCTCAGGTGGTCCATTGCCGCCCCCAGCATTTGTTCACTGGGGATAAGCCAATATGTCAAGGGCCAAGTGGCTTCGTGGTGGCTAGAGCAAGTTACATGGGGCAGCAGAAGCTCAAAAGCCCCAACCTTCAGGACCCCTCGACAAGGAGAAGGAAGGATGCTGTTCCCACTGACAAGAGGGAGACTCATAAATGGCCCAATCCAGAAGAGCATGGAAAAGGATTAGCGGGAAGAGGCATCTCCCAAGTCTGTGGGTTAAGCCAGCCTGTGCAAGACAAGGCATTGGCTGAGTGCCTTGAGATCAAGTCCTCACAGCTCCCACCAGAGAAGGGACAGCTTCCTGCTGAGGGCCACAGCAAAAAATGGAGGAAGCACTTTGTCCAGTGGATTTGCTCCAGCAAAAAATCTACAGGACACGGTGATCCTTTGCAAAAAGGAAAGCCCGTATTACCCTGTGGTCACAGCCTTGGGCCCCTTCAAAGACAACCAGTGTCTCCTAACAAGGTCACGGAGGCTCAGGTGCTCACGACAGATGTTGGCCAAGTCCTAGAGGGGACACCAGGCTGTCATCAGGAGTATCTTGCGTCAACGTTATGTCCACGAAAAGAAGCGCAGGCCTCAGTTAATGGATGTTCCTCCAGCTGCAGGGCTCCTTTCTTTGTAGAACACAGGAGAGTGGCAAGTGTGAGACCCTGCCTCCACCAGGCGATACCTGACTGCCAGAGCCTTCCCACCACGAGCACCTGTATCAGGGATGTATTCACAAATTTCTGTCCGTTCAGGGGATTCATTGTCAGAAGCCACACTCAGCCATTGCCCCCCAGGGTGTTTGTGTGCCCAGTCAGCTTGCAGCAGCAGAGGCGGAGGAGGTGGGCTTACTCCAGTTACCCTTACCACTGCCCACGTCACTGTCTTCGAGAATATGTCTTATCTGGCAAATTAGAAGACGCTTCTTCTGCTCTGATTAGTAGGAAAGTATCCCTGCCAGCCACTTTAGCCTGTTCTGCACAGGCTAATGGCTTCTCTCAGCCATGATATTCATTGTTCCAAATTGAGATTTTCCCCCTCCTACATTAAAGTGTGACTTCTGTGCTGCATGGCGGGATCTAGAGGGGGTGTCATGTGTGTTAGTCTGTGTAGACTAGAGAAACAAAATTCATACACTCATATTTTATGAGTTTTATATAAAGGTTAAGTGAACATTGAAAAGCATCCCAACCCAGTTCAATCTAAGACCACCAGTCCAATAGTATCCCATGTGTCTGACACCAATCTACAAAGTCCTCCTCACAATCCAAAAACACACGGGGAGACAAGGACTGCAGGAGGAAATTGTAGTCCATGCGCTGGCAGGTTCTCCATGAGGCTGCTGCAGAAACCAGGGCTGCAACAGGGTAGGTCCATGCGGCTTCTCCTCAGGGATCTCCCAGGAAATGAGTCTTTCCAGCTGCTTTAGGGACCTAACAAATGCATATCCACCCTGGTGGCACTATCAGAGAGCAAGAGACCAGAAAGGCTAGGCTCACAGAGCCATTGATCTCCCTGCCCTTCAATTAACCCCACATGAGTTCATTGACGAGGTTGGCATAATATACCTTTAACTATGTTAGATACTGCGTCTCCTTCTCTGAGTGCTAGCTTTGACTTCTCAAAGGGCAGGGCTCTGGAGGAGGTTTTCAGCAGTGTTTCCCACCCACTTCCATCCCAAGTTCTTCATTTTGCACCTCTTATGATTTATGGTAACACCCCTACTGTGAAAACCTCAGAAGGTCCCAACACAGTGAAGAATGTTCCCTGGTGCCATTACTTTGTCTTCAACGTTATGTGGCTGCAGTTGATAGGTTTTGAGAGGCGCAATCCAGCCAAGAAATTCCATCGAGGGTCCAGAAGAGGTTTAGACCAAAGTAGCGTCTCATGGTACCAAGCAGGCATGAGACATGTGGCGGCCTGTCTAAGTCCCACATGTGCATTTGATGAAGGCTGCCAAGTTTGGCATGGAGGTTCCGCCTCAATACACCTGTCACAAAATGGGAAATGACATATTTTGCTACCTTTGCCTCTCTCCCAGCCTAGGGTAACCTCCAGGATGGAAGTCCCAGGTCTGACACATGTGGGTGGGAACTGCTAGGGAGGCTGCCAGCGGGGGACTGTGCTCACCCACTGCACCAAGGGAAAATCCGGTTCACAGCTCACATGCCTTCCTCTGTATATAAACCCGGAGAAGGAGCAACAGCTAAGGCTGAGTGGTACAGGATGAGCGTCTGTGTAATAACCACTAATGGTTAGGCACCATGGACACAGGGTAGGGAAGGATACAGTGAAGAAGAATATGAAGCGTTGGACGTAGCAAAGGGGGCCAAAGAGCATGAGGATCCCCAGAAATGATGCAAGACACAAGCGGAGCTAACACAGGCTTACAAAGGGGAATCGGCCAGGTGCTTCACCCCAGCTTTAGCTAGCTGCCCCCACAGCAGAACTTTATCTCCTACAGAGAGCACTGGGTTGTATAGCAAAGGCACAGCTTTCAAGCAGGGAAGGTTACTTTCTCAATACTATCTTTAGTGGGGCGACAAACTGTTATTTTACTTGATTTCCATCTCCTGACTGGGGGAAGGATGAGTTGATAGCCAGGGTGGGGTAGAGTGGGGATGAGTCAATAACAGGGTGCCAGGACTCAGGAAACATGACCCCAGGCTTTTGGGCTTCACACATGCATACACACACGCGTCCGCGCTCTAGGAATGTTCTCACGAAACATGACCCCAGGCTGGTGGTCTTCACACACACACACACACACACACACACACACACACGCACACACACACACACACACACGCTCTAGGAATGTTCTCAGGAAACATGATCCCAGGCTGGTGGTTTTCACACACACACTAACGCGCACACTCTAGGAATGTTCTCAGGAAACATGACCCCAGGCTGGTGATCTTCACACACACACGCACACACACACACACACACGCGTGCACGTGCTCTAGGAATGTTCTCCGGAGAGAGTGGCTTCTAAGGACTGAGTGCTGCAAAGAAAGTCACAACTGGGAGCAGCCTTCCCTTCCCCTAGAGACTCCTGGGAAATCAGGATGTGCACGGAGATTAGACATCACCTGTCTTGATAAGGGAAACCAGTTCAATAGTGGTCAGTGTTTCCTCTGTGCTTCTAACACAGGGTTTTATTTCCTGGGCACCAGATTATAGAAGAAGGCAGGAGGGCCCCCCAAAATATGATTAGTTGATCCGCTAGAGTAAATTCTCATGTGCTTAAAAGAACACCCCTGGTGGGCCAGGGTTTACTGTTTACTGAACTAAACAGTAAAGGATGGCGAGGAAGACATCCACTGAGCCTTGACCTCCATGCCTCAGTCAGGACACCAAGTGTGTGTGTGGGGTGGGTGGGGACTGACACCAGTGGTGGAGGAGGGAAGTGGACATAGGCCCCAGAGACTGCTGGTACAGCAGCATGATGTTGTTTCTGGAGTCCTGATTGTGCCAAGGCAGCCTCTGGAGTGACTGTGGCAGTAAAAAATCAGATTCTGGATCTGCAGAGCCTGGATCTGGGGCCTCTTGGGTAGCAGGTAGCTTGGGTGTGTTCCTAGAGAGAGTGAAGAGCTGGACACCGGACTACCCGCTGCTGAACCCTACCGTTCGTGCTAGGTAAGTGCACGGAGATGGAGAGAAGACCCTGAAAGAACAGCAAGGGGTGCATGGACCAAGCCCCTTCCCTTTCCCCTGCCACCAGGTCCTCTTATATGGTGCTGTGAGGTCAAACAAAGGGAAGCCCACTCAGACCTGCAGAGACCTCAGCGAAACAACTGCCCCCCACCCCCCACAATTCAGCAGACATCTCACAAGGACACTCACACATACCCGAGAGAGAAACCTCACACACATACTTCCTTGGAGACTTCCAGAGAGACTCAGAGGCCTCGCACAGAGACTTCATATGAAGTTCTCAGCATCCTTTATGGAGACTTCTCAGAGACCCCACAGGGACCTCACACAAAGCCCTCCCACATAGCTCACTGCCAGCTCGGGAGAATTAGCAGCCGCTGTCCACCCCTGAGCTCCTGGAAACTTTCACACATTGTCTGCAGTGCCCCCCATGCTTGTGCATCTTTGTCCTCATAGCCTTGCTTGGGAACAACAGAATCACAAACTGCACGTAGTTGTGTGCAAATTTTTTCCACTGAAACGTTTTCACTAGCCTGAACTCTGAAGTGTAGTTTACAATTGAAATACAAGTAAAACTGCCAACACCAAATGAGAGTGTGATTTTAGATGGTGTGCAGTCAAATGTCGTACGCCACACTTTTACTTTTGCTTCGGACAAATTCTCTAATTGGTGGGGAAGTGACTGACTACTTTGGAAGCAACAGAACAGTCCATCAAATGGGCTTCAGGACTCAAATATATAAATAGACATCTGATCTGAACTCAAACTCATTCCCCAAGGGGCTCATGAACCTCATTTTTTTGGAAGAGTGAAGGAACCCACATGAAAATAACAAAATTTACATCACATTGTGTCTGTCTGGCTTAATTTCTCAATGAAACAGCTGTCATATCTGAAGATATGCAGGGCAACATTCCTTTTATAGCTCTGTCGACATAATTAATATGATTTTTCTGTGAAATGTAATATTTCTAAGTTATGCAAAGTCCTAATGTTTATCTACCACAACAAACTGATAATATTTCGAAGGATGAAGAAATAGATCAAGAAATAATAATTAATGAAATACACATTTTCAGGTAGTACCATTTACAATAGCCAAGCGTAAATGAAAATATCTATATCTATACTTGAATAAAAAAACAACAGATTTATATGAGGAAAACTACAGAAATTACAAGAAATCAAGAGTGACCTCAGCAAATGGGATAATATCCCATGCTCCTTGACCAGACGACTCAATGTAGTACAGTTATCAGTTCTACTCAAGGCACTAGACAAGTTTAATTCACTCCTGATAAAATTACCCTCATCTTTCTTCAAAGAATTGCAAAACCACTGATTACTAACTTCATATGGTAAGGGCATAGGTCAGGGGTTGAACCTACAAACTTCTCCTTGGTAGAAAGATAAAACTGTTCTCATAAAAGACTTGTAGGCTGGTTTTGAGTTGGAATTTTGGGGTCATTTAGGATTTTTTTGTGGCATGTGATTTTTAGGGCTTTAAGGTCATTTGGGGTCATTTAATTTTTTTGCGCATTAGGGTGGTTTGGGCTTTAAGGGTGTTTTATAAGGTTTAAGGGAGTTTTTAAGGGATTTAGGGGTGATTTTTTGGAGTGTATAGGTATTTTTTAGCAGGTAGGGGTGTTTTTAGTGATCTTACAGGGTTTCTTAGAGATTTTAGGGTATTTTAAAATATTTTATGTGTTTTTCCCCAGCATTTTATGTTTTGTTGGGGCTTTCATGTTGTCTTCAGGGCATTTATGTGGTTTTGGAAGTTCATGGTTTGGGAATCTTCTAGGGATATGATTTGGAAGTTCCACATGTTTTGGGAGGCATTTAGTGTGTTATTTGTGGCTTCAGAGTGTTATTTGAATTTTAGGGAATATTATGGCTTTTCAGACATTTTAAGGCTTTTAGGGTGATTTTAGTGTTTAAGGGTGTTTATTAGGCTTATATGTGTTTTTATGGCTTTTAGTGTTTTGTTAAAATTTTAGGGTGCTTCTTAAGGCCTTAGAGTGTTTGGGGGGATTAGGTTTTGGTTTTCAGGGCTTTAGGGTTTTGTTGGATTATTTTTTGCTTTCATGGTGAATTCATGTCTATTAGGCTGTTGGACTTTTACAGGGTTTTATAGTGCTTCGGGTTGCTTTGTAGGGATGTTCTTGGGGTTTTAAAAGACTTTTAGCATGTTTTTAGGGCTTCACGTGTTCTTTATTTTGCGTTTTAAGGCATTTGCATAATATTAGGGCATTTATTATGTTTTCGGGACGTAAGGAGTTTTTTTTTAAGACTTATGGCGCATTAGGGTGTTTTAGAAAGCCTTTTACCATGTATTTAATGGTCTTAAGATGTTTTAGAGAGTCTTTAGGTGTGGTCTTAGCATTTTAGAAATATTTTAGACGTTTTAGGGTTTTTAAGGCATTTATAGTGTTTTTAAGACTTTTAAGGTGTTTTTAGAACACGCCTGACAGGTACACACTATTTCAATCAGGCTCTGGTTAGTGCCTCTCAATCAATTGGTGACATGGGAGTCTGGATAATGGATTACCTTTACTCTGCAGATGAGAAAACTCACTCAAAAAGACACAGGTGTTGACCCACAGGCACACAACTGGTTAACAACAAAGACATATTCACAACCAGTGTTGGGAGCCAGAGCCCTAAGCCCCACATACCTGTCCCCAGCCGAACAGTCAATCTATCCTGAACCATCAAATGATCTGAGCAGATCCTCCCACCCAACTCACCTTCCCATGCCAAATATTTTATTTCAGAAGGTGGCAGTGAATCTGCAGCTCTGAGAGAGGGACATATCTGATCGGAGCACATGGAGCAGATGAAGGGGGAGGAGGGGAATGTGGAGCACATCCTGGCACACCAGGACTTGAGGATGATGTTCCCACTCAGAGAATCCAGTCCACATAGAAGACCACATGGCCAGCCCCACGATGAGACAAGACACCCCTCAAAGACCCATAGCCTTAGAGGGGACAACACTGAAGACACAGTGTGGGAAATGCGCCCGAACTAATCCTGCCACACCGAGGCATAACACTAAGGGGGTACAGCAGAAGAGCAAGAAAACGAAGCATCAAGGTCCCCAGGGAATGCCAAAGGATGACTTTGGGGCCAGTACTTGGTACACCAACAGACTGGACTGGAAAACACTCTTAAAGGCCAACAAACCGACCTTGAACTAACGATGAGCCACTTCTTTCTTGTTGAGTTGTTTTCATTCATTGTCATTGGATTTTGGTTGTTTTGTTGCTTTTAGTGCTTGGTTTTGCTCTGTCTTGTTTTGTGTATGTTATTACATCTACAGGTCTGTCTAAATAAGATAGGCTGGATGAACAATCTGGAGGAGAGAAAACAGGACCAACACTTCTGGGGAGACATGGGAGAGAGGGAGGTGTGGGGAAAGGTAGTGGTGTTAAGAAACCCAGAGAAAAGGGAAGAACAGGTGATGCAAATCGGTGGTGAGGGGGATGTAGGAGGCCTGGTAGGGAGTGATCAAGGGAAATGGAACCAATGGAACCAAGAGGAATTACTGAATTACTGAAGCACAAATGAAAAGTGAGCATGGCAGTGGGCCCAAGAGGCAAATCAAAGGGAATAGAAAAGCAAGCTAGGAAGCAAGGGTCAATTATAGAGGTTTAAAAAAAGGCAAGTACATATTTAAATATATGAGCATGGGGAAATAGATCTATGTCCCTATATTTATAGGTTTTGTATTAAGGTAGCAGATGGACATTGGGCCACTGCTCAAGGACTCCCTCGTTGCAAAAATACTGTTCTATTAAATTGGCATTCTATGATGCTCACCTTCCCTACACGATCACTGAACACAAAGCAGGTACATAAGCAAATGTGGTGAAGAAAGCTAATGGTGCCCAGCTATCAAATATATAGCATGTGAGGTCTTAAAGGCTTAAAGGAAAACAAGCGCCCATCTAGCTCAGAAGAAACAAAGCCCACATGGAAGAAGCACACCAGCTTGTGTGATCATGAGGTTTTGAAAAGATTTGGTAGCAGGCATCATCAGAACAAAAAAAATCTTATCATTGCGAATGAGCGGGGAGTGCTGGGTACAGACACAAAGCCCATTTACAGTCCTCTGGACATCCCTAACAGAAGGGTGTCAGGGAGGAGATAAACCAAGACAGGTACCAGATAATAACGATGAAACACAGCTTTCCCCTAGTTCCTACATGTTTCCTCTCTCCCACTATCATGATCCCAAGTCTAATTTACAAATCAGGCTAGACTAGAGAATGTACACTTGGACAGATAGGAACAGGAAACATGGGGAATCCAGGGTGGATGAGCCCTTGAGGACCAGTGTTATGAGTGCAGACTCGGGAAGGGTGGAGGGAGGGTAGGTTGGAAAACGGAAACCGTATACAGGGATCTACATTTAACCTCAACAGAAAAGTGGGTGAAGGAACACCAGACAGTGCAAGATATGAGAAAATAATTAGTAAATTATCAAGGGTAGCTCGAATGGAGGGGGAAAAATGAGGAGCTGAGGCCAGGGGCTTGGGTGGGGTGGAGAGTGGATATTTTGAGAATAATGAGGGCAATGAATGTACAAATGTGCTTTACACAACCGATGTATATATGCATTGTGGTTAGTGTTGCATGAACAATTTAAAAAAAGGTCTGGACAGAGGGCACATGCAAGGATGATCTCAGGCTGGATTAGATCAGCAAAATCACCTACTGGAGTTGCCTCACCCTGTGTCTATTCCTGAGTCAGGCATGAAGCTTAGGGCCCATAGTCCCAGGAGCTGGACAGGGAGGGAGGCGGGGTTCTGAGGTCATTCCATAGGGGCAATGGCCCTCCTGTCCTGCCCGGCCCACCCTCCTTTGTAATCCTGCTGGCTGGAGCACGGCTTTCATGGAGTCCACACCATGGGAGCTCTACTACTCATGGGGGATTGGCAGGAAGCCTCTGCTTATGCGCACACACCACCACCTAGCTGGAGGATCTCTGTGAACAAAGCCTGAGGCAGACAACAAGCCCACTAATTGATGCTGTAAGAGATACAATCAGCATCCAGAAACCTGCAACTGGGAGTAAGAGGCAGCATACTTGGCCCCAGCCACTCCCACTGCCATCTTCAAGGAGTGACATTCTAAAGCAGAGGGTTTTCAAAAGGCACTGCCAGGACTGTGGAATGAGCAGCTCATTTGTGGACATGGATACTGTGTGATCCAGAAGTATTACCTCTTCCTTTCCATTCAGGTGAGACAAAAAAAAGTTCCAAATAGAAAGCCATGCATCTAAACAGTATCCAATAGCCACTCATGTGCAGTGCTGCCGCCTCCAAAGAGCTTTCCTAGGTTTTTCTCTCTGTGGACAGATATACCTTGGTCCTTGGCTCTGCATGAGAAAGAATTCACGCCAAAGCCAGGTTTGTGATCCAATTGTGTTTTAGGAGAGATAGGGAGGTATGGTAGGCAACCCTGGTGGACCCCAGTGGCTGAATTGAATTTACTTGGCCTAGGTGGGTCAATGTGGGTGCAGCACCCACCCAGGTGTACCTGGCCTTCCTGACTGGAAACCTGGACCTCTGAGCACGCTCGGTGTGCCACTCTTTCCTGGGTGGCTAGCTTGGCCCTCTGAGCATGCATCATGGACAACCTAGTCCCTATGCTAGCTACCTAAAATTTACACCCTGAAGAGATATGGACCCAAATCTTTGGGGTACAAGGCGACGACATCTTTAGGTACTTCCTGCTGGCAAAAGGGTGAAGTCCATACCCTTTCTACTCTGCTGGGAGGGGTTGTCCATTCAGGTCTAGGATGGATAAGGTTGAGGTGGTCCAGGAGATGGTGGTCCTAGAGGTGGCACACTTGGTTCAGAGGGCTTGGTAACTTGAGAACTTCTGGAAAAACAAACAAACGGACAAAAGGGTGAACAGTTTAACTGAGACAAGGCTAGGCTTGTGAGGTGGCAGTGCCCTTGAAATTAGGTGAGTGTCACAGGAAACAAAAAAAATCCTAGGATTATCAGGCATGTGTGTTTGTTCGTTCTAAGTATAGGCACGGGAGTAAAAGCATCCACAATTTCCCCTATGAGGGTACAGGGTTTGGGAACTACTGGGTGCACTGAGATCACTGTTTCATTTATGATCCTAATGTTTGGACCCACTGATAAGAACCATGCTTCTATTTAATCCTATTATCCCTCAATTATTAACTTTGGTCAAACAAATTTTGTTTTCATTAATTACTTTCATAGTTATCTATCTATACACACACATTTAATTGAATGGAATGAAAAGGTCATGCGTTATAGCGTTAAATTGTAATATTGGAATACTACAGCGGGAGTCAACAGGGATCAAAAGAAATAAGTGTCTGAGTCATTTTTAATTTTCTTGGCTTCAAATTGAATAAAAGACTTGTAAATTACCCAGAGACCAAATTCCCATGGTGCCTCCTACAACGGGTAGAATGTTCAGGGATGTTTCAGGGCTGGGAGATTAGTAACCCCTAAGTCCAGGATCCCTTAGGGCAGGGGTCCTCAAACTGTTTACACAGGGGGCCAGTTCACTGTCCCTCAGACCGTTGGAGCACCAGACTATAGTTAAAAAAAACCAAACTATGAACAAATTCCTATGCACATTGCACGAATCGGCTACTAAGTAGGACATGCAGAGGCAGCAAAAACACCCTGAGGGTGGGATAAATGTCGTCAGGCCACATGTGCCCCACGGGCCACAGTTTAAGGATGCCTGCCTTAGGGGTTCCTGGGTGCACTGGGGATGAAGGTCTCTACTGCTCCTCAAAAGGAGAAATGCTGTAACTTCTGGCATTTCGGCCCACTTTCCAATCACTTTACAAAACTGTTCCAGGTGAATCAGGGTTAGAAGGGAAAGTGTACCATTCTCTGGCCACCATTCTCCTTTCTCAAATAAAGTTGCATAGTGTATCAGCTTTTGTTTGTCTAGCCTCTGTGTCAACTCTATCCCAATTGGACAGGATTCATGCAAGGGGGCAATTCCTGAGTATGAAGCTGCTAAGTCCCATCTAGAAAGCACAAAAGAAGGCTATGTAGATCTTGCTGCCTCAAGGTCAATAAACCCCACTTGAGAGCGAGCCCTTTATTGCCCTGAATCTGTTGCCTCAGGAAGATGCCCCAGCAAGAAGTAAGGGATCAAAGACAACTCACTGAGGTAGACTTTAAGTCCAACCATTATTCTAGACAAGCTAGGAGAACCACTGCTTGGGATGGCCCCATGGCCCTCCAAGATGCCTGCTGGCGGGAGCAGACTCTCAAATCTCTGAAGGGAAGGGGCATCTGGAAGCTCAGGGAACCTTAAGGGAATTGGAATTTCTGTCTGGAACATCGTGGCAGTGGAACTGTGTATTAAGAGCTTTCCCCAAAAGTGCCTTAAGCAGCAACACTGAAAGCCAAAAGGTAA
Organism: Tenrec ecaudatus; assembly: GCF_050624435.1. NCBI lineage: Eukaryota > Metazoa > Chordata > Mammalia > Afrosoricida > Tenrecidae > Tenrec > Tenrec ecaudatus. The sequence continues at coordinate 306,482 of NW_027459377.1, read as the reverse complement.
CAGTTACACAGGAAGGGTTCCATATGCCATTGGCCTAAGCCTGGGCCACGGAAAACCAGCCTGTAACAAGGAACAAACCTACACTGGTAGAACACTAACACTATAACGCCTCAAGTTTTAAATTCAGGAAATAATTTTAAACATTTTTATTCTTTACTTTCATAGTTATCAATATGTATATATGGCATTCAAATATATAAAACGTGCAATGTTTTTGAAATGTAACCAAATTGTCACATTGATAATTTATAAGTTTGGTACCAGATAAGTTTCAATTAAATGCTATAAAAATGTTGTGCTGGGCATTATAGGGCTAAAGCAGCTTGTTTGAAAAGCCAGGAGAAAGGGAATGGAGGGGAAAAGGGAAATATTTGGCTCCCAGGACAAGGCAGGGCTAACTCCCAGGTCTATTCAACCAGCTCCCTAGGCAGTGCCCTTCCACATGTTTGGGCTGGTGGGCACCATCTTGGCCAGGGTCACAGGCCCCGTTTCCCCATGGCCACAATGGCGGCTATATAGGATCTCTGGGAAAAGCTTAAACAGCCTTGACAAGAGTGAAGCCATTATGAGCTGACAGAAGGCACCATGTAAAGTAAATAAAGTAGCTATGAACTGTAAATGAACTAGCTGATGTAGGGGAGGTAGGCTGTGCAGATGTGCCCAAGGGAATGTCCCAAAGGATATGGATGCTCAGAAGATTCGCGAGAGCGACCAGAGCAGTCTTTGTTCAACTAAGAATGACTAACTGCAACACCCTGCTTCCCTACTCTGCCTGCTTGCACACCTGCACATTGCAAAAGTATAAAAACCTTTGGACAATTAGACTGGGGCTGCTCAGGAAAAAAAACTTTTTCTGTTGAACTTGCCAGCGGTCGGAGTAGTTTTCTTTCTGGGAATGGAGAGTGGCTACAACATTTCGAGGTGCACCGAGATCCAATTGCCACTGTCTGGGCTTGCTTAGAAAGGAAACCTCCTTAACAGGAGTGCTCTCCCCAGAACTACGGATTTCTGATTTCTCTAGGCCAGGGGTCCTTAAACTCTTTAAACAGGGACCAGTTCACTGTCCCTCTGATCAGTTGGAGGGCCGAACTATCGTTTCAATAAAACTATGAACAAATTCCTATGCTTCCTGCACATACCTTATTTTGAAGTTTAAAAAAAAACACACAAACAAACGGGGCACAAACACTCGGCGGACAGGATCAAGGTCCTCGGCTATCCGCATGTGGCTCACAGGCTATTGTTTGAGGACCCCTGCTCTAGGCGCTCACAAAGAAAATGTAGTTTCAGCCCTAAAGCCTGGAGACTCCGCAATTTGTTTAAAGGTGATTGGACAGAAGGAGTTCCTGATTTGCCCATGCAAGACTCGTTTTCCCTTCCCCTATTTCTCAGAGTTCATAGTTATGTTTATGGGGAACCAGGACATCCCTATCTGATCCCTAAAATTGATGCGTGGAATGACATTGCCACTAATAAGCCAGCATAAACAAAAGACTTACTTCCTCCTGCAACAGAAAGGGTTCTTGTTTCAAGATTTCAGGAAACATGGCAGGACCAGAAAAAAAATAGACCCAAGGTCCTAAAACCACTAAGGTGGAGGCTGCCCTTCCCCAACCCCTCCCCATACCCCTCTGTCTCAGCTTTATTCCTTTTTGCAGGAGGACTCTGGAAGTGGGAGAACTAGCTTACGACCCTTCATTATCACTGCCACCCTGTCAGGTGCATGGGGCTGGAGAGAGAGAAATACTCATAACTCCTTTCTGAGTCCACACCCCAACATACACTAGGGCTGGTAGGGGATCTCGACCGCCCCACCCCCCAAGAAGGATAATTCGGCAGCAGCCATTCTACACTCAAGGCAAGCAGCCCCAACACCTGGGGAAGACCCCTGAGTCCCTTTTTGGGTATCTATCCCCTTGTATTCCAGTGATTTGTATAATTGGAATCAACAAAATCCCTTTTTCTGACAAAGCAGGTCTGATTCCTTGATAGAAACGGTTTTCCATATGCATTAGCCCACCTCCAGAAATTGCCAGCAACTTCTCCAGGTGCTGTTCACAACACAGGTACAGTAGCCCTGCCAGAGAGAGGCCCAGTAAGCAGTCAATGGACATGATGGTCAGACAGCAGGCACTCCCCATGTGAGGGAAACTCTTTTTGCCACTGCATGAAAAATGTGAGATCCAAACTCCTAGCAAGGCACAGAAGGCCCAAGCAGGTATCACCAGTTTCTCTTGCAGGCCCTCAGTGGAACAGCTAGAAAACCTATGAATTTATCTAAGGTCAGTGAGAATTTTCAGGCTCTTACAAGAGAATGTCTGCGTGCCTTTTTAGAGTGACTGATGGAAGCCTACGGGCTTTATATCCCTAACGGCCTGGAGGCCCTGAGAACAGGAGGGCAATAAGTATTGCCTTTATTACTCAGTCTGCCTCAGACATGAAAAAGAAGTGGGAAGGGTTTGACGGGAAAAATCTTAGTGATTTGGTACAAGTGGCTCAGCGGGTGTGTAACAACAGAGATGATCCTACCACGACAGAGACAAAGAAACTAGTTAAAATACTAGGAATTGCCATGAGAGACCCCAGAGACTCAGGAAAAGGAGAGCATGGCCCACTTACGGAGAGACTGACCTGTGGGCACCGCCAAGCCATGGGGCAGGATCAATGTGCCTACTGCAGGAAAGAAGGACATTGGAAAAATCAGTGCCTTGAATACCCCAGGAGAAGCAGACAACCCTCCAATAGAGAGGACGGGCCTCATCCACACCTAGAAAATCCCAAGCAAGAGACAATAATGCTTGAAGAAGCTGAATGAAGGTGTCCGTGCTCTGTTTCACTTGGTCCCCAGGATCCCAGGCTAACTGTCCAAGTAGGAGGCCAGCCAGTCAATTTCTTAGTGGACACAGGGATTACCTTCTCAGGTTCAGAAAAGAGTACAGGCAAATTGTCAAAAGGAAAGATTTGAATTACTGTCAGCATATGATTGCTTCCAAAAATAACTCACACCAGAACATTTGCATGGAGGTTAGGTGGGTTTCTCAAGACATCATGATAAAAAATATCTGTCTGCCCTTTGTCCCAGTTAGTCATATGATTTTTATGGCACTGGCCCCTGGCTTGGCTGTTGAGCCAGGGAAACTGTTTTTGCAGGACGTGAGGCGGTGGCCTGTGGCCATCAGTGGAAGGACAAAATCTCCACAGTGGTCTTCCTGTTTCAATATGGAGCCACCTATATCACCTCTCGGACATTATTGTTGTCCTGGGCTCAGAATCGCCACCCCAGGTCTAGAAGGCACCTAACAGATCCACACTATTTGAATCAGGCTCTGGTTAGCCCCTATCGATCACTTGGTGACATGGGAGTCTGGACAATGGAGTACCTTTACTTTTCGGATCAGAAAACTAACTCAAAAAAACACAGGTGTTGACCCAGAGGCACACAACTGGTTAAAAACAAAGCCAAACTTACAACCATTTTCTGGAGCCAGAGTTCTGAGCCCCTCGTGGCTGTGCCCAGCCGAGCAGTCCCTCTCTCCTGGACCCACCAAAGATCTGAGCAGATATTCCCCACAACCCCTCCCAAAGATTTTATTTCAGAGGATAGCATTGAATTTGCATCTCCTGGACAGAGACATTATCTGATCAGAGCACACAGAGATGAAGGGGAGAAGGGGAGAGTGGAGCACATCCTGTCCCACCAGACCTTGAGGATGATGTTCCCACTCAGAGAAGTCAGTTCACATAGAAGACCACATGGCCAGCCCCACGATGAGACACAATGTCCCTCAAAGACCCATAGCCCTAGAGGGGACAACACTGGAGACACAGTGTGGGAATTACCCCCAAACTGATCTCGCTACACCGAGGCATAACACTAAGGGGGTACAGCAGAGGAGCAAGTAAAAGGAGCAGCAAGATCCCAATGAAATGCTAAAGGTGGACTTTAGGGTCAGGGTTTGGTGCCCCAAAAGACTGGACTAGAAAACACTCCTAAAGGCCAACACATAGTCCTTAAACTGTCTATGAGCTTTTCTATCTTGTTGACCTTTGTTTTCTTTTATTGTCATTGGATTTTTGTTGTTTTGTTTATTTTGCTGCTTGGTTTTGTTCTTTCTTGTTTTTGTGCATGTTATTGCCTCTACAGGTCTGTCTAAATAAGATAGGCTGAACGAACAATCTGGAGGAGAAAAAAAAAACGGGACTAGCACATCCTGGAGGACATGCGAGAGAGGTAGGTGGGAAGAAAGGTAGTGGTGTTAAGAATTCCAGAGACAAGGGAACAACAAGTGATGGAAATCGGTGGTGAGGGGGATGTAGGAGGCCTGGTAGGGCGTGATCAAGGGTAATGTAACCAAGAGTAATTACTGAAACCCAAAGGAAGATTGAGCATGGCAGTGGGCACAAGAGGAAAATCAAAGGGTATAGAAGAGTGAGCTGGGAAGCAAGGGCCAGTTATACACGTCTAAATAAAGGCATGTACATATGTCCATATATTAACAAAGGGGCATGGGGAAATAAATCTATGTACAGATGTGTAAAGATTTAGTATTAAGGTAGCAGATGGACATTGGGCCTCTGCTCAAGGACTCCCTCATTGCAAGAACACTGTTCTATTAAATTGGTATTCTATGATGCTCACCTTCACTACACGATCACTGACCACAAAGCGGCTGCATAAGCAAATGTGGTGAAGAAAGCCGATGGTGCCCAGCTACCAAATGATATAGCGTGTGGGGTCTTAAAGGCTTGAAGGTAAAGAAGCGGCCATCTAGCTCAGAAGCAACAGAGCCCACATGGAGGAAGCATACCAGCCTGTGTGATCACAAAGTTTCAAAGGGATAAGGCAACAGGCATCATGAGAACAAAAATATCTCATCATGGAGAATGAGAGGGGACTGCCGGGTATAGACCCAAAACCTATTTGCAGTGCACAGGACATCCCCTTACAGAAGGATCTCAGAGAGGAGATGAACCAAGACAGGGTATGAAACAGCAAAGATGAAACACAACTTTCCTCTAGTTCTTAATGCTTCCTCTTGCCCCACTATTATGATCCCAATTCTACCATACAAATCTGGTCTAACTAGAGAAGATACTCTAATACCGATAGGAATTTCAAACACGGGGAATCCAGGGTGGATGGGCCCTTTAGGACCAGTGTTATGAATGGAGATACTGGGAGGGTGGAGGATGGAAAGTGGGAACCGATTACAAGGATCTTCATTGATCTAAAAGAAAGGTGGGTTAAGGGGGACACCAGACAGTGAAAGATATGACAAAAGTATTACTACATTTCCAAGGATTGATGAGGGATGGGTGGCGGGCATTGAGGGGGCGGGGAATGAGGAGCTGAAGCCAGGGGCTTGGGTGGAGAGTGGATATTTTGAGAATAATGAAGGCAATTAATGGTCAGATGTGCTTCCAACAGCTGATGTATATATGGATTGTGGTTAGTGTTGTAGGAGCCACTAATAAAAAGATCATAAAAGAAACAAAAATAATCTGGGCAGAGGGCTCATGCAAGGATGATCTCAGGCTGAATTAGACCAGTCAAAACAGCTACTGGAGTCCCCTCACCCTGTGTCTATTCCTGAGTCAGGTATGAAGCTTAGGGCCCACAGCCCCAGCAGCTGGCCAGTGAGGGAGGTGGGGCTCTGAGGTCATTCAACAGGGGGAATGGTCCTCTGTCCTGCAGGGCCCACGCTCCTTTGTACACCTGCTCTCTAGGGCACGGCTTTCATGGAGTCCACACCATGGGAGCTCTACTACTCATGGGGGGTTGGCAGAGGGCCTCTGCTCATGCGCTCACACCACCACCTAGCTGGAGGATCTCTGTGAACAAAGCCTGAGGTAGAAAACAAGCCCACTAACTGATGCTGTAAGAGATACAATCAGCATCCAGAAACCAGCAACTGGGAGTAAGAGGCAGCATACCCTGGTCCCAGCCCCTTCATAAAGCACTGCCAGGACTGTGGAATGGATACTCTGTGATCCAGACGTAGTACCTCCTCCCTTCCAGTCAGCTGAGACAAAAACCCTTGCAAGCAGAAAGCCATGCATCTGAACAGTATCCACCAGCCACTCATGTGCAGCCCTGCTGCCTCCAAAGAGCCTTCTTGAGTGAGAGAGAAATCACGCAGAAGCCTGGTCTGTCACTCAAGTGAGTTTTATGAGCGCTAGGGAGGCGTGGTGGATAAGTCTAGCCGACCCCAGTGGCTGAATTGAATTTCTATGGCCTAGGTTGGTCACTCCAGGTACAGGACCCACCCAGGTGTACCTCCCCTTCATGGCCAGAAACCTTTACCTCTGAGCATGCACAGGGTGCCTCTCCTAACTGGGCTCTTATCTTGGCCCTATGGGCATGCATAACGGATGCCCCAGTCCCTAGGATAGCTACTTAACATTTGTCCACCTGAAGAGATATGGACCCAAATCTTTGGGGTACTGGGCGACGACATCTCTAGCTAATTCCTGCTGGCGAAAGGGGCGTAGCGGGGCTTTGGATCCACACCCTTCCTACACTGCTGGGAGGGGTTGTCCATTGAGGGCAACTTAATACAGGATGGATAAGGTTGAGGTGGTCCAGGAGGTGGTAGTCGTGGACCTGGCACACTTGGTTCAGAAGCTTTAGTCACCCGATAACTTCTGGGAAAAACAAACGGTCTAAAAGGTGAACAGTTTGACTTCGACAAGGGTAAGCTTCTGTGGTGGCAGTGGCCTTGAAATTAGATGAGTGTCACAGGAAACAAAAAAAAATCTTAGGATTACCAGACATGTGTGTTTGTTCATTGGAAGTACAGGAAAAGGGATAAAATCATTCACACTTTCCCCTAGGAGGGCACAGGTTTGAACACTACTAGGTGCAGTGCGATCACTGATTCATTTATGATGCCAAGTCTTGGAACCGCTTATAAGACCCATCCTTCTTTTTAACCCTATAACGCTTCAATTTTAATTTTGGGAAAAAATTATTTTCTTTTTGTTGTGGACTTTCATAATTATAAATATATATACACATATTAATATATACATTTTTTAAATGTTATGAAAACATCATGCTCCGCGTTATAGAGTTAAATGGAAATAATGGGCTAGTACAGGAGGAGTCAAAATTGACCAAAATAGTGTAACTACCTCAGTCATTTTGAATTTTATTGGGTTCAATTGGAATAAAGGCTTGTAAATTTCCCGGGGTCCAAATTCCCTTGGTGCCTCCTACAACGGGTAGAATGTTCAGGAATGTTTCAGGGCTGGGCGATTAGTAACACCTAAGTCCAGGATACCTTAGGGCAGGGTCCTAAAACTGTTTACCCAGGGGGCTAGTTCACTGTCCCTCGGGCCATTGGAGGGACAGACTACAGTTTAAAAGAAAAACAAAAATTACAAACAAATTCATGTGCACACTGCACATCTTCATTTGAAGTTCAAAAAAAAAATAAATGGGGCACATACACCCGGCAGAAAGGATCAATGACCTCGGCTGTCTGCATGTGGCCCACAGGCTGTAGTTTGAGGACCCCTGCTCTAGGCGTTCATCAAGAGGATGTGGTTTCAACCCAAAACTTGGAGACTCTACAATTTGTTTAAAAGTGATGGGGCAGAAGGAGTCCTGATTGACCCACGCAAGACTAGCTATCCCGTCCCCAATTACTAAGAGTTCATAGTTATGGTTATGGGGAACCAGGACATCCCGATGTGATCCCTTTAATTCAAGTGTGGGCTGAAATTGCCACTAAGAAGCCTGCAAATATAAAAGACTTACTCCCTCCCTCAAAGAAAGGGTCCTTGTTTCCAAGGTTTCAGGATATATGGCAGGACCGGAAAAACAAACGATCCAAGTTCCCAAAACCACATAGGTGGAGGCCATCCCTCCCAGTCCCCCTCCCTCACTCCCTCCCTCACCCCCTCACTTCCCCTCCCCTCCCCTCCCGATCTCTCTCCCCTAATCGGCTTTATCCCATTTTGCAGGAGAACTCTGGGAGTGGGAGAGCTGGCTTCAGACCCTTTGGTTCCACCCCCGCCCTATAAGGTTTCTAGGGGCCAGGAATAGAAAACTTCTAACAGGCCCTTATTGAGTCACTCCCACCCCCACCGGGCCCCCAACCTCACTCCTACCCCAACCAGTAGCCCCCCTACACACACTAGTACTGGTATGTCTTCCATACTCATCAGCCCACCTGGAATGATTGCCAGCAACTTCTCCAGGTGCTGTTCACAACCGAGGACGGGTAGCCCTTCCAGACAGAGGCCCTGTAAGCAGTCAGTGAAGCCGATGGTGAGCGAGCGGGCACTCCCCACTTGAGAGAAACTCTTTTGGCCACTACATGAACAATGTGGGATCACAATTCCTAGCAAGGCCCAGAGGGCTTTACCAGGTATCACCCGTTGATCTTACACGACCCTCTGCCTAAGAGCTAGGAAACCTATGAATTTATCAAAGGTTAGTGAGAATTTTCAGGCTCTTATAAGAGATCATCCGCCTGCCTTTCTAGAGTGGCTGATGGAAGCCTACGGGCTTTATACCCCTAAAGGCCTGGAGGCCACGAGAACAGGAGGGCAATAATTATTGCCTTTATGACTCAGTCAGTCTGCCTCAGCCATGAAAAAGAAGTGGGAATGGTTTGAAGGGAAAAATGTTAGTGATTTGGTACAAGTGGCTAATTGAGTATATAACAACAGAGATGACCCTAGCACGACAGAGACAAAGAAACTAGCTAAAATAATAGTAATTGCCATGAGAGACACCAGAGACTCAGGAAAAGGAGAGCATGGCCCACTCACAGAGAGAATAACATGTGGGCACCGCCAAGCCATGGGGAAGGATCAATGTGCCTACTGCAGGAAAGAAGGACACTGGAATAATCAGTGCCTTGAAAATCCCAGGAGAGGTGCACGACCCTCCACTAGAGTGGACGGGCCTCATCTGCACCTACAAAGACCCAAGCAGGAGACAATAATGCTTGAAGAAGCTGAATGAAGGGGTCAGGGCTCTGTTTCACTTCGCCGCCAAGAGCCCAGGCTAACTCTCCATGTAGGAGGCCAGCCAGTAAATTTCTTGGTGGACACAGGGTCCACCTTCTCAGGTTCAGAAAGAAAGGCGGGCACATTTTCAAAAAGAAAGATGTGAATTATTGTGAGCCTATGATTCCTTCCACAGATAACTCACACCAGAAGGTTTGCATGGAAGGTAGGTGGGCTTCCCAAGACAACAAGATAACAAATATCTATCTGCCCTTTGTCCCCGCTAGCCACCTGGTTATGATGGCACTGGCTCCTGGCTCAGCTGCTGAGCCAGTGAAGCAGTTATAGCAGGAGAAGACTAGGTGGCCGATGGCCATCAACGGAAGGACCAAATCTCCACAGTGGGCTTCCTGTTTCAATATGGAGCCACGTATGTTACCTGCTGGACACCATCTCTATCCTGAGCTCATAATTACCATCCGAGGTCTAAAATGCAGCTCGCAGGTACACACTATATGAAACAGTCTCTGATTAACCCCTCTCGATAACTTGCTGACATGGGAGTCTGGATAATCCGGTAAATTTACTTTCCAGGTGAGAAAACTCACTCAAAAACACACAGGAGTAGACCCAGAGACACACAACTGGTTAACAACAAAGTCATATTCACAACCAGCATCTGGACCAAGAGCACGGTGCCCAAGAGAACTGTGCCCATCGAGCAGTCAATATCTCCTGGACTCTCAAAAGATCTGAGCTGATACCCACCCCCCCCCACATCCTTGCAGCCTCCAAAGACTGTATTTCACAGGATGGCACCGGATCTGCAGCTCGCGGAGGGGGACATATCTGATCAGAGAACACAAGGCAGAACAAGGGGGAGGAGGGGAGAATGGAGCACATCCTGGCTCAATACACCTTGAGGATGATGTTCCCAATCAGAGAAGCCAGTCCACAGAGAAGACCACATGGGCAGCCCCACGATGAGAAACGTCCCTCAAAGACCCATAGCCCTAGAGGGGACAACACTGGACACACACTGTGGGAACTGTGCCCGAACTGATCCTGCCACATGGAGGCATGACACTAAGAGAGTGCAGCAGAAGAGAAAGAAAACGGAGCATCAAAGTCCCCGGGGAATGCCAAAGGTGGACTTTGTGGTCAGGGCTAGGTGCCCCAACAGACTGGACTGGAAAACACCCCTAAACTTCACCACACAGTCCTTGTACTTTTCTTTCTTGGTTAGTGTTGTTTTCTTTTAGTGTCATTGGATTTTGGTTGGGTTTTGTTTTCATTTTTGTTTGTTTGTTTTCTTTTTGCAGCTTGGTTTTGCTCAGTCTTGTTTTGTGCATGTTATTACCTTTATAAGTCTGTCTAATTAAGAGAGGCTGGATGAACAATCTGGAGGAGTAAACATGTGACCGGCCCTTTCTATGGGGCATGGGAGTGAGCACGGTGGGGGGAAAGGAAGTGGTGTCAAGATACCCAGAGACAGGGGAACAACAAGTGATGGAAATCGGTGGTGAGGGGGATGTAGGAGGCCTGGTAGGGCGTGATCAAGGATAATGTAACCAAGAGGAATTACTGAAACAAAAAGGAAGTCTGAGCATGGCAGTGGGCACAAGAGGAAAATCAAAGGGTATAGAAGAGTGAGCTGGGATTCAAGGGCCAGTTATAAACGTCTAAATAAAGGCATGTACATATTTCCATATATTAACAAAGGGGCATGGGGAAATAGATCTATGTCAATATGTTTATAGATTTAGTATTAAGGTAGCAGATGGACATAGGGCCTCCGCTCAATGAATCCCTCATTGCAAGAACACTGTTTTATAAAATAGGCATTCTACGATGCTCACCTTCCCTACACGATCACTGACCACAAAGGGTTGCATAAGAAAATGGGGTGAAGAAAGCCGATGGTGTCCAGCTACGAAAAGATATAGCGTGTGGGGTCTTAAAGGCTTGAAGGTAAAGAAGCGGCCATCTAGCTCAGAAACAACAGAGCCCACATGGAGGAAGCATACCAGCCTGTGTGATCACAAAGTTTCAAAGGGATAAGGCAACAGGCATCATGAGAACAAAAAAATCTTATCATGGAAAATGAGAGGGGATTGCCGGGTTTATACCCAAAACCTATTTGCAGTGCACTGGACATCCCCTTACAGAAGGAGCTCAGAGAGGAGATTAAGGAATACAGGGTATGAGACAGCAAAGATGAAACACAACTTTCCTCTAGTACTTAATGCTTCCTCTTGCCCCACTGTCATGATCCCAGTTCTACCATACTAATCTGGCCAAACTAGAGAAAGTATTCTAGTACCGATAGGAATTTCAAACACGGGGAATCCAGGGTGTTTGGGCCCTTTAGGACCAGTTTTATGAGTGGAGATACTGGGAGGGTGGAGGAAGGGCAGGATGGAAAGTGGGAACTGATTACAAGGATCTTCATTGACCTCAAAAGAAAGGTGGGTGAAGATATGACAAAAGAATTAGTACATTTCCAAGGATTGATGAGGGATGGGTGGCGGGCATTGATGGGGGGAAAATGAGGAGCTGAGGCCAGGAGCTTGGGTTGAGAGTGGATATTTTGAGAATAATATGGGCAATTAATGGTCAGATGTGCTTCAAACAGGTGATGTATATATGTTTTCTGGGTAGTGTTGTAGGAGCCCATAATAAGAAGATCATAAAAGAAACAAAAATAATCTGGGCAGAGGGCTCATGCAAGGATGATCTCAGTCTGGATTAGACCAGTCAAAACAGCTACTGGAGTCGCCTCACCCTGTGTCTATTCCTGAGTTAGGCATGAAGCTTAGGGCCCACAGCCCCAGCAGCTGGCCAGTGAGGGACGTGGGTCTCTGAGGCCATTCCACAGGGGGAATGGTCCTCCATCCTGCAGGACCCACCCTCCTTTGTAAGCGTGCTGTCTGGGGCACGGCTTTCATGGAGTCCACACCATGGGAGCTCTACTACTCATGGGGGATTGGCAGGAAGCCTCTGCTCATGCGCACACACCACCAACTAGCTGGAGGATCTCCGTGAACAAAGTTTGAGGCAGACAACAAGCCCACTAACTGATGCTGTAAGAGAAACAATCAGCATCCAGAAACCTGCAAGTGGGAGTAAGAGGCAGCATACCTTGGTCCCAGCCCCTCCCACTCTAATCTACAAGGAGTGACATTGCAAAGCAGAGGGTTTTCATAAAGCACTGCCAGGTCTGTGGAATGAGCAGCCTCATTTGTGGACATGGATACTCTGTGATCCAGACGTACTACCTCCTCCCTTCCAGTCAGCTGAGACAAAAACCCTTGCAAGCAGGAAGCCATGCATCTGAACAGTATCCACCAGCCACTCATGTGCAGCCCTGCTGCCTCCAAAGAGCCTTCCTGAGTGAGAGAGAAATCACGAAGAAGCCTGGTCTGTCACTCAAGTGAGTTTTATGAGCGTTAGGGAGGCGTGGTGGGCAAGTCTGGCCGACCCCATTGGCTGAATTGAATTTACATGGCCTAGGTTAGTCAATCCAGGTACAGGACCCACCCAGGTGTACCTCCCCTTCATGGCCAGAAACCTGGACCTCTGAGCATGCACAGGGTGCCTCTCCTAACTGGGCTCTTATCTTGGCCCTATGGGCATGCATAACGGATGCCCCAGTCACTAGGAGAGCTACCTAACCTTTGCCCCCCTGAAGAGATATGGACCCAAATCTTTGGGGTACTGGGCGACGACATCTCTAGTTACTTCCTTCTGGCAAAAGGGGCGAAGTGGGGCTTTGGTTCCATACCCTTCCTACACTGCTGGGAGGGGTTGTCCATTGAGGGCAACTTTATCCTGGATGGATAAGGTTGAGGTGGTCAAGGAGGTGGTAGTCGTCAACCTGACACACTTGTTTCAGAAGCTTTGGTCACCCGATAACTTCTGGGAAAAACAAATGGTCTAAAAGGTGAACAGTTTGACTCAGAGAAGGCTAAGCTTGTGTGATAGCAGTGACCTTGATTTTAGGTGAGTGTCACAGGAAACAAAAAAAAATCTTAGGATTACCAGACATGTGTGTTTGTTCATTGGAAGTACAGGAAGAGGGATAAAATCATTCACACTTTCCCCTAGGAGGGCACAGGTTTGGGCACTACTAGGTGCAGTGGGAACACTGATTCATTTATGATGCTAAGGTCTTGGAACCGCTGATAAGACCCATCCTTCTTTTTACCCTATAAAGCTTCAATTTTAATTTTGTGAAATAATTATTTTCTTTTATGTGGACTTTCATAGTTATAAATATATATATATATATATGTATTAATATATATATTTTAAATGTTATGAAAACATCATGCTCCGTGTTATAGAGTTAAATGGAAATAATGGGCTAGTACAGGAGGAGTCAAAAGTGACCAAAATAGAGGAACTGCATAAGTAATTTTGAATTTTCTTGGGTTCAATTGCAGTAAAGGCTTGTAAATTACCCGGGGTCCAAATTCTCATGGTGCCTCCCAAAACGGGTAGAATGTTCACGGATGTTTCAGTGCTGGGAGATTAGTAACCGCTAAGTCCAGGATACCTTAGGGCAGGGGTCCTGAAACTGTTTACTCAGGGGGCCAGTTCTCTGTCCCTCAGGCCATTGGAGGGACAGACTATAGTTTAAAAAAAAACAAAAATTACGAACAAATTTATGTGCATACTGCACATCTTGTTTTGCAGTTCAAAAAAAATAAAGGGGGCACATACCCCCGGCAGAAAGGATCAATATCCTCGACTGTCTGTATGTGTCCCACAGGTTGTAGTTTGAGGACCCCTGCTCTAAGCGTTCACCAAGAGGATGTGGTTTCAACCCAAAAGCTTGGAGACTCTACAATTTGTTTAAAAGTGACGGGGCAGAAGGAGTCCCTGATTGACCCACGCAAGACTAATTTTCCCATCCCCTATTTCTAAGAGTTCATAGTTATGGTTATGGGGAACCAGGACACCCCGATCTGATCCCTTTAATTCAAGTGTGGGCTGACATTGCCACTAAGAATCCTACAAATATAAAAGACTTACTCCCTCCCTCAAAGAAAGGGTCCTTGTTTCCAAGGTTTCAGGAAACATGGCAGGACCGGAAAAACAAACGGTCCAAGTTCCCAAAACCACATAGATGGAGGCCATTCGTCCCCCATCCCCTCCCCCTCCCACTCCCTTTCCCACCCCTGCCCTCCTGATTTCTCTCACCTAATCGGCTTTATTTCATTTTGCAGGAGAACTCTGGGAGTGGGAGAGCTGGCTTCAGACCCCTTGGTTTCACCCCCGCCGTATAAGGTTTCTAGGGGCCAGAAATAAAAAACTTCTAACAGGCCCTTATTGAGTCACTCCCTGCCCACCCGGCCCCCCAAATTCACATCCACCCCCAAACAGCAGCCCCACCCACACACTAGTACTGGTATGTCTTCCATACTCATCAGCCCACCTGAAATGATTGCCAGCAAATTCTCCAGGTGCTGTTCACAACCGAGGAAGGGTAGCCCTTCCAGACAGAGGCCCAGTAAGCAGTCAGTGAACCTGATGGTCAGCGAGCGGGCACTCCCCACATTAGAAAATCTCTTTTAGCCACTACACGAACAATATGGAATCTCAATTCCTAGCAAGGCCCAGAGGGCTTTACCAGGTATCACCCGTTGATCTTACATGACCCTCTGCGGAAGAGCTAGGAAACCTATGAATTTATCGAAGGTCAGTGAGAATTTTCAGTCTCTTACATGAGAATGTACGCCTGCCTTTCCAGAGTGGCTGATTGAAGCCTAAGGGCGTTATACCGCTAACGGCCCAGAGCCCCCGAGAACAGGAGGGCAATAAGTATTGCCTTTATGACTCAGTCAGTCTGCCTCAGACATGATAAAGAGGTGGGAAGAGTTTGAAGGGAAAAATCTTAGTGATTTGGTACAAGTGGCTCATTGAGTGTATAACAACAGAGATGACCCTAGCACGACAGAGACAAATAAACTAGCTAAAATACTGGTAAGTGCCATGAGAGACCCCAGAGACTCAGGAAAAGGAGAACATGGCCCACTCACGGAGAGACTAACCTGTGGGCACTGGCAAGCCATGGGGAAGGATCAATGTGCCTATTGCAGGAAAGAAGGACACTGGAAAAATCAGTGCCTTGAAAACCCCAGGAGAGGTGCACGACCCTAAACTAGAGTGGACGGGCCTCATCTGCACCTAGAAAGACCCAAGCAAGAGTCAATAATGCTTGAAGAAGCTAAATGAAGTGGTCACGGCACTGTTTCCCTTCGCCGCCAAAAGCCCAGGCTAACTCTCCATGTAGAAGGCCAGGCAGTAAATTTCTTGGTGGACACAGCGGCCACCTTCTCAGGTTCAGAAAGGAATACGGGCACATTTTCAAGAAGAAAGATGTGAATTATTGTGAGCCTATGATTCCTTTCACAGATAACTCACACCAGAAAGTTTGCATGGAGGTTAGGTGGGCTTCCCAAGACAAAAAGATAACAAATATCTATCTGGCAATTGTACCAGTTAGCCACCTGGTTATGATGGCACTGGCTCCTGGCTCAGCTGCTGAGCCAGTGAAGCAGTTATAGCAGGAGAAGGCTAGGTGGCCAGTGGCCATCGACGGAAGGACCAAATCTCCACAGTGGGCTTCCTATTTCAATATGGAGCCAAGTCTGTCACCTGCTGGACACCATCTCTATTCTGAGCTCAGAATTGCCACCCCAGGTCTAGAATGCAGCTCGCAGGTACACACTATATGAAACAGTCTCTGATTAAGCCCTCTCGATAACTTGCTGACATGGGAGTCTGGATAATCCAGTACATTTACTTTCCAGATGAGAAAACTCACTCAAAAACACACGGGAGTTGACCCAGAGACACACAACTGGCTAACAACAAAGTCATATTCAAAAGCAGCGTCGGGTCCAAGAGCACGGCGCCCCACAGAACTGTGCCCATCGAGCATTCAATATCTCCTGGACTCCCAAAAGATCTGAGCTGACACCCGCCCACCCACATCCTTGCAGCCCCCAAAGATTGTATTTCACAGGATGGCACCGGATCTGCAGCTCGCGAAGAAGGACATATCTGATCAGAGAACACAGGGCTGAACAAGGGGGAGGAGGGGAGAGCGGAGCACATCCTGGCCCTCTACACCTTGAGGATGATGTTCCCAATCAGAGAAGCCAGTCCACAGAGAAGACCACATGGGCAGCCCCACGATGAGAAACGTCCCTCAAAGACCCATAGCCCTAGAGTGGACAACACTGGAGACACAGTGTGGGAACTGCGCCCGAACTGATCCTGCCACATCAAGGCATGACACTAAGAGAGTGCAGCGGAAGAGTAAGAAAACGGAGCATCAAAGTCCTCGGGGAATGCCAAAGGTGGACTTTGTGTTCAGGGCTCTGTGCCCCAACAGACTGGACTGGAAAACACTCCTAAAATTCACAACACAGTCCTTGTACTTTTCTTTCTTGGTTAATGTTGTTTTCTTTTAGTGTCATTGGATTTTGGTTGGGTTTTGTTTTCATTTTTGTTTGTTTTTTTTTCTTTTTGCTGCTTGGTTTTGCTCAGTCTTGTTTTGTGCATGTTATTACCTTTACAGGTCTGTCTAATTAAGAGAGGCTGGATGAACAATCTGGAGGAGTAAACATGTGACCGGCCCTTTCCATTGGGCATGGGAGTGAGGACGGTGGGGGGAAAGGAAGTGGTGTCAAGAAACCCAGAGACAAGGGAACAACAAGTGATGGAAATCGGTGGTGAGGGAGATGTAGGAGGCCTGGAAGGGCGTGATCAAGGGTAATGTAACAAAGAGTAATTACTGAAACCCAAAGGCAGATTGAGCATGACAGTGGGCACAAGAGGAAAATCAAACGGTATAGAAGAGTGAGCTGGGAAGCAAGGGCCAGTTATAGACGTCTAAATAAAGGCATGTACATATGTACATATATTTACAAAGGGGCATGGGGAAATAGATCTATGAACATATGTTTATAGATTTAGTATTAAGCTAGCAGATGGACAAAGGGATTCCGCTCAAGGACTCCCTCATTGCAAGAACACTGTTCTATTAAATTGGCATTCTACGATGCTCACCTTCCCTACACGATCACTGACCACAAAGCGGCTGCATAAGCAATTGTGGTGAAGAAAGCCGATGGTGTCCAGCTACCAAAGATATAGCGTGTGGGGTCTTAAAGGCTTGAAAGTAAAGAAGCAGTCATCTGGCTCAGAAGCAACAGAGCCCATAAGGAGGAAGCATACCAGCCTGGGTGATCACAAAGTTTCAAAGGGATAAGGCAACAGGCATCATGAGAACAAAAAAATCTTATCATGGAGAATGAGAGGGGACTGCCGGGTATAGACCCAAAACGTATTTGCAGTGCACTGGACATCCGCTTACAAAAGGAGCTCAGAGAGAAGATTAAAGAATACAGGGTATGAGACAGCAAAGATGAAACACAACTTTCCTCTATTTCTTAATGCTTCCTCTTGCCCCACTATCATGATCCCAGTTCTACCATACTAATCTGGCCAAACTAGAGAAGGTATTCTAGTACAGATAGGAATTTCAAACACGGGGAATCCAGTGTGGATGGGCCCTTTAGGACCAGTGTTATGAGTGGAGATACTGGGAGGGTGAAGGAATGCCAAGATGGAAAGTGGGAATCGATTACAAGGATCTTCATTGACCTCAAAAGAAAGGTGGGTGAAGATATGACAAAAGAATTAGTACATTTCCAAGGATTGATGAGGGATGGGTGGCGGGCATTGAGGGGGGAAAAATGAGGAGCTGGGGTCAGGGGCTTGGGTGGAGGGTGGAGATTTTGAGAATAATGAGGGCAATTAATGTACAGATGTGCTTCAAACAGCTGATGTATTTATGGATTGTGGTTAGTGTTGTAGGAGCCACTAATGAAAAGATCATAAAAGAAACAAAAATAATCTTGGCAGAGGGCTCATGCAAGGATGATCTCAGGCTGGATTAGACCAGACAAAACAGCTACTGGAGTCTCCTCACCCTGTGTCTATTCCTGAGTCAGGCATGAAGCTTAGGGTCCACAGCCCCAGCAGCTGGCCAGTGAAGGACCTGGGTCTCTGAGGCGATTCCACAGGGGGAATGGTCATCTGTCCTGCAGGGCCCACCCTCCTTTGTAAGCGTGCTGTCTGGGGCACGGATTTCATGGAGTCCACAACATGGGAGCTCTACTACTCATTGTGGATTGGCAGGAAGCCTCTGCTCATGCGCACACACCACCAACTAGCTGGAGGATCTCCGTGAACAAAGCCTGAGGCAGACAGCAAGCCCACTAACTGATGCTGTAAGAGATACAATCAGCATCCAGAAACCTGCAACAGGGAGTAAGAGGCAGCATACGTTGGTCCCAGCGCCTGCCACTCTAATCTACAAGGAGTGACATTGCAAAGCAGAGGGTTTTCATAAAGCACTGCCAGGACTGTCGAATGAGCAGCCACATTTGTGGACATGGATACTCTGTGATCCAGACGTACTATCTCCTCCCTTCCAGGCAGCTGAGACAAAAACGCTTGCAAGCAGAAAGACATGCATCTGAACAGTATCTACCAGCCACTCATGTGCAGCCCTGCTGCCTCCAAAGAGCCTTCCCGAGTGAGAGAGAAATCAAGCAGAAGCCTGGTCTGTCACTCAAGTGAGTGTTATGAGCGTTAGTGAGGCATGGTGGGCAAGTCTGGCCAACCCCAGTGGCTGAATTGAATTTACATGGCCTTGGTTGGTCAATCCAGGTACAGGACCCACCCAGGTGTACCTCCCCTTCATGGCCAGAAACCTGGACCTCTGAGCATGCACAGGGTGCCTCTCCTAACTGGGCTCTTATCTTGGCCCTATGGGCATGCATAACGGATGCCCCAGTCCCTAGGATAGCTACCTAACATTTGCCCCCCTGAAGAGATATGGATCCAAATCTTTGGGCTACTGGGCAACAACATCTCTAGCTACTTCCTGCTGGAAAAACCGGCGAGGTGGGGCTTTGGGTCCATACCCTTCCTACAATGCAGGGAGGGTTTGTCCATTGAGGGCAACTTTATCCAGGATGGATAAGGTTGAGGTAGTCCAGGAGGTGGTAGTCGTGGACCTGGCACACTTGGTTCAGAAGTTTTAGTCACCCGATAACTTCTGGGAAAAACAAACGGTAGAAAAGGTGAACAGTTTGACTACGACAAGGCTAAGCTTCTGAGGTGGCAGTGGCCTTGAAATTAGGTGAGTGTCACAGGAAACAAAAAAAATCTTAGAATTACCAGACATGTGTGTTTGTTCATTGGAAGTATAGGAAGAGGGATAAAAGCATTCACACTTTCCCCTAGATGGGCACAGGTTTGGGCACTACTAGGTGCAGTGGGATCACTGATTCATTTATGATGCTAAGGTCTTTGACTCGCTTATAAGACCCATCTTCCTTTTTAACCCAATAACACTTCAATTTTAATTTGGGGAAAATATTATTTTATTTTTGTTGTGGACATTCATAGTTATAAATATATATATATATGAATATATACATTTTTATATGTTATGAAAACATCATGCTCCACGTTATAGAGTTAAATGGAAATAATGGGCTAGTACAGGAAGAGTCAAAAGTGACCAAAATAGAGTAACTGCCTAAGTCATTTTGAATTTTCTTGGGTTCAATTGGAGTAAAGGCTTGTAAATTACCCAGGGTCCAAATTCCCATGGTGCCTCCTACAACGGGTAGAATGTTCAGGGATGTTTCAGGGCTGGGAGATTAGTAACCCCTAAGTCCAGGATACCTTAAGGCAGGGGTCCTGAAACTGTTTACCCAGGGGGCCAGTTCACTGTCCCTCAGGCCATTGGAGGGACAGACTATAGGTTAAAAAAAAATTACGAACAAATTCATGTGCACACTGCACATCTTGATTTGAAGCTCAAAAATAAATGGGGCACATACAAACGGCAGAAAGGATCAATGTCCTCGGCTGTCTGCATGTGGCCCACAGGTTGTAGTTTTAGGTCCCCTGCTATAGGCATTCACCAAGAGGATGTGGTTTCAACCCAAAAGCTTGGAGACTCTACAATTTGTTTAAAAGTGATGGGGCAGAAGGAGTCCCTGATTGACCCATGCAAGACTAGTTTTCCCATCCCCTATTACTAAGAGTTCATAGTTATGGTTAAGGGGAACCAGGACATCCCGATCTGATTCTTTTAATTCAAGTGTGGGCTGACATTGCCACGAAGAAGCCTGCAAATATAAGACTTACTCCATCCCTCAAAGAAAGTGTCCTTGTTTCCAAGGTTTCAGGAAACATGGCAGGACCGGAAAAACAAACGGTCCAAGTTCCCAAAACCACATATGTGGAGGCCATCCCTCCACGCCCACCTCCCCACCCCCTCTTCTCCCTTCCTTTCCCTCCCCTCCCCTTCCGATCTCTCTCCCCTAATCAGCTTTATCTCATTTTGCACAAGAACTCTGGGAGAGGGAGAGCTGGCTTCAGACCCTTTGGATCCACCCCCGCCCTATAAGGTTTCTAAGGGCCAGAAATAGAAAACTTCTAACAGGCCCTTATTGAGTCACTCTCTCCCCCACCGGCCCCCCAAACTCACCCCTACCACCAACCAGCAGCCCACCACACACACTAGTTCTGGTATTTCTTCCATACTCATCAGCCCACCTGGACTGATGGCCAGCAACTTCTCCAGGTGGTGTTCACAACGGAGGAAGGGTAGCCCTTCCAGAAAGAGGCCCAGTAAGCAGTCAGTGAACCTGATGGTCAGCGAGTGGGCACTCCCCACTTGAGAGAAACTCTTTTGGCCACTACACCAACAATGTGGGATCTCAATTCCTAGCAAGGCCCAGAGGGCTTTACCAGGTATCAACCATTGCTCTTACATGACCCTCTGCAGAAGAGCTAGGAAACATATGAATTTATCTAAGGTCAGTGAGAATTTTCAGGTTCCTATAAGAGAATGTCCGCCTGCCTTTCTAGAGTGGCTGAGGGAAGCCTACGGGCTTTATACCCCTAACGGCCCGGAGGCACTGAAAACAGGAGGGCAATAAGTACTGCCTTTATTACTCAGTCAGTCTGCCTCAGACATGACAAAGAAATGGGAAGGGTTTGAAGGGAAAAATCTTAGCGATTTGGTACAAGTGGCTCATTGAGTGTATACCAACAGAGATGACCCTAGCACGACAGAGACAAAGAAGCTAGCTAAAATAATCGTAATTGCCATGAGATACCCCAGAGACTCAGGAAAAGGAGAGCATGGCCCACTCACGGAGAGACTAACCTGTGGGCACTGCCAAGCCATGGGGAAGGACCAATGTCCCTACTGCAGGAAAGAAGGACACTGGAAAAATCAGTGCCTTGAAAACCCCAGGAGAGGTGCACGACCCTCCACTAGAGTGGATGGGCCTCATCTGCACGTAGAAAGACCCAAGCAAGAGACAATAATGCTTGAAGAAGCTCAATGAAGGGGTCAGGGCTCTGTTTCACTTCGCCGCCAAAAGCCCAGGCTAACTCTCCAAGTAGGAGGCCAGGCAGTAAATTTCTTGGTGGACACAGGGGCCACCTTGTCAGGTTCAGAAAGGAATATGGGCACATTTTCAAGAAGAAAGATGTGAATTACTGTGAGCCTATGATTCCTTCCACAGATAACTCACACCAGAAGGTTTGCATGGAGGGTAGGTGGGTTTCCCAAGACAACAAAATAACAAATATCTATCAGCCCTTTGGCCCAGTTAGCCACCTGGTTATGATATCACTGGCTTCTGGCTCAGCTGCTGAGCCAGTGAAGCAGTTATAGCAGGAGAAGACTAGGTGGCCGGTGGCCATCAACGGAAGGACCAAATCTCCACAGTGGGCTTCCTGTTTCAATATGGAGCCACGTATGTTACCTGCTGGACACCATCTCTATCCTGAGCTCATAATTGCCATCGCAGGTCTAGAATGCGGCGCGCAGGTACACACTATATGAAACAGTCTCTGATTAACCCCTCTCGATAACTTGCTGACATGGGAGTCTGGATAATCCTGTACATTTACTTTGCAGATTAGAAAACTCACTCAAAAACACACAGGAGTAGACCCAGAGACACACAACTGGTTAACAACAAAGTCATATTCACAACCAGCGTCTGGACCAAGAGCACGGTGCCCCACAGAACTGTGCCCATCGAGCAGTCAATATCTCCTGGACTCTCAAAAGATCTGAGCTGATACCCACCCCCCCACATCCTTGCAGCACCAAAAGATTGTATTTCACAGGATGGCACCGGATCTGCAGCTCACGGAGAGGGACATATCTGATCAGAGAACACAGGGCAGAACAAGGGGGAGGAGGGGAGAATGGAGCACATCCTGGCCCAATACACCTTGAGGATGATGTTCCCAATCAGAGAAGCCAATCCACAGAGAAGACCACATGGGCAGCCCCACGATGAGAAACGTCCCTCAAAGACCCATAGCCTTAGAGGGGACAACACTGGACACACAGTGTGGGAACTGCGCCCGAACTGATCCTGCCACTTCGATGCATGACACTAAGAGAGTGCAGCGGAAGAGTAAGAAAACGGAGCATCAAAGTCCCCGGAGAATGCCAAAGGTGGACTTTGTGGTCAGGGTTCGGTGCCCCCACAGACTGGACTGGAAAACACTCCTAAAGTTCACCACACAGTCCTTGTACTTTTCTTTCTGGTTAGTGTTGTTTTCTTTTAGTGTCATTGGATTTGGGTTGGGTTTTGTTTTCATTTTTGTTTGTTTTTTTTTCTTTTTGCTGCTTGGTTTAGCTCAGTCTTGTTTTGTGCATGTTATTACCTTTACAGGTCTGTCTAATTAAGAGAGGCTGGATGAACAATCTGGAGGAGTAAACATGTGACCGGCCCTTTCCATTGGGTATGGAAGTGAGCACGGTGGGGGGAAAGGAAGTGGTGTAAAGAAACCCAGAGACAAGGGTACAACAAGTGATGGAAAATGGTAGTGAGGGGGATGTAGGAGGCCTGGTAGGGCGTGATCAAAGGTAATGTAACCAAGAGGAATTACTGAAACCCAAAGGAAGACTGAGCATGGCAGTGGGCACAAGAGGAAAATCAAAGGGTATAGAAGAGTGAGCTGGGAAGCAAGGGCCAGTTATAGACGTCTAAATAAAGGCATGTACATATGTACATATATTTACAAAGGGGCATGGGGAAATAGATCTATGTCCATATGTTTATAGATTTAGTATTAAGGTAGCAGATGGACATAGGGCCTCCGCTCAAGGACTCCCTCATTGCAATAACACTGTTCTATTAAATTGGCATTCTAAGATGCTCACCTTCCCTACACAATCACTGACCACAAAGCGGCTGCATAAGCAAATGTGGTGAAGAAAGCCGATGGTGTCCAGCTACCTAAAGATATAGCGTGTGGGGTCTTAAAGGCCTGAGGGTAAAGAAACAGCCATCTGGCTCTGAAGCAACAGAGCCCACATGGAGAAAGCATACCAGCCTGTGTGATCACAAAGTTTTAAAGGGATAAGGCAACAGGCATCATGAGAACAAAAAAATCTTATCAAGGAGAATGAGAGGGGACTGCCGGGTTTAGGCCCAAAACCTATTTGCAGTGCACTGGACATCCCCTTACAGAAGGATCTCAGAGTGGAGATTAAAGAATACAGGGTATGAGACAGCAAAGATGAAACACAACTTTCCTCTAGTTCTTAATGCTTTCTCTTGCCCCACTATCATGATCCCAGTTCTACCATACTAATCTTGCCAAACTAGAGAAAGTATTCTAGTACCGATAGGAATTTCAAACAAGGGGAATCCAGAGTGGATGGGCCCTTTACCAGTGTTATGAGTGGAGATACTGGGAGGGTGCAGGAAGGGCAGGATGGAAAGTGGGAACCGATTACAAGGATCTTCATTGACCTCAAAAGAAAGGTGGGTGAAGATAAGGCAAAAGAATTAGTACATTTCCAAGGATTGATGAGGGATGGGTGGCGGGCATTGAGGGGGGAAAAATGAGGAGCTGAGGCCAGGGGCTTGGGTGGAGAGTGGATATTTTGTGAATAAGGAGGGCAATTAATGTACAGATGTGCTTCAAACAGCTGATGTATTTATGGATTGTGGTTAGTGTTGTAGGAGCCACTAATGAAAAGATCATAAAAGAAACAAAAATAATCTTGGCAGAGGGCTCATGCAAGGATGATCTCAGGCTGGATTAGACCAGTCAAAACAGCTACTGGAGTCGCCTCACCCTGTGTCTATTACTGAGTCAGCCATGATGCTTAGGACCCACAGCCCCAGCAGCTGGCCAGAGAGGGAGGTGGATCTCTGAGGCCATTCCACAGGGGGAATGGTCCTCTGTCCTGCAGGGCCCACCCTCCTTTGTAAGCGTGCTGCCTGGGGCAAGGCTTTCATGGAGTCCACACCATGGGAGCTCTACTACTCATGGGGGATTGGCAGGAAGCCTCTGCTCATGCGCACACACCACCAACTAGCTGGAGGATCTCCGTGAACAAAGCCTGAGGCAGACAACAAGCCCACTAACTGATGCTGTAAGAGATACAATCAGCATCCAGAAACCTGCAAGTGGGAGTAAGAGGCAGCATACCTTGGTCCCAGCCCCTCCCACTCTAATCTACAAGGAGTGACATTGCAAAGCAGAGGGTTTTCATAAAGCACTTCCAGGACTGTGGAATGAGCAGCCTCGTTTGTGGACATGGATACTCTGTGATCCAGACGTACTACCTCCTCCCTTACAGTCAGCTGAGACAAAAACCCTTGCAAGCAGAAAGCCATGCATCTGAACAGTATCCACCAGCCACTCATGTGCAGCACAGCTGCCTCCAAAGAGCCTTCCTGAGTGAGAGAGAAATCATGCAGAAGCCTGGTCTGCACTCAAGAGAGTTTTATGAGCGTTAGGGAGGCGTGATGGGCAAGTCTGGCCGACCCCAGTGGCTGAATTGAATTTACATGGCCTAGATTGGTCAATCCAGGTACAGGAACCACCCAGGTGACCTCCCCTTCATGGCCAGAAATCTGGACCTCTGAGCATGCACAGGGTGCCTCTCCTAACTGGGCTCTTATCTTGGCCCTATGGGCATGCATAACGGATGCCCCAGTCCCTAGCATAGCTACCTAACATTTGCCCCCCTGAAGAGATATGGACCCAAATCTTTGGGGTACTGGGCGACATCTCT
Source organism: Tenrec ecaudatus (assembly GCF_050624435.1). NCBI lineage: Eukaryota > Metazoa > Chordata > Mammalia > Afrosoricida > Tenrecidae > Tenrec > Tenrec ecaudatus. The sequence goes on along the minus strand of NW_027459377.1, from coordinate 281,356 downwards.
AGCTACTTCCTGCTGGCAAAACGGGCGAAGTGGGGCTTTGGGTCCATACCCTTCCTACACTGCTGGGAGGGGTTGTCCATTGAGGGCAACTTTATCCAGGATGGATAAGGTTGAGGTGGTCCAGGAGATGGTAATCGTGGACCTGGCACACTTGGTTCAGAAGCTTTAATCACCCCATAACTTCTGAGAAAAACAAACGGTCTAAAAGGTGAACAGTTTGACTACGACAAGGCTAAGCTTGTGAGGTGGCAGTGGCCTTGAAATTAGGTGAGTGTCACAGGAAACAAAAATAATCTTAGGATTACCAGACATGTGTGTTTGTTCATTGGAAGTACAGGAAGAGGGATAAAAGCATTCACATTTTCCCCTAGGAGGGCACAGGTTTGGGCACTACTAGGTGCAGTCGGATCACTGATTCATTTATGATGCTAAGCTCTTGGACCCGCTGATAAGACCCATCCTTCTTTTTAACCCTATAACGCTTCAATTTTAATTTTGGGAAAAAATTTTCTTTTTGTTGTGGACTTTCATAGTTATAAATATATATATATGTATTAATATATACATTTTTAATGTTATGAAAACATCATGCTTCGCGTTATAGAGTTAAATGGAAATAATGGGCTAGTGCAGGACGAGTCAAAAGTGACCAAAATAGAGTAACTGCCTAAGCCATTTTGAATTTTCTTGGGTTCAATTGGAGTAAAGGCTTGTAAATTACCCGGGGTCCAAATTCCCAAGGTGCCTCCTACAACGGGTAGAATGTTCAGGGATGTTTCAGGGCTGGGAGATTAATAACCCCTAAGTCCAGGATACCTTAGGGCAGGGGTCCTTAAACTGTTTACCCAAGGGGCCAGTTCACTATCCCTCAGGCCTTTTGAAGGAAAGACTATAGTTTAAAAAAACAAATATTACGAACAAATTCATGTGCACACTGCACATCTTGATTTGAAGTTCAAAAAAAAAAATAAATGGGGCACATACACCCGGCAGAAAGGATCAACGTCCTCGGCTGTCTGCATGTGGCCCACAGGTTGTAGTTTGAGGACCCCTGCTCTCGGCATTCACCAAGAGGATGTGGTTTCAACCCAAAAGCTTGGAGACTCTACAATTTGTTTAAAAGTGATGGGGCAGAAGGAGTCCCTGATTGACCCACGCAAGACTAGTTTTCCCATCCCCTATTACTAAGAGTTCATAGTTATGGTTAAAGGGAACCAGGATATCCCGATCTGATCCCGTTACTTCAAGTGTGGGCTGACATTGCCACTAAGAAGCCTGCAAATACAAAAGACTTACTCCATCCTGCAAAGAAAGGGCCCTTGTTTCCAAGGTTTCAGGAAACATGGAAGGACCGGAAAAACAAACGGTCCAAGTTCCCAAAACCACATAGGTGGAGGCCATCCCTCCCCATCACCCTCTCCCGCCCCTCCCCTCCCCCACCCCTCCCCTCCCTCACCCCTCCCCTCCCTCAGCCCTCCCTTCCCTCACCTCTCCCCTCCCCTACCCCTCTCCCCTCCCCTACCCCTCCCCCCTCCCCTCCCCTCCCCTCCCCTCCCCTCCCCATCACTCTCCCCTAATCGGCTTTATCCCATTTTGCAGGAGAACTCTGGGAGTGGGAGAGCTGGCTTCAAACCCTTTCTTTCAACCCCCGCCCCATAAGGTTTCTAGGGTCCAGAAATAGAAAACTTCTAACAGGCCCTTATTGAGTCACTCCCTCCCCCACCGGCCCCCCAAATTCACCCCCACCCCTAACAAGCAGCCCCCCACACACACTAGTACTGGTATGACTTCCATACTCATCAGCCCACCTGGAATGCTTGCCAACAACTTCTCCAGGTGCTGTTCACAACGGAGGAGGGTAGCCCTTCCAGACAGAGGCCCAGTAAGCAGTCAGTGAACCTGATGGTCAGCGAGCGGGCACTCCCCACTTGAGAGAAACTCTTTTGGCCACTACACCAACAATGTGGGATCTCAATTCCTAGCAAGGCCCAGAGGGCTTTACCAGGTATCAACCATTGCTCTTACATGACCCTCTGCAGAAGAGCTAGGAAACCTATGAATTTATCTAAGGTCAGTGAGAATTTTCAGGTTCCTATAAGAGAATGTCCGCCTGCCTTTCTAGAGTGGCTGAGGGAAGCCTACGGGCTTTATACCCCTAACGGCCCGGAGGCACTGAAAACAGGAGGGCAATAAGTACTGCCTTTATTACTCAGTCAGTCTGCCTCAGACATGACAAAGAAGTGGGAAGGGTTTGAAGGGAAAAATCTTAGCGATTTGGTACAAGTGGCTCATTGAGTGTATACCAACAGAGATGACCCTAGCACGACAGAGACAAAGAAGCTAGCTAAAATAATCGTAATTGCCATGAGATACCCCAGAGACTCAGGAAAAGGAGAGCATGGCCCACTCACGGAGAGACTAACCTCTGGGCACCGCCAAGCCATGGGGAAGGACCAATGTGCCTACTGCAGGAAAGAAGGACACTGGAAAAATCAGTGCCTTGAAAACCCCAGGAGAGGTGCACGACCCTCCACTAGAGTGGATGGGCCTCATCTGCACGTAGAAAGACCCAAGCAAGAGACAATAATGCTTGAAGAAGCTCAATGAAGGGGTCAGGGCTCTGTTTCACTTCGCCGCCAAAAGCCCAGGCTAACTCTCCAAGTAGGAGGCCAGGCAGTAAATTTCTTGGTGGACACAGGGGCCACCTTGTCAGGTTCAGAAAGGAATATGGGCACATTTTCAAGAAGAAAGATGTGAATTACTGTGAGCCTATGATTCCTTCCACAGATAACTCACACCAGAAGGTTTGCATGGAGGGTAGGTGGGTTTCCCAAGACAACAAGATAACAAATATCTATCAGCCCTTTGGCCCAGTTAGCCACCTGGTTATGATATCACTGGCTTCTGGCTCAGCTGCTGAGCCAGTGAAGCAGTTATAGCGGGAGAAGACTAGGTGGCCGGTGGCCATCAACGGAAGGACCAAGTCTACACAGTGGGCTTCCTGTTTCAATATGGAGCCACGTATGTTACCTGCTGGACACCATCTCTATCCTGAGCTCATAATTGCCATCGCAGGTCTAGAATGCGGCGCGCAGGTACACACTATATGAAACAGTCTCTGATTAACCCCTCTCGATAACTTGCTGACATGGGAGTCTGGATAATCCTGTACATTTACTTTGCAGATTAGAAAACTCACTCAAAAACACACGGGAGTTGACCCAGAGACACACAACTGGTTAACAACAAAGTCATATTCACAACCAGCGTCTGGACCAAGAGCACGGTGCCCCACAGAACTGTGCCCATCGAGCAGTCAATATCTCCTGGACTCTCAAAAGATCTGAGCTGATACCCACCCCCCCACATCCTTGCAGCACCAAAAGATTGTATTTCACAGGATGGCACCGGATCTGCAGCTCACGGAGAGGGACATATCTGATCAGAGAACACAGGGCAGAACAAGGGGGAGGAGGGGAGAATGGAGCACACCCTGGCCCAATACACCTTGAGGATGATGTTCCCAATCAGAGAAGCCAATCCACAGAGAAGACCACATGGGCAGCCCCACGATGAGAAACGTCCCTCAAAGACCCATAGCCTTAGAGGGGACAACACTGGACACACAGTGTGGGAACTGCGCCCGAACTGATCCTGCCACTTCGATGCATGACACTAAGAGAGTGCAGCGGAAGAGTAAGAAAACGGAGCATCAAAGTCCCCGGGGAATGCCAAAGGTGGACTTTGTGGTCAGGGTTCGGTGCCCCCACACACTGGACTGGAAAACACTCCTAAAGTTCACCACACAGTCCTTGTACTTTTCTTTCTGGTTAGTGTTGTTTTCTTTTAGTGTCATTGGATTTGCGTTGGGTTTTGTTTTCATTTTTGTTTTTGTTTTTTTTCTTTTTGCTGCTTGGTTTAGCTCAGTCTTGTTTTGTGCATGTTATTACCTTTACAGGTCTGTCTAATTAAGAGAGGCTGGATGAACAATCTGGAGGAGTAAACATGTGACCGGCCCTTTCCATTGGGCATGGGAGTGAGCACGGTGGGGGGAAAGGAAGTGGTGTAAAGAAACCCAGAGACAAGGGTACAACAAGTGATGGAAAATGGTAGTGAGGGGGATGTAGGAGGCCTGGTAGGGCGTGATCAAAGGTAATGTAACCAAGAGGAATTACTGAAACCCAAAAGAAGACTGAGCATGGCAGTGGGCACAAGAGGAAAATCAAAGGGTATAGAAGAGTGAGCTGGGAAGCAAGGGCCAGTTATAGACGTCTAAATAAAGGCATGTACATATGTACATATATTTACAAAGGGGCATGGGGAAATAGATCTATGTCCATATGTTTATAGATTTAGTATTAAGGTAGCAGATGGACATAGGGCCTCCGCTCAAGGACTCCCTCATTGCAATAACACTGTTCTATTAAATTGGCATTCTAAGATGCTCACCTTCCCTACACAATCACTGACCACAAAGCGGCTGCATAAGCAAATGTGGTGAAGAAAGCCGATGGTGTCCAGCTACCTAAAGATATAGCGTGTGGGGTCTTAAAGGCCTGAGCGTAAAGAAACAGCCATCTGGCTCTGAAGCAACAGAGCCCACATGGAGAAAGCATACCAGCCTGTGTGATCACAAAGTTTTAAAGGGATAAGGCAACAGGCATCATGAGAACAAAAAAATCTTATCATGGAGAATGAGAGGGGACTGCCGGGTATAGACCCAAAACCTATTTGCAGTGCACTGGACATCCCCTTACAGAAGGATCTCAGAGTGGAGATTAAAGAATACAGGGTATGAGACAGCAAAGATGAAACACAACTTTCCTCTAGTTCTTAATGCTTTCTCTTGCCCCACTATCATGATCCCAGTTCTACCATACTAATCTGGCCAAACTAGAGAAAGTATTCTAGTACCGATAGGAATTTCAAACAAGGGGAATCCAGAGTGGATGGGCCCTTTACCAGTGTTATGAGTGGAGATACTGGGAGGGTGGAGGAAGGGCAGGATGGAAAGTGGGAACCGATTACAAGGATCTTCATTGACCTCAAAAGAAAGGTGGGTGAAGATAAGGCAAAAGAATTAGTACATTTCCAAGGATTGATGAGGGATGGGTGGCGGGCATTGAGGGGGGAAAAATGAGGAGCTGAGGCCAGGGGCTTGGGTGGAGAGTGGATATTTTGTGAATAAGGAGGGCAATTAATGTACAGATGTGCTTCAAACAGCTGATGTATTTATGGATTGTGGTTAGTGTTGTAGGAGCCACTAATGAAAAGATCATAAAAGAAACAAAAATAATCTTGGCAGAGGGCTCATGCAAGGATGATCTCAGGCTGGATTAGACCAGTCAAAACAGCTACTGGAGTCGCCTCACCCTGTGTCTATTACTGAGTCAGCCATGATGCTTAGGACCCACAGCCCCAGCAGCTGGCCAGAGAGGGAGGTGGATCTCTGAGGCCATTCCACAGGGGGAATGGTCCTCTGTCCTGCAGGGCCCACCCTCCTTTGTAAGCGTGCTGCCTGGGGCAAGGCTTTCATGGAGTCCACACCATGGGAGCTCTACTACTCATGGGGGATTGGCAGGAAGCCTCTGCTCATGCGCACACACCACCAACTAGCTGGAGGATCTCCGTGAACAAAGCCTGAGGCAGACAACAAGCCCACTAACTGATGCTGTAAGAGATACAATCAGCATCCAGAAACCTGCAAGTGGGAGTAAGAGGCAGCATACCTTGGTCCCAGCCCCTCCCACTCTAATCTACAAGGAGTGACATTGCAAAGCAGAGGGTTTTCATAAAGCACTTCCAGGACTGTGGAATGAGCAGCCTCGTTTGTGGACATGGATACTCTGTGATCCAGACGTACTACCTCCTCCCTTACAGTCAGCTGAGACAAAAACCCTTGCAAGCAGAAAGCCATGCATCTGAACAGTATCCACCAGCCACTCATGTGCAGCACAGCTGCCTCCAAAGAGCCTTCCTGAGTGAGAGAGAAATCATGCAGAAGCCTGGTCTGCACTCAAGAGAGTTTTATGAGCGTTAGGGAGGCGTGATGGGCAAGTCTGGCCGACCCCAGTGGCTGAATTGAATTTACATGGCCTAGATTGGTCAATCCAGGTACAGGAACCACCCAGGTGACCTCCCCTTCATGGCCAGAAATCTGGACCTCTGAGCATGCACAGGGTGCCTCTCCTAACTGGGCTCTTATCTTGGCCCTATGGGCATGCATAACGGATGCCCCAGTCCCTAGCATAGCTACCTAACATTTGCCCCCCTGAAGAGATATGGACCCAAATCTTTGGGGTACTGGGCGACGACATCTCTAGCTACTTCCTGCTGGCAAAACGGGCGAAGTGGGGCTTTGGGTCCATACCCTTCCTACACTGCTGGGAGGGGTTGTCCATTGAGGGCAACTTTATCCAGGATGGATAAGGTTGAGGTGGTCCAGGAGATGGTAATCGTGGACCTGGCACACTTGGTTCAGAAGCTTTAATCACCCCATAACTTCTGAGAAAAACAAACGGTCTAAAAGGTGAACAGTTTGACTACGACAAGGCTAAGCTTGTGAGGTGGCACTGGCCTTGAAATTAGGTGAGTGTCACAGGAAACAAAAATAATCTTAGGATTACCAGACATGTGTGTTTGTTCATTGGAAGTACAGGAAGAGGGATAAAAGCATTCACATTTTCCCCTAGGAGGGCACAGGTTTGGGCACTACTAGGTGCAGTCGGATCACTGATTCATTTATGATGCTAAGCTCTTGGACCCGCTGATAAGACCCATCCTTCTTTTTAACCCTATAACGCTTCAATTTTAATTTTGGGAAAAAAATTTTCTTTTTGTTGTGGACTTTCATAGTTATAAATATATATATATATGTATTAATATATACATTTTTAATGTTATGAAAACATCATGCTTCGCGTTATAGAGTTAAATGGAAATAATGGGCTAGTGCAGGACGAGTCAAAAGTGACCAAAATAGAGTAACTGCCTAAGCCATTTTGAATTTTCTTGGGTTCAATTGGAGTAAAGGCTTGTAAATTACCCGGGGTCCAAATTCCCAAGGTGCCTCCTACAACGGGTAGAATGTTCAGGGATGTTTCAGGGCTGGGAGATTAATAACCCCTAAGTCCAGGATACCTTAGGGCAGGGGTCCTTAAACTGTTTACCCAAGGGGCCAGTTCACTATCCCTCAGGCCTTTTGAAGGAAAGACTATAGTTTAAAAAAACAAATATTACGAACAAATTCATGTGCACACTGCACATCTTGATTTGAAGTTCAAAAAAAAAATAAATGGGGCACATACACCCGGCAGAAAGGATCAACGTCCTCGGCTGTCTGCATGTGGCCCACAGGTTGTAGTTTGAGGACCCCTGCTCTCGGCATTCACCAAGAGGATGTGGTTTCAACCCAAAAGCTTGGAGACTCTACAATTTGTTTAAAAGTGATGGGGCAGAAGGAGTCCCTGATTGACCCACGCAAGACTAGTTTTCCCATCCCCTATTACTAAGAGTTCATAGTTATGGTTAAAGGGAACCAGGATATCCCGATCTGATCCCGTTACTTCAAGTGTGGGCTGACATTGCCACTAAGAAGCCTGCAAATACAAAAGACTTACTCCCTCCTGCAAAGAAAGGGCCCTTGTTTCCAAGGTTTCAGGAAACATGGAAGGACCGGAAAAACAAACGGTCCAAGTTCCCAAAACCACATAGGTGGAGGCCATCCCTCCCCATCACCCTCTCCCGCCCCTCCCCTCCCCCACCCCTCCCCTCCCTCACCCCTCCCCTCCCTCACCCCTCCCTTCCCTCACCTCTCCCCTCCCCTACCCCTCTCCCCTCCCCTACCCCTCTCCCCTCCCCTCCCCTCCCCTCCCCTCCCCTCCCCTCCCCATCACTCTCCCCTAATCGGCTTTATCCCATTTTGCAGGAGAACTCTGGGAGTGGGAGAGCTGGCTTCAAACCCTTTCTTTCAACCCCCGCCCCATAAGGTTTCTAGGGTCCAGAAATAGAAAACTTCTAACAGGCCCTTATTGAGTCACTCCCTCCCCCACCGGCCCCCCAAATTCACCCCCACCCCTAACAAGCAGCCCCCCACACACACTAGTACTGGTATGACTTCCATACTCATCAGCCCACCTGGAATGCTTGCCAACAACTTCTCCAGGTGCTGTTCACAACGGAGGAGGGTAGCCCTTCCAGACAGAGGCCCAGTAAGCAGTCAGTGAACCTGATGGTCAGCGAGCGGGCACTCCCCACTTGAGAGAAACTCTTTTGGCCACTACACCAACAATGTGGGATCTCAATTCCTAGCAAGGCCCAGAGGGCTTTACCAGGTATCAACCATTGCTCTTACATGACCCTCTGCAGAAGAGCTAGGAAACCTATGAATTTATCTAAGGTCAGTGAGAATTTTCAGGTTCCTATAAGAGAATGTCCGCCTGCCTTTCTAGAGTGGCTGAGGGAAGCCTACGGGCTTTATACCCCTAACGGCCCGGAGGCACTGAAAACAGGAGGGCAATAAGTACTGCCTTTATTACTCAGTCAGTCTGCCTCAGACATGACAAAGAAGTGGGAAGGGTTTGAAGGGAAAAATCTTAGCGATTTGGTACAAGTGGCTCATTGAGTGTATACCAACAGAGATGACCCTAGCACGACAGAGACAAAGAAGCTAGCTAAAATAATCGTAATTGCCATGAGATACCCCAGAGACTCAGGAAAAGGAGAGCATGGCCCACTCACGGAGAGACTAACCTCTGGGCACCGCCAAGCCATGGGGAAGGACCAATGTGCCTACTGCAGGAAAGAAGGACACTGGAAAAATCAGTGCCTTGAAAACCCCAGGAGAGGTGCACGACCCTCCACTAGAGTGGATGGGCCTCATCTGCACGTAGAAAGACCCAAGCAAGAGACAATAATGCTTGAAGAAGCTCAATGAAGGGGTCAGGGCTCTGTTTCACTTCGCCGCCAAAAGCCCAGGCTAACTCTCCAAGTAGGAGGCCAGGCAGTAAATTTCTTGGTGGACACAGGGGCCACCTTGTCAGGTTCAGAAAGGAATATGGGCACATTTTCAAGAAGAAAGATGTGAATTACTGTGAGCCTATGATTCCTTCCACAGATAACTCACACCAGAAGGTTTGCATGGAGGGTAGGTGGGTTTCCCAAGACAACAAGATAACAAATATCTATCAGCCCTTTGGCCCAGTTAGCCACCTGGTTATGATATCACTGGCTTCTGGCTCAGCTGCTGAGCCAGTGAAGCAGTTATAGCGGGAGAAGACTAGGTGGCCGGTGGCCATCAACGGAAGGACCAAGTCTACACAGTGGGCTTCCTGTTTCAATATGGAGCCACGTATGTTACCTGCTGGACACCATCTCTATCCTGAGCTCATAATTGCCATCGCAGGTCTAGAATGCGGCGCGCAGGTACACACTATATGAAACAGTCTCTGATTAACCCCTCTCGATAACTTGCTGACATGGGAGTCTGGATAATCCTGTACATTTACTTTGCAGATTAGAAAACTCACTCAAAAACACACGGGAGTTGACCCAGAGACACACAACTGGTTAACAACAAAGTCATATTCACAACCAGCGTCTGGACCAAGAGCACGGTGCCCCACAGAACTGTGCCCATCGAGCAGTCAATATCTCCTGGACTCTCAAAAGATCTGAGCTGATACCCACCCCCCCACATCCTTGCAGCACCAAAAGATTGTATTTCACAGGATGGCACCGGATCTGCAGCTCACGGAGAGGGACATATCTGATCAGAGAACACAGGGCAGAACAAGGGGGAGGAGGGGAGAATGGAGCACACCCTGGCCCAATACACCTTGAGGATGATGTTCCCAATCAGAGAAGCCAATCCACAGAGAAGACCACATGGGCAGCCCCACGATGAGAAACGTCCCTCAAAGACCCATAGCCTTAGAGGGGACAACACTGGACACACAGTGTGGGAACTGCGCCCGAACTGATCCTGCCACTTCGATGCATGACACTAAGAGAGTGCAGCGGAAGAGTAAGAAAACGGAGCATCAAAGTCCCCGGGGAATGCCAAAGGTGGACTTTGTGGTCAGGGTTCGGTGCCCCCACACACTGGACTGGAAAACACTCCTAAAGTTCACCACACAGTCCTTGTACTTTTCTTTCTGGTTAGTGTTGTTTTCTTTTAGTGTCATTGGATTTGCGTTGGGTTTTGTTTTCATTTTTGTTTTTGTTTTTTTTCTTTTTGCTGCTTGGTTTAGCTCAGTCTTGTTTTGTGCATGTTATTACCTTTACAGGTCTGTCTAATTAAGAGAGGCTGGATGAACAATCTGGAGGAGTAAACATGTGACCGGCCCTTTCCATTGGGCATGGGAGTGAGCACGGTGGGGGGAAAGGAAGTGGTGTAAAGAAACCCAGAGACAAGGGTACAACAAGTGATGGAAAATGGTAGTGAGGGGGATGTAGGAGGCCTGGTAGGGCGTGATCAAAGGTAATGTAACCAAGAGGAATTACTGAAACCCAAAAGAAGACTGAGCATGGCAGTGGGCACAAGAGGAAAATCAAAGGGTATAGAAGAGTGAGCTGGGAAGCAAGGGCCAGTTATAGACGTCTAAATAAAGGCATGTACATATGTACATATATTTACAAAGGGGCATGGGGAAATAGATCTATGTCCATATGTTTATAGATTTAGTATTAAGGTAGCAGATGGACATAGGGCCTCCGCTCAAGGACTCCCTCATTGCAATAACACTGTTCTATTAAATTGGCATTCTAAGATGCTCACCTTCCCTACACAATCACTGACCACAAAGCGGCTGCATAAGCAAATGTGGTGAAGAAAGCCGATGGTGTCCAGCTACCTAAAGATATAGCGTGTGGGGTCTTAAAGGCCTGAGCGTAAAGAAACAGCCATCTGGCTCTGAAGCAACAGAGCCCACATGGAGAAAGCATACCAGCCTGTGTGATCACAAAGTTTTAAAGGGATAAGGCAACAGGCATCATGAGAACAAAAAAATCTTATCATGGAGAATGAGAGGGGACTGCCGGGTATAGACCCAAAACCTATTTGCAGTGCACTGGACATCCCCTTACAGAAGGATCTCAGAGTGGAGATTAAAGAATACAGGGTATGAGACAGCAAAGATGAAACACAACTTTCCTCTAGTTCTTAATGCTTTCTCTTGCCCCACTATCATGATCCCAGTTCTACCATACTAATCTGGCCAAACTAGAGAAAGTATTCTAGTACCGATAGGAATTTCAAACAAGGGGAATCCAGAGTGGATGGGCCCTTTACCAGTGTTATGAGTGGAGATACTGGGAGGGTGGAGGAAGGGCAGGATGGAAAGTGGGAACCGATTACAAGGATCTTCATTGACCTCAAAAGAAAGGTGGGTGAAGATAAGGCAAAAGAATTAGTACATTTCCAAGGATTGATGAGGGATGGGTGGCGGGCATTGAGGGGGGAAAAATGAGGAGCTGAGGCCAGGGGCTTGGGTGGAGAGTGGATATTTTGTGAATAAGGAGGGCAATAAATGTACAGATGTGCTTCAAACAGCTGATGTATTTATGGATTGTGGTTAGTGTTGTAGGAGCCACTAATGAAAAGATCATAAAAGAAACAAAAATAATCTTGGCAGAGGGCTCATGCAAGGATGATCTCAGGCTGGATTAGACCAGTCAAAACAGCTACTGGAGTCGCCTCACCCTGTGTCTATTACTGAGTCAGCCATGATGCTTAGGACCCACAGCCCCAGCAGCTGGCCAGAGAGGGAGGTGGATCTCTGAGGCCATTCCACAGGGGGAATGGTCCTCTGTCCTGCAGGGCCCACCCTCCTTTGTAAGCGTGCTGCCTGGGGCAAGGCTTTCATGGAGTCCACACCATGGGAGCTCTACTACTCATGGGGGATTGGCAGGAAGCCTCTGCTCATGCGCACACACCACCAACTAGCTGGAGGATCTCCGTGAACAAAGCCTGAGGCAGACAACAAGCCCACTAACTGATGCTGTAAGAGATACAATCAGCATCCAGAAACCTGCAAGTGGGAGTAAGAGGCAGCATACCTTGGTCCCAGCCCCTCCCACTCTAATCTACAAGGAGTGACATTGCAAAGCAGAGGGTTTTCATAAAGCACTTCCAGGACTTTGGAATGAGCAGCCTCGTTTGTGGACATGGATACTCTGTGATCCAGACGTACTACCTCCTCCCTTACAGTCAGCTGAGACAAAAACCCTTGCAAGCAGAAAGCCATGCATCTGAACAGTATCCACCAGCCACTCATGTGCAGCACAGCTGCCTCCAAAGAGCCTTCCTGAGTGAGAGAGAAATCATGCAGAAGCCTGGTCTGCACTCAAGAGAGTTTTATGAGCGTTAGGGAGGCGTGATGGGCAAGTCTGGCCGACCCCAGTGGCTGAATTGAATTTACATGGCCTAGATTGGTCAATCCAGGTACAGGAACCACCCAGGTGACCTCCCCTTCATGGCCAGAAATCTGGACCTCTGAGCATGCACAGGGTGCCTCTCCTAACTGGGCTCTTATCTTGGCCCTATGGGCATGCATAACGGATGCCCCAGTCCCTAGCATAGCTACCTAACATTTGCCCCCCTGAAGAGATATGGACCCAAATCTTTGGGGTACTGGGCGATGACATCTCTAGCTACTTCCTGCTGGCAAAACGGGCGAAGTGGGGCTTTGGGTCCATACCCTTCCTACACTGCTGGGAGGGGTTGTCCATTGAGGGCAACTTTATCCAGGATGGATAAGGTTGAGGTGGTCCAGGAGATGGTAATCGTGGACCTGGCACACTTGGTTCAGAAGCTTTAATCACCCCATAACTTCTGAGAAAAACAAATGGTCTAAAAGGTGAACAGTTTGACTACGACAAGGCTAAGCTTGTGAGGTGGCAGTGGCCTTGAAATTAGGTGAATGTCACAGGAAACAAAAATAATCTTAGGATTACCAGACATGTGTGTTTGTTCATTGGAAGTACAGGAAGAGGGATAAAAGCATTCACATTTTCCCCTAGGAGGGCACAGGTTTGGGCACTACTAGGTGCAGTCGGATCACTGATTCATTTATGATGCTAAGCTCTTGGACCCGCTGATAAGACCCATCCTTCTTTTTAACCCTATAACGCTTCAATTTTAATTTTGGGAAAAAAATTTTCTTTTTGTTGTGGACTTTCATAGTTATAAATATATATATATATGTATTAATATATACATTTTTAATGTTATGAAAACATCATGCTTCGCGTTATAGAGTTAAATGGAAATAATGGGCTAGTGCAGGACGAGTCAAAAGTGACCAAAATAGAGTAACTGCCTAAGCCATTTTGAATTTTCTTGGGTTCAATTGGAGTAAAGGCTTGTAAATTACCCGGGGTCCAAATTCCCAAGGTGCCTCCTACAACGGGTAGAATGTTCAGGGATGTTTCAGGGCTGGGAGATTAATAACCCCTAAGTCCAGGATACCTTAGGGCAGGGGTCCTTAAACTGTTTACCCAAGGGGCCAGTTCACTATCCCTCAGGCCTTTTGAAGGAAAGACTATAGTTTAAAAAAACAAATATTACGAACAAATTCATGTGCACACTGCACATCTTGATTTGAAGTTCAAAAAAAAAATAAATGGGGCACATACACCCGGCAGAAAGGATCAACGTCCTCGGCTGTCTGCATGTGGCCCACAGGTTGTAGTTTGAGGACCCCTGCTCTCGGCATTCACCAAGAGGATGTGGTTTCAACCCAAAAGCTTGGAGACTCTACAATTTGTTTAAAAGTGATGGGGCAGAAGGAGTCCCTGATTGACCCACGCAAGACTAGTTTTCCCATCCCCTATTACTAAGAGTTCATAGTTATGGTTAAAGGGAACCAGGATATCCCGATCTGATCCCGTTACTTCAAGTGTGGGCTGACATTGCCACTAAGAAGCCTGCAAATACAAAAGACTTACTCCCTCCTGCAAAGAAAGGGCCCTTGTTTCCAAGGTTTCAGGAAACATGGAAGGACCGGAAAAACAAACGGTCCAAGTTCCCAAAACCACATAGGTGGAGGCCATCCCTCCCCATCACCCTCTCCCGCCCCTCCCCTCCCCCACCCCTCCCCTCCCTCACCCCTCCCCTCCCTCACCCCTCCCTTCCCTCACCTCTCCCCTCCCCTACCCCTCTCCCCTCCCCTACCCCTCTCCCCTCCCCTCCCCTCCCCTCCCCTCCCCTCCCCTCCCCATCACTCTCCCATAATCGGCTTTATCCCATTTTGCAGGAGAACTCTGGGAGTGGGAGAGCTGGCTTCAAACCCTTTCTTTCAACCCCCGCCCCATAAGGTTTCTAGGGTCCAGAAATAGAAAACTTCTAACAGGCCCTTATTGAGTCACTCCCTCCCCCACCGGCCCCCCAAATTCACCCCCACCCCTAACAAGCAGCCCCCCACACACACTAGTACTGGTATGACTTCCATACTCATCAGCCCACCTGGAATGCTTGCCAACAACTTCTCCAGGTGCTGTTCACAACGGAGGAGGGTAGCCCTTCCAGACAGAGGCCCAGTAAGCAGTCAGTGAACCTGATGGTCAGCGAGCGGGCACTCCCCACTTGAGAGAAACTCTTTTGGCCACTACACCAACAATGTGGGATCTCAATTCCTAGCAAGGCCCAGAGGGCTTTACCAGGTATCAACCATTGCTCTTACATGACCCTCTGCAGAAGAGCTAGGAAACCTATGAATTTATCTAAGGTCAGTGAGAATTTTCAGGTTCCTATAAGAGAATGTCCGCCTGCCTTTCTAGAGTGGCTGAGGGAAGCCTACGGGCTTTATACCCCTAACGGCCCGGAGGCACTGAAAACAGGAGGGCAATAAGTACTGCCTTTATTACTCAGTCAGTCTGCCTCAGACATGACAAAGAAGTGGGAAGGGTTTGAAGGGAAAAATCTTAGCGATTTGGTACAAGTGGCTCATTGAGTGTATACCAACAGAGATGACCCTAGCACGACAGAGACAAAGAAGCTAGCTAAAATAATCGTAATTGCCATGAGATACCCCAGAGACTCAGGAAAAGGAGAGCATGGCCCACTCACGGAGAGACTAACCTCTGGGCACCGCCAAGCCATGGGGAAGGACCAATGTGCCTACTGCAGGAAAGAAGGACACTGGAAAAATCAGTGCCTTGAAAACCCCAGGAGAGGTGCACGACCCTCCACTAGAGTGGATGGGCCTCATCTGCACGTAGAAAGACCCAAGCAAGAGACAATAATGCTTGAAGAAGCTCAATGAAGGGGTCAGGGCTCTGTTTCACTTCGCCGCCAAAAGCCCAGGCTAACTCTCCAAGTAGGAGGCCAGGCAGTAAATTTCTTGGTGGACACAGGGGCCACCTTGTCAGGTTCAGAAAGGAATATGGGCACATTTTCAAGAAGAAAGATGTGAATTACTGTGAGCCTATGATTCCTTCCACAGATAACTCACACCAGAAGGTTTGCATGGAGGGTAGGTGGGTTTCCCAAGACAACAAGATAACAAATATCTATCAGCCCTTTGGCCCAGTTAGCCACCTGGTTATGATATCACTGGCTTCTGGCTCAGCTGCTGAGCCAGTGAAGCAGTTATAGCGGGAGAAGACTAGGTGGCCGGTGGCCATCAACGGAAGGACCAAGTCTACACAGTGGGCTTCCTGTTTCAATATGGAGCCACGTATGTTACCTGCTGGACACCATCTCTATCCTGAGCTCATAATTGCCATCGCAGGTCTAGAATGCGGCGCGCAGGTACACACTATATGAAACAGTCTCTGATTAACCCCTCTCGATAACTTGCTGACATGGGAGTCTGGATAATCCTGTACATTTACTTTGCAGATTAGAAAACTCACTCAAAAACACACGGGAGTTGACCCAGAGACACACAACTGGTTAACAACAAAGTCATATTCACAACCAGCGTCTGGACCAAGAGCACGGTGCCCCACAGAACTGTGCCCATCGAGCAGTCAATATCTCCTGGACTCTCAAAAGATCTGAGCTGATACCCACCCCCCCACATCCTTGCAGCACCAAAAGATTGTATTTCACAGGATGGCACCGGATCTGCAGCTCACGGAGAGGGACATATCTGATCAGAGAACACAGGGCAGAACAAGGGGGAGGAGGGGAGAATGGAGCACACCCTGGCCCAATACACCTTGAGGATGATGTTCCCAATCAGAGAAGCCAATCCACAGAGAAGACCACATGGGCAGCCCCACGATGAGAAACGTCCCTCAAAGACCCATAGCCTTAGAGGGGACAACACTGGACACACAGTGTGGGAACTGCGCCCGAACTGATCCTGCCACTTCGATGCATGACACTAAGAGAGTGCAGCGGAAGAGTAAGAAAACGGAGCATCAAAGTCCCCGGGGAATGCCAAAGGTGGACTTTGTGGTGAGGGTTCGGTGCCCCCACACACTGGACTGGAAAACACTCCTAAAGTTCACCACACAGTCCTTGTACTTTTCTTTCTGGTTAGTGTTGTTTTCTTTTAGTGTCATTGGATTTGGGTTGGGTTTTGTTTTCATTTTTGTTTTTGTTTTTTTCTTTTTGCTGCTTGGTTTAGCTCAGTCTTGTTTTGTGCATGTTATTACCTTTACAGGTCTGTCTAATTAAGAGAGGCTGGATGAACAATCTGGAGGAGTAAACATGTGACCGGCCCTTTCCATTGGGCATGGGAGTGAGCACGGTGGGGGGAAAGGAAGTGGTGTAAAGAAACCCAGAGACAAGGGTACAACAAGTGATGGAAAATGGTAGTGAGGGGGATGTAGGAGGCCTGGTAGGGCGTGATCAAAGGTAATGTAACCAAGAGGAATTACTGAAACCCAAAAGAAGACTGAGCATGGCAGTGGGCACAAGAGGAAAATCAAAGGGTATAGAAGAGTGAGCTGGGAAGCAAGGGCCAGTTATAGACGTCTAAATAAAGGCATGTACATATGTACATATATTTACAAAGGGGCATGGGGAAATAGATCTATGTCCATATGTTTATAGATTTAGTATTAAGGTAGCAGATGGACATAGGGCCTCCGCTCAAGGACTCCCTCATTGCAATAACACTGTTCTATTAAATTGGCATTCTAAGATGCTCACCTTCCCTACACAATCACTGACCACAAAGCGGCTGCATAAGCAAATGTGGTGAAGAAAGCCGATGGTGTCCAGCTACCTAAAGATATAGCGTGTGGGGTCTTAAAGGCCTGAGCGTAAAGAAACAGCCATCTGGCTCTGAAGCAACAGAGCCCACATGGAGAAAGCATACCAGCCTGTGTGATCACAAAGTTTTAAAGGGATAAGGCAACAGGCATCATGAGAACAAAAAAATCTTATCATGGAGAATGAGAGGGGACTGCCGGGTATAGACCCAAAACCTATTTGCAGTGCACTGGACATCCCCTTACAGAAGGATCTCAGAGTGGAGATTAAAGAATACAGGGTATGAGACAGCAAAGATGAAACACAACTTTCCTCTAGTTCTTAATGCTTTCTCTTGCCCCACTATCATGATCCCAGTTCTACCATACTAATCTGGCCAAACTAGAGAAAGTATTCTAGTACCGATAGGAATTTCAAACAAGGGGAATCCAGAGTGGATGGGCCCTTTACCAGTGTTATGAGTGGAGATACTGGGAGGGTGGAGGAAGGGCAGGATGGAAAGTGGGAACCGATTACAAGGATCTTCATTGACCTCAAAAGAAAGGTGGGTGAAGATAAGGCAAAAGAATTAGTACATTTCCAAGGATTGATGAGGGATGGGTGGCGGGCATTGAGGGGGGAAAAATGAGGAGCTGAGGCCAGGGGCTTGGGTGGAGAGTGGATATTTTGTGAATAAGGAGGGCAATTAATGTACAGATGTGCTTCAAACAGCTGATGTATTTATGGATTGTGGTAAGTGTTGTAGGAGCCACTAATGAAAAGATCATAAAAGAAACAAAAATAATCTTGGCAGAGGGCTCATGCAAGGATGATCTCAGGCTGGATTAGACCAGTCAAAACAGCTACTGGAGTCGCCTCACCCTGTGTCTATTACTGAGTCAGCCATGATGCTTAGGACCCACAGCCCCAGCAGCTGGCCAGAGAGGGAGGTGGATCTCTGAGGCCATTCCACAGGGGGAATGGTCCTCTGTCCTGCAGGGCCCACCCTCCTTTGTAAGCGTGCTGCCTGGGGCAAGGCTTTCATGGAGTCCACACCATGGGAGCTCTACTACTCATGGGGGATTGGCAGGAAGCCTCTGCTCATGCGCACACACCACCAACTAGCTGGAGGATCTCCGTGAACAAAGCCTGAGGCAGACAACAAGCCCACTAACTGATGCTGTAAGAGATACAATCAGCATCCAGAAACCTGCAAGTGGGAGTAAGAGGCAGCATACCTTGGTCCCAGCCCCTCCCACTCTAATCTACAAGGAGTGACATTGCAAAGCAGAGGGTTTTCATAAAGCACTTCCAGGACTGTGGAATGAGCAGCCTCGTTTGTGGACATGGATACTCTGTGATCCAGACGTACTACCTCCTCCCTTACAGTCAGCTGAGACAAAAACCCTTGCAAGCAGAAAGCCATGCATCTGAACAGTATCCACCAGCCACTCATGTGCAGCACAGCTGCCTCCAAAGAGCCTTCCTGAGTGAGAGAGAAATCATGCAGAAGCCTGGTCTGCACTCAAGAGAGTTTTATGAGCGTTAGGGAGGCGTGATGGGCAAGTCTGGCCGACCCCAGTGGCTGAATTGAATTTACATGGCCTAGATTGGTCAATCCAGGTACAGGAACCACCCAGGTGACCTCCCCTTCATGGCCAGAAATCTGGACCTCTGAGCATGCACAGGGTGCCTCTCCTAACTGGGCTCTTATCTTGGCCCTATGGGCATGCATAACGGATGCCCCAGTCCCTAGCATAGCTACCTAACATTTGCCCCCCTGAAGAGATATGGACCCAAATCTTTGGGGTACTGGGCGACGACATCTCTAGCTACTTCCTGCTGGCAAAACGGGCGAAGTGGGGCTTTGGGTCCATACCCTTCCTACACTGCTGGGAGGGGTTGTCCATTGAGGGCAACTTTATCCAGGATGGATAAGGTTGAGGTGGTCCAGGAGATGGTAATCGTGGACCTGGCACACTTGGTTCAGAAGCTTTAATCACCCCATAACTTCTGAGAAAAACAAACGGTCTAAAAGGTGAACAGTTTGACTACGACAAGGCTAAGCTTGTGAGGTGGCAGTGGCCTTGAAATTAGGTGAGTGTCACAGGAAACAAAAATAATCTTAGGATTACCAGACATGTGTGTTTGTTCATTGGAAGTACAGGAAGAGGGATAAAAGCATTCACATTTTCCCCTAGGAGGGCACAGGTTTGGGCACTACTAGGTGCAGTCGGATCACTGATTCATTTATGATGCTAAGCTCTTCGGCCCGCTGATAAGACCCATCCTTCTTTTTAACCCTATAACGCTTCAATTTTAATTTTGGGAAAAAAATTTCTTTATGTTGTGGACTTTCATAGTTATAAATATATATATATGTATTAATATATACATTTTTAATGTTATGAAAACATCATGCTTCGCGTTATAGAGTTAAATGGAAATAATGGGCTAGTGCAGGACGAGTCAAAAGTGACCAAAATAGAGTAACTGCCTAAGCCATTTTGAATTTTCTTGGGTTCAATTGGAGTAAAGGCTTGTAAATTACCCGGGGTCCAAATTCCCATGGTGCCTCCTACAACGGGTAGAATGTTCAGGGATGTTTCAGGGCTGGGAGATTAATAACCCCTAAGTCCAGGATACCTTAGGGCAGGGGTCCTTAAACTGTTTACCCAAGGGGCCAGTTCACTATCCCTCAGGCCTTTTGAAGGAAAGACTATAGTTTAAAAAAACAAATATTACGAACAAATTCATGTGCACACTGCACATCTTGATTTGAAGTTCAAAAAAAAAATAAATGGGGCACATACACCCGGCAGAAAGGATCAACGTCCTCGGCTGTCTGCATGTGGCCCACAGGTTGTAGTTTGAGGACCCCTGCTCTCGGCATTCACCAAGAGGATGTGGTTTCAACCCAAAAGCTTGGAGACTCTACAATTTGTTTAAAAGTGATGGGGCAGAAGGAGTCCCTGATTGACCCACGCAAGACTAGTTTTCCCATCCCCTATTACTAAGAGTTCATAGTTATGGTTAAAGGGAACCAGGATATCCCGATCTGATCCCGTTACTTCAAGTGTGGGCTGACATTGCCACTAAGAAGCCTGCAAATACAAAAGACTTACTCCCTCCTGCAAAGAAAGGGCCCTTGTTTCCAAGGTTTCAGGAAACATGGAAGGACCGGAAAAACAAACGGTCCAAGTTCCCAAAACCACATAGGTGGAGGCCATCCCTCCCCATCACCCTCCCCCGCCCCTCCCCTCCCCCACCCCTCCCCTCCCTCACCCCTCCCTTCCCTCACCTCTCCCCTCCCCTACCCCTCTCCCCTCCCCTACCCCTCCCCACTCCCCTCCCCTCCCCTCCCCTCCCCTCCCCATCACTCTCCCCTAATCGGCTTTATCCCATTTTGCAGGAGAACTCCGGGAGTGGGAGAGCTGGCTTCAAACCCTTTCTTTCAACCCCGCCCCATAAGGTTTCTAGGGTCCAGAAATAGAAAACTTCTAACAGGCCCTTATTGAGTCACTCCCTCCCCCACCGGCCCCCCAAATTCACCCCCACCCCTAACAAGCAGCCCCCCACACACACTAGTACTGGTATGACTTCCATACTCATCAGCCCACCTGGAATGCTTGCCAACAACTTCTCCAGGTGCTGTTCACAACGGAGGAGGGTAGCCCTTCCAGACAGAGGCCCAGTAAGCAGTCAGTGAACCTGATGGTCAGCGAGCGGGCACTCCCCACTTGAGAGAAACTCTTTTGGCCACTACACCAACAATGTGGGATCTCAATTCCTAGCAAGGCCCAGAGGGCTTTACCAGGTATCAACCATTGCTCTTACATGACCCTCTGCAGAAGAGCTAGGAAACCTATGAATTTATCTAAGGTCAGTGAGAATTTTCAGGTTCCTATAAGAGAATGTCCGCCTGCCTTTCTAGAGTGGCTGAGGGAAGCCTACGGGCTTTATACCCCTAACGGCCCGGAGGCACTGAAAACAGGAGGGCAATAAGTACTGCCTTTATTACTCAGTCAGTCTGCCTCAGACATGACAAAGAAGTGGGAAGGGTTTGAAGGGAAAAATCTTAGCGATTTGGTACAAGTGGCTCATTGAGTGTATACCAACAGAGATGACCCTAGCACGACAGAGACAAAGAAGCTAGCTAAAATAATCGTAATTGCCATGAGATACCCCAGAGACTCAGGAAAAGGAGAGCATGGCCCACTCACGGAGAGACTAACCTCTGGGCACCGCCAAGCCATGGGGAAGGACCAATGTGCCTACTGCAGGAAAGAAGGACACTGGAAAAATCAGTGCCTTGAAAACCCCAGGAGAGGTGCACGACCCTCCACTAGAGTGGATGGGCCTCATCTGCAACGAGAAAGACCCAAGCAAGAGACAATAATGCTTGAAGAAGCTCAATGAAGGGGTCAGGGCTCTGTTTCACTTCGCCGCCAAAAGCCCAGGCTAACTCTCCAAGTAGGAGGCCAGGCAGTAAATTTCTTGGTGGACACAGGGGCCACCTTGTCAGGTTCAGAAAGGAATATGGGCACATTTTCAAGAAGAAAGATGTGAATTACTGTGAGCCTATGATTCCTTCCACAGATAACTCACACCAGAAGGTTTGCATGGAGGGTAGGTGGGTTTCCCAAGACAACAAGATAACAAATATCTATCAGCCCTTTGGCCCAGTTAGCCACCTGGTTATGATATCACTGGCTTCTGGCTCAGCTGCTGAGCCAGTGAAGCAGTTATAGCGGGAGAAGACTAGGTGGCCGGTGGCCATCAACGGAAGGACCAAATCTACACAGTGGGCTTCCTGTTTCAATATGGAGCCACGTATGTTACCTGCTGGACACCATCTCTATCCTGAGCTCATAATTGCCATCGCAGGTCTAGAATGCGGCGCGCAGGTACACACTATATGAAACAGTCTCTGATTAACCCCTCTCGATAACTTGCTGACATGGGAGTCTGGATAATCCTGTACATTTACTTTGCAGATTAGAAAACTCACTCAAAAACACACGGGAGTTGACCCAGAGACACACAACTGGTTAACAACAAAGTCATATTCACAACCAGCGTCTGGACCAAGAGCACGGTGCCCCACAGAACTGTGCCCATCAAGCAGTCAATATCTCCTGGACTCTCAAAAGATCTGAGCTGATACCCACCCCCCCACATCCTTGCAGCACCAAAAGATTGTATTTCACAGGATGGCACCGGATCTGCAGCTCACGGAGAGGGACATATCTGATCAGAGAACACAGGGCAGAACAAGGGGGAGGAGGGGAGAATGGAGCACACCCTGGCCCAATACACCTTGAGGATGATGTTCCCAATCAGAGAAGCCAATCCACAGAGAAGACCACATGGGCAGCCCCACGATGAGAAACGTCCCTCAAAGACCCATAGCCTTAGAGGGGACAACACTGGACACACAGTGTGGGAACTGCGCCCGAACTGATCCTGCCACTTCGATGCATGACACTAAGAGAGTGCAGCGGAAGAGTAAGAAAACGGAGCATCAAAGTCCCCGGGGAATGCCAAAGGTGGACTTTGTGGTCAGGGTTCGGTGCCCCCACACACTGGACTGGAAAACACTCCTAAAGTTCACCACACAGTCCTTGTACTTTTCTTTCTGGTTAGTGTTGTTTTCTTTTAGTGTCATTGGATTTGGGTTGGGTTTTGTTTTCATTTTTGTTTGTTTTTTTTTTCTTTTTGCTGCTTGGTTTAGCTCAGTCTTGTTTTGTGCATGTTATTACCTTTACAGGTCTGTCTAATTAAGAGAGGCTGGATGAACAATCTGGAGGAGTAAACATGTGACCGGCCCTTTCCATTGGGCATGGGAGTGAGCACGGTGGGGGGAAAGGAAGTGGTGTAAAGAAACCCAGAGACAAGGGTACAACAAGTGATGGAAAATGGTAGTGAGGGGGATGTAGGAGGCCTGGTAGGGCGTGATCAAAGGTAATGTAACCAAGAGGAATTACTGAAACCCAAAAGAAGACTGAGCATGGCAGTGGGCACAAGAGGAAAATCAAAGGGTATAGAAGAGTGAGCTGGGAAGCAAGGGCCAGTTATAGACGTCTAAATAAAGGCATGTACATATGTACATATATTTACAAAGGGGCATGGGGAAATAGATCTATGTCCATATGTTTATAGATTTAGTATTAAGGTAGCAGATGGACATAGGGCCTCCGCTCAAGGACTCCCTCATTGCAATAACACTGTTCTATTAAATTGGCATTCTAAGATGCTCACCTTCCCTACACAATCACTGACCACAAAGCGGCTGCATAAGCAAATGTGGTGAAGAAAGCCGATGGTGTCCAGCTACCTAAAGATATAGCGTGTGGGGTCTTAAAGGCCTGAGGGCAAAGAAACAGCCATCTGGCTCTGAAGCAACAGAGCCCACATGGAGAAAGCATACCAGCCTGTGTGATCACAAAGTTTTAAAGGGATAAGGCAACAGGCATCATGAGAACAAAAAAATCTTATCATGGAGAATGAGAGGGGACTGCCGGGTATAGACCCAAAACCTATTTGCAGTGCACTGGACATCCCCTTACAGAAGGATCTCAGAGTGGAGATTAAAGAATACAGGGTATGAGACAGCAAAGATGAAACACAACTTTCCTCTAGTTCTTAATGCTTTCTCTTGCCCCACTATCATGATCCCAGTTCTACCATACTAATCTGGCCAAACTAGAGAAAGTATTCTAGTACCGATAGGAATTTCAAACAAGGGGAATCCAGAGTGGATGGGCCCTTTACCAGTGTTATGAGTGGAGATACTGGGAGGGTGGAGGAAGGGCAGGATGGAAAGTGGGAACCGATTACAAGGATCTTCATTGACCTCAAAAGAAAGGTGGGTGAAGATAAGGCAAAAGAATTAGTACATTTCCAAGGATTGATGAGGGATGGGTGGCGGGCATTGAGGGGGGAAAAATGAGGAGCTGAGGCCAGGGGCTTGGGTGGAGAGTGGATATTTTGTGAATAAGGAGGGCAATTAATGTACAGATGTGCTTCAAACAGCTGATGTATTTATGGATTGTGGTTAGTGTTGTAGGAGCCACTAATGAAAAGATCATAAAAGAAACAAAAATAATCTTGGCAGAGGGCTCATGCAAGGATGATCTCAGGCTGGATTAGACCAGTCAAAACAGCTACTGGAGTCGCCTCACCCTGTGTCTATTACTGAGTCAGCCATGATGCTTAGGACCCACAGCCCCAGCAGCTGGCCAGAGAGGGAGGTGGATCTCTGAGGCCATTCCACAGGGGGAATGGTCCTCTGTCCTGCAGGGCCCACCCTCCTTTGTAAGCGTGCTGCCTGGGGCAAGGCTTTCATGGAGTCCACACCATGGGAGCTCTACTACTCATGGGGGATTGGCAGGAAGCCTCTGCTCATGCGCACACACCACCAACTAGCTGGAGGATCTCCGTGAACAAAGCCTGAGGCAGACAACAAGCCCACTAACTGATGCTGTAAGAGATACAATCAGCATCCAGAAACCTGCAAGTGGGAGTAAGAGGCAGCATACCTTGGTCCCAGCCCCTCCCACTCTAATCTACAAGGAGTGACATTGCAAAGCAGAGGGTTTTCATAAAGCACTTCCAGGACTGTGGAATGAGCAGCCTCGTTTGTGGACATGGATACTCTGTGATCCAGACGTACTACCTCCTCCCTTACAGTCAGCTGAGACAAAAACCCTTGCAAGCAGAAAGCCATGCATCTGAACAGTATCCACCAGCCACTCATGTGCAGCACAGCTGCCTCCAAAGAGCCTTCCTGAGTGAGAGAGAAATCATGCAGAAGCCTGGTCTGCACTCAAGAGAGTTTTATGAGCGTTAGGGAGGCGTGATGGGCAAGTCTGGCCGACCCCAGTGGCTGAATTGAATTTACATGGCCTAGATTGGTCAATCCAGGTACAGGAACCACCCAGGTGACCTCCCCTTCATGGCCAGAAATCTGGACCTCTGAGCATGCACAGGGTGCCTCTCCTAACTGGGCTCTTATCTTGGCCCTATGGGCATGCATAACGGATGCCCCAGTCCCTAGCATAGCTACCTAACATTTGCCCCCCTGAAGAGATATGGACCCAAATCTTTGGGGTACTGGGCGACGACATCTCTAGCTACTTCCTGCTGGCAAAACGGGCGAAGTGGGGCTTTGGGTCCATACCCTTCCTACACTGCTGGGAGGGGTTGTCCATTGAGGGCAACTTTATCCAGGATGGATAAGGTTGAGGTGGTCCAGGAGATGGTAGTCGTGGACCTGGCACACTTGGTTCAGAAGCTTTAATCACCCCATAACTTCTGAGAAAAACAAACGGTCTAAAAGGTGAACAGTTTGACTACGACAAGGCTAAGCTTGTGAGGTGGCAGTGGCCTTGAAATTAGGTGAGTGTCACAGGAAACAAAAATAATCTTAGGATTACCAGACATGTGTGTTTGTTCATTGGAAGTACAGGAAGAGGGATAAAAGCATTCACATTTTCCCCTAGGAGGGCACAGGTTTGGGCACTACTAGGTGCAGTCGGATCACTGATTCATTTATGATGCTAAGCTCTTGGACCCGCTGATAAGACCCATCCTTCTTTTTAACCCTATAACGCTTCAATTTTAATTTTGGGAAAAAATTTTCTTTTTGTTGTGGACTTTCATAGTTATAAATATATATATATGTATTAATATATACATTTTTAATGTTATGAAAACATCATGCTTCGCGTTATAGAGTTAAATGGAAATAATGGGCTAGTGCAGGACGAGTCAAAAGTGACCAAAATAGAGTAACTGCCTAAGCCATTTTGAATTTTCTTGGGTTCAATTGGAGTAAAGGCTTGTAAATTACCCGGGGTCCAAATTCCCATGGTGCCTCCTACAACGGGTAGAATGTTCAGGGATGTTTCAGGGCTGGGAGATTAATAACCCCTAAGTCCAGGATACCTTAGGGCAGGGGTCCTTAAACTGTTTACCCAAGGGGCCAGTTCACTATCCCTCAGGCCTTTTGAAGGAAAGACTATAGTTTAAAAAAACAAATATTACGAACAAATTCCTGTGCACACTGCACATCTTGATTTGAAGTTCAAAAAAAAAATAAATGGGGCACATACACCCGGCAGAAAGGATCAACGTCCTCGGCTGTCTGCATGTGGCCCACAGGTTGTAGTTTGAGGACCCCTGCTCTCGGCATTCACCAAGAGGATGTGGTTTCAACCCAAAAGCTTGGAGACTCTACAATTTGTTTAAAAGTGATGGGGCAGAAGGAGTCCCTGATTGACCCACGCAAGACTAGTTTTCCCAT
Organism: Tenrec ecaudatus; assembly: GCF_050624435.1. Taxonomy (NCBI): domain Eukaryota; kingdom Metazoa; phylum Chordata; class Mammalia; order Afrosoricida; family Tenrecidae; genus Tenrec; species Tenrec ecaudatus. The sequence goes on along the minus strand of NW_027459377.1, from coordinate 254,903 downwards.
CCCCTATTACTAAGAGTTCATAGTTATGGTTAAAGGGAACCAGGATATCCCGATCTGATCCCGTTACTTCAAGTGTGGGCTGACATTGCCACTAAGAAGCCTGCAAATACAAAAGACTTACTCCCTCCTGCAAAGAAAGGGCCCTTGTTTCCAAGGTTTCAGGAAACATGGAAGGACCGGAAAAACAAACGGTCCAAGTTCCCAAAACCACATAGGTGGAGGCCATCCCTCCCCATCACCCTCCCCCGCCCCTCCCCTCCCCCACCCCTCCCCTCCCTCACCCCTCCCTTCCCTCACCTCTCCCCTCCCCTACCCCTCTCCCCTCCCCTACCCCTCCCCCCTTCCCTCCCCTCCCTTCTCCTCCCCTCCCCTCCCCTCCCCATCACTCTCCCCTAATCGGCTTTATCCCATTTTGCAGGAGAACTCTGGGAGTGGGAGAGCTGGCTTCAAACCCTTTCTTTCAACCCCCGCCCCATAAGGTTTCTAGGGTCCAGAAATAGAAAACTTCTAACAGGCCCTTATTGAGTCACTCCCTCCCCCACCGGCCCCCCAAATTCACCCCCACCCCTAACAAGCAGCCCCCCACACACACTAGTACTGGTATGACTTCCATACTCATCAGCCCACCTGGAATGCTTGCCAACAACTTCTCCAGGTGCTGTTCACAACGGAGGAGGGTAGCCCTTCCAGACAGAGGCCCAGTAAGCAGTCAGTGAACCTGATGGTCAGCGAGCGGGCACTCCCCACTTGAGAGAAACTCTTTTGGCCACTACACCAACAATGTGGGATCTCAATTCCTAGCAAGGCCCAGAGGGCTTTACCAGGTATCAACCATTGCTCTTACATGACCCTCTGCAGAAGAGCTAGGAAACCTATGAATTTATCTAAGGTCAGTGAGAATTTTCAGGTTCCTATAAGAGAATGTCCGCCTGCCTTTCTAGAGTGGCTGAGGGAAGCCTACGGGCTTTATACCCCTAACGGCCCGGAGGCACTGAAAACAGGAGGGCAATAAGTACTGCCTTTATTACTCAGTCAGTCTGCCTCAGACATGACAAAGAAGTGGGAAGGGTTTGAAGGGAAAAATCTTAGCGATTTGGTACAAGTGGCTCATTGAGTGTATACCAACAGAGATGACCCTAGCACGACAGAGACAAAGAAGCTAGCTAAAATAATCGTAATTGCCATGAGATACCCCAGAGACTCAGGAAAAGGAGAGCATGGCCCACTCACGGAGAGACTAACCTCTGGGCACCGCCAAGCCATGGGGAAGGACCAATGTGCCTACTGCAGGAAAGAAGGACACTGGAAAAATCAGTGCCTTGAAAACCCCAGGAGAGGTGCACGACCCTCCACTAGAGTGGATGGGCCTCAACTGCACGTAGAAAGACCCAAGCAAGAGACAATAATGCTTGAAGAAGCTCAATGAAGGGGTCAGGGCTCTGTTTCACTTCGCCGCCAAAAGCCCAGGCTAACTCTCCAAGTAGGAGGCCAGGCAGTAAATTTCTTGGTGGACACAGGGGCCACCTTGTCAGGTTCAGAAAGGAATATGGGCACATTTTCAAGAAGAAAGATGTGAATTACTGTGAGCCTATGATTCCTTCCACAGATAACTCACACCAGAAGGTTTGCATGGAGGGTAGGTGGGTTTCCCAAGACAACAAGATAACAAATATCTATCAGCCCTTTGGCCCAGTTAGTCACCTGGTTATGATATCACTGGCTTCTGGCTCAGCTGCTGAGCCAGTGAAGCAGTTATAGCGGGAGAAGGCTAGGTGGCCGGTGGCCATCAACGGAAGGACCAAGTCTACACAGTGGGCTTCCTGTTTCAATATGGAGCCACGTATGTTACCTGCTGGACACCATCTCTATCCTGAGCTCATAATTGCCATCGCAGGTCTAGAATGCGGCGCGCAGGTACACACTATATGAAACAGTCTCTGATTAACCCCTCTCGATAACTTGCTGACATGGGAGTCTGGATAATCCTGTACATTTACTTTGCAGATTAGAAAACTCACTCAAAAACACACGGGAGTTGACCCAGAGACACACAACTGGTTAACAACAAAGTCATATTCACAACCAGCGTCTGGACCAAGAGCACGGTGCCCCACAGAACTGTGCCCATCGAGCAGTCAATATCTCCTGGACTCTCAAAAGATCTGAGCTGATACCCACCCCCCCACATCCTTGCAGCACCAAAAGATTGTATTTCACAGGATGGCACCGGATCTGCAGCTCACGGAGAGGGACATATCTGATCAGAGAACACAGGGCAGAACAAGGGGGAGGAGGGGAGAATGGAGCACACCCTGGCCCAATACACCTTGAGGATGATGTTCCCAATCAGAGAAGCCAATCCACAGAGAAGACCACATGGGCAGCCCCACGATGAGAAACGTCCCTCAAAGACCCATAGCCTTAGAGGGGACAACACTGGACACACAGTGTGGGAACTGCGCCCGAACTGATCCTGCCACTTCGATGCATGACACTAAGAGAGTGCAGCGGAAGAGTAAGAAAACGGAGCATCAAAGTCCCCGGGGAATGCCAAAGGTGGACTTTGTGGTCAGGGTTCGGTGCCCCCACACACTGGACTGGAAAACACTCCTAAAGTTCACCACACAGTCCTTGTACTTTTCTTTCTGGTTAGTGTTGTTTTCTTTTAGTGTCATTGGATTTGGGTTGGGTTTTGTTTTCATTTTTGTTTGTTTTTTTTTTCTTTTTGCTGCTTGGTTTAGCTCAGTCTTGTTTTGTGCATGTTATTACCTTTACAGGTCTGTCTAATTAAGAGAGGCTGGATGAACAATCTGGAGGAGTAAACATGTGACCGGCCCTTTCCATTGGGCATGGGAGTGAGCACGGTGGGGGGAAAGGAAGTGGTGTAAAGAAACCCAGAGACAAGGGTACAACAAGTGATGGAAAATGGTAGTGAGGGGGATGTAGGAGGCCTGGTAGGGCGTGATCAAAGGTAATGTAACCAAGAGGAATTACTGAAACCCAAAGGAAGACTGAGCATGGCAGTGGGCACAAGAGGAAAATCAAAGGGTATAGAAGAGTGAGCTGGGAAGCAAGGGCCAGTTATAGACGTCTAAATAAAGGCATGTACATATGTACATATATTTACAAAGGGGCATGGGGAAATAGATCTATGTCCATATGTTTATAGATTTAGTATTAAGGTAGCAGATGGACATAGGGCCTCCGCTCAAGGACTCCCTCATTGCAATAACACTGTTCTATTAAATTGGCATTCTAAGATGCTCACCTTCCCTACACAATCACTGACCACAAAGCGGCTGCATAAGCAAATGTGGTGAAGAAAGCCGATGGTGTCCAGCTACCTAAAGATATAGCGTGTGGGGTCTTAAAGGCCTGAGCGTAAAGAAACAGCCATCTGGCTCTGAAGCAACAGAGCCCACATGGAGAAAGCATACCAGCCTGTGTGATCACAAAGTTTTAAAGGGATAAGGCAACAGGCATCATGAGAACAAAAAAATCTTATCATGGAGAATGAGAGGGGACTGCCGGGTATAGACCCAAAACCTATTTGCAGTGCACTGGACATCCCCTTACAGAAGGATCTCAGAGTGGAGATTAAAGAATACAGGGTATGAGACAGCAAAGATGAAACACAACTTTCCTCTAGTTCTTAATGCTTTCTCTTGCCCCACTATCATTATCCCAGTTCTACCATACTAATCTGGCCAAACTAGAGAAGGTATTCTATTACCGATAGGAATTTCAAACACGGGAAATCCAGAGTGGATGGGCCCTTTACCAGTGTTATGAGTGGAGATACTCGGAGGGTGCAGGAAGGGCAGGATGGAAAGTGGGAACCGATTACAAGGATCTTCATTGACCTCAAAAGAAAGGTGGGTGAAAATATGACAAAAGAATTAGTACATTTCCAAGGATTGATGAGGGATGGGTGGCGGGCATTGAGGGGGGAAAAATGAGGAGCTGAGGCCAGGGGCTTGGGTGGAGAGTGGAGATTTTGAGAATAATGAGGGCAATTAATGGTCAGATGTGCTTCAAACAGCTGATGTATTTATGGATTGTGGTTAGTGTTGTAGGAGCCACTAATGAAAAGATCATAAAAGAAACAAAAATAATCTTGGCAGAGGGCTCATGCAAGGATGATCTCAGGCTGGATTAGACCAGTCAAAACAGCTACTGGAGTCGCCTCACCCTGTGTCTATTACTGAGTCAGCCATGATGCTTAGGACCCACAGCCCCAGCAGCTGGCCAGAGAGGGAGGTGGATCTCTGAGGCCATTCCACAGGGGGAATGGTCCTCTGTCCTGCAGGGCCCACCCTCCTTTGTAAGCGTGCTGCCTGGGGCAAGGCTTTCATGGAGTCCACACCATGGGAGCTCTACTACTCATGGGGGATTGGCAGGAAGCCTCTGCTCATGCGCACACACCACCAACTAGCTGGAGGATCTCCGTGAACAAAGCCTGAGGCAGACAACAAGCCCACTAACTGATGCTGTAAGAGATACAATCAGCATCCAGAAACCTGCAAGTGGGAGTAAGAGGCAGCATACCTTGGTCCCAGCCCCTCCCACTCTAATCTACAAGGAGTGACATTGCAAAGCAGAGGGTTTTCATAAAGCACTTCCAGGACTTTGGAATGAGCAGCCTCGTTTGTGGACATGGATACTCTGTGATCCAGACGTACTACCTCCTCCCTTACAGTAAGCTGAGACAAAAACCCTTGCAAGCAGAAAGCCATGCATCTGAACGGTATACACCAGCCACTCATGTGCAGCACAGCTGCCTCCAAAGAGCCTTCCTGAGTGAGAGAGAAATCATGCAGAAGCCTGGTCTGCACTCAAGAGAGTTTTATGAGCGTTAGGGAGGCGTGATGGGCAAGTCTGGCCGACCCCAGTGGCTGAATTGAATTTACATGGCCTAGATTGGTCAATCCAGGTACAGGAACCACCCAGGTGACCTCCCCTTCATGGCCAGAAATCTGGACCTCTGAGCATGCACAGGGTGCCTCTCCTAACTGGGCTCTTATCTTGGCCCTATGGGCATGCATAACGGATGCCCCAGTCCCTAGCATAGCTACCTAACATTTGCCCCCCTGAAGAGATATGGACCCAAATCTTTGGGGTACTGGGCGACGACATCTCTAGCTACTTCCTGCTGGCAAAACGGGCGAAGTGGGGCTTTGGGTCCATACCCTTCCTACACTGCTGGGAGGGGTTGTCCATTGAGGGCAACTTTATCCAGGATGGATAAGGTTGAGGTGGTCCAGGAGATGGTAATCGTGGACCTGGCACACTTGGTTCAGAAGCTTTAATCACCCCATAACTTCTGAGAAAAACAAACGGTCTAAAAGGTGAACAGTTTGACTACGACAAGGCTAAGCTTGTGAGGTGGCAGTGGCCTTGAAATTAGGTGAGTGTCACAGGAAACAAAAATAATCTTAGGATTACCAGACATGTGTGTTTGTTCATTGGAAGTACAGGAAGAGGGATAAAAGCATTCACATTTTCCCCTAGGAGGGCACAGGTTTGGGCACTACTAGGTGCAGTCGGATCACTGATTCATTTATGATGCTAAGGTCTTGGACCCGCTGATAAGACCCATCCTTCTTTTTAACCCTATAACGCTTCAATTTTAATTTTGGGAAAAAATTTTCTTTTTGTTGTGGACTTTCATAGTTATAAATATATATATATGTATTAATATATACATTTTTAATGTTATGAAAACATCATGCTTCGCGTTATAGAGTTAAATGGAAATAATGGGCTAGTGCAGGACGAGTCAAAAGTGACCAAAATAGAGTAACTGCCTAAGCCATTTTGAATTTTCTTGGGTTCAATTGGAGTAAAGGCTTGTAAATTACCCGGGGTCCAAATTCCCATGGTGCCTCCTACAACGCGTAGAATGTTCAGGGATGTTTCAGGGCTGGGAGATTAATAACCCCTAAGTCCAGGATACCTTAGGGCAGGGGTCCTTAAACTGTTTACCCAAGGGGCCAGTTCACTATCCCTCAGGCCTTTTGAAGGAAAGACTATAGTTTAAAAAAACAAATATTACGAACAAATTCATGTGCACACTGCACATCTTGATTTGAAGTTCAAAAAAAAAATAAATGGGGCACATACACCCGGCAGAAAGGATCAACGTCCTCGGCTGTCTGCATGTGGCCCACAGGTTGTAGTTTGAGGACCCCTGCTCTCGGCATTCACCAAGAGGATGTGGTTTCAACCCAAAAGCTTGGAGACTCTACAATTTGTTTAAAAGTGATGGGGCAGAAGGAGTCCCTGATTGACCCACGCAAGACTAGTTTTCCCATCCCCTATTACTAAGAGTTCATAGTTATGGTTAAAGGGAACCAGGATATCCCGATCTGATCCCGTTACTTCAAGTGTGGGCTGACATTGCCACTAAGAAGCCTGCAAATACAAAAGACTTACTCCCTCCTGCAAAGAAAGGGCCCTTGTTTCCAAGGTTTCAGGAAACATGGAAGGACCGGAAAAACAAACGGTCCAAGTTCCCAAAACCACATAGGTGGAGGCCATCCCTCCCCATCACCCTCCCCCGCCCCTCCCCTCCCCCACCCCTCCCCTCCCTCACCCCTCCCTTCCCTCACCTCTCCCCTCCCCTACCCCTCTCCCCTCCCCTACCCCTCCCCCCTTCCCTCCCCTCCCTTCTCCTCCCCTCCCCTCCCCTCCCCATCACTCTCCCCTAATCGGCTTTATCCCATTTTGCAGGAGAACTCTGGGAGTGGGAGAGCTGGCTTCAAACCCTTTCTTTCAACCCCCGCCCCATAAGGTTTCTAGGGTCCAGAAATAGAAAACTTCTAACAGGCCCTTATTGAGTCACTCCCTCCCCCACCGGCCCCCCAAATTCACCCCCACCCCTAACAAGCAGCCCCCCACACACACTAGTACTGGTATGACTTCCATACTCATCAGCCCACCTGGAATGCTTGCCAACAACTTCTCCAGGTGCTGTTCACAACGGAGGAGGGTAGCCCTTCCAGACAGAGGCCCAGTAAGCAGTCAGTGAACCTGATGGTCAGCGAGCGGGCACTCCCCACTTGAGAGAAACTCTTTTGGCCACTACACCAACAATGTGGGATCTCAATTCCTAGCAAGGCCCAGAGGGCTTTACCAGGTATCAACCATTGCTCTTACATGACCCTCTGCAGAAGAGCTAGGAAACCTATGAATTTATCTAAGGTCAGTGAGAATTTTCAGGTTCCTATAAGAGAATGTCCGCCTGCCTTTCTAGAGTGGCTGAGGGAAGCCTACGGGCTTTATACCCCTAACGGCCTGGAGGCACTGAAAACAGGAGGGCAATAAGTACTGCCTTTATTACTCAGTCAGTCTGCCTCAGACATGACAAAGAAGTGGGAAGGGTTTGAAGGGAAAAATCTTAGCGATTTGGTACAAGTGGCTCATTGAGTGTATAACAACAGAGATGACCCTAGCACGACAGAGACAAAGAAGCTAGCTAAAATAATCGTAATTGCCATGAGATACCCCAGAGACTCAGGAAAAGGAGAGCATGGCCCACTCACGGAGAGACTAACCTCTGGGCACCGCCAAGCCATGGGGAAGGACCAATGTGCCTACTGCAGGAAAGAAGGACACTGGAAAAATCAGTGCCTTGAAAACCACAGGAGAGGTGCACGACCCTCCACTAGAGTGGATGGGCCTCATCTGCACGTAGAAAGACCCAAGCAAGAGACAATAATGCTTGAAGAAGCTCAATGAAGGGGTCAGGGCTCTGTTTCACTTCGCCGCCAAAAGCCCAGGCTAACTCTCCAAGTAGGAGGCCAGGCAGTAAATTTCTTGGTGGACACAGGGGCCACCTTGTCAGGTTCAGAAAGGAATATGGGCACATTTTCAAGAAGAAAGATGTGAATTACTGTGAGCCTATGATTCCTTCCACAGATAACTCACACCAGAAGGTTTGCATGGAGGGTAGGTGGGTTTCCCAAGACAACAAGATAACAAATATCTATCAGCCCTTTGGCCCAGTTAGCCACCTGGTTATGATATCACTGGCTTCTGGCTCAGCTGCTGAGCCAGTGAAGCAGTTATAGCGGGAGAAGACTAGGTGGCCGGTGGCCATCAACGGAAGGACCAAATCTCCACAGTGGGCTTCCTTTTTCAATATGGAGCCACGTATGTTACCTGCTGGACACCATCTCTATCCTGAGCTCATAATTGCCATCGCAGGTCTAGAATGCGGCGCGCAGGTACACACTATATGAAACAGTCTCTGATTAACCCCTCTCGATAACTTGCTGACATGGGAGTCTGGATAATCCTGTACATTTACTTTGCAGATTAGAAAACTCACTCAAAAACACACGGGAGTTGACCCAGAGACACACAACTGGTTAACAACAAAGTCATATTCACAACCAGCGTCTGGACCAAGAGCACGGTGCCCCACAGAACTGTGCCCATCGAGCAGTCAATATCTCCTGGACTCTCAAAAGATCTGAGCTGATACCCACGCCCCCACATCCTTGCAGCCCCAAAAGATTGTATTTCACAGGATGGCACCGGATCTGCAGCTCGCGGAGAGGGACATATCTGATCAGAGAACACAGGGCAGAACAAGGGGGAGGAGGGGAGAATGGAGCACACCCTGGCCCAATACACCTTGAGGATGATGTTACAATCAGAGAAGCCAATCCACAGAGAAGACCACATGGGCAGCCCCACGATGAGAAGCGTCCCTCAAAGACCCATAGCCTTAGAGGGGACAACACTGGACACACAGTGTGGGAACTGCGCCCGAACTGATCCTGCCACTTCGATGCATGACACTAAGAGAGTGCAGCGGAAGAGTAAGAAAACGGAGCATCAAAGTCGCCGGGGAATGCCAAAGGTGGACTTTGTGGTCAGGGTTCGGTGCCCCCACAGACTGGACTGGAAAACACTCCTAAAGTTCACCACATAGTCCTTGTACTTTTCTTTCTGGTTAGTGTTGTTTTCTTTTAGTGTCATTGGATTTGGGTTGGGTTTTGTTTTCATTTTTGTTTGTTTTTTTTTTCTTTTTGCTGCTTGGTTTAGCTCAGTCTTGTTTTGTGCATGTTATTACCTTTAAAGGTCTGTCTAATTAAGAGAGGCTGGATGAACAATCTGGAGGAGTAAACATGTGACCGGCCCTTTCCATTGGGCATGGGAGTGAGCACGGTGGGGGGAAAGGAAGTGGTGTAAAGAAACCCAGAGACAAGGGTACAACAAGTGATGGAAAATGGTAGTGAGGGGGATGTAGGAGGCCTGGTAGGGCGTGATCAAAGGTAATGTAACCAAGAGGAATTACTGAAACCCAAAGGAAGACTGAGCATGGCAGTGGGCACAAGAGGAAAATCAAAGGGTATAGAAGAGTGAGCTGGGAAGCAAGGGCCAGTTATAGACGTCTAAATAAAGGCATGTACATATGTACATATATTTACAAAGGGGCATGGGGAAATAGATCTATGAACATATGTTTATAGATTTAGTATTAAGGTAGCAGATGGACATAGGGCCTCCGCTCAAGGACTCCCTCATTGCAATAACACTGTTCTATTAAATTGGCATTCTAAGATGCTCACCTTCCCTACACAATCACTGACCACAAAGCGGCTGCATAAGCAAATGTGGTGAAGAAAGCCGATGGTGTCCAGCTACCTAAAGATATAGCGTGTGGGGTCTTAAAGGCCTGAGGGTAAAGAAACAGCCATCTGGCTCTGAAGCAACAGAGCCCACATGGAGAAAGCATACCAGACTGTGTGATCACAAAGTTTTAAAGGGATAAGGCAACAGGCATCATGAGAACAAAAAAAATCTTATCATGGAGAATGAGAGGGGACTGCCGGGTATAGACCCAAAACCTATTTGCAGTGCACTGGACATCCCCTTACAGAAGGATCTCAGAGTGGAGATTAAAGAATACAGGGTATGAGACAGCAAAGATGAAACACAACTTTCCTCTAGTTCTTAATGCTTTCTCTTGCCCCACTATCATTATCCCAGTTCTACCATACTAATCTGGCCAAACTAGAGAAGGTATTCTATTACCGATAGGAATTTCAAACACGGGAAATCCAGAGTGGATGGGCCCTTTACCAGTGTTATGAGTGGAGATACTCGGAGGGTGCAGGAAGGGCAGGATGGAAAGTGGGAACCGATTACAAGGATCTTCATTGACCTCAAAAGAAAGGTGGGTGAAAATATGACAAAAGAATTAGTACATTTCCAAGGATTGATGAGGGATGGGTGGCGGGCATTGAGGGGGGAAAAATGAGGAGCTGAGGCCAGGGGCTTGGGTGGAGAGTGGAGATTTTGAGAATAATGAGGGCAATTAATGGTCAGATGTGCTTCAAACAGCTGATGTATTTATGGATTGTGGTTAGTGTTGTAGGAGCCACTAATGAAAAGATCATAAAAGAAACAAAAATAATCTTGGCAGAGGGCTCATGCAAGGATGATCTCAGGCTGGATTAGACCAGTCAAAACAGCTACTGGAGTCGCCTCACCCTGTGTCTATTACTGAGTCAGCCATGATGCTTAGGACCCACAGCCCCAGCAGCTGGCCAGAGAGGGAGGTGGATCTCTGAGGCCATTCCACAGGGGGAATGGTCCTCTGTCCTGCAGGGCCCACCCTCCTTTGTAAGCGTGCTGCCTGGGGCAAGGCTTTCATGGAGTCCACACCATGGGAGCTCTACTACTCATGGGGGATTGGCAGGAAGCCTCTGCTCATGCGCACACACCACCAACTAGCTGGAGGATCTCCGTGAACAAAGCCTGAGGCAGACAACAAGCCCACTAACTGATGCTGTAAGAGATACAATCAGCATCCAGAAACCTGCAAGTGGGAGTAAGAGGCAGCATACCTTGGTCCCAGCCCCTCCCACTCTAATCTACAAGGAGTGACATTGCAAAGCAGAGGGTTTTCATAAAGCACTTCCAGGACTGTGGAATGAGCAGCCTCGTTTGTGGACATGGATACTCTGTGATCCAGACGTACTACCTCCTCCCTTACAGTCAGCTGAGACAAAAACCCTTGCAAGCAGAAAGCCATGCATCTGAACAGTATCCACCAGCCACTCATGTGCAGCCCAGCTGCCTCCAAAGAGCCTTCCTGAATGAGAGAGAAATCATGCAGAAGCCTGGTCTGCACTCAAGAGAGTTCTTTGAGCGTTAGGGAGGCGTGGTGGGCATGTCTGGCCAACCCCAGTGGCTGAATTGAATTTACATGGCCTAGATTGGTCAATCCAGGTACAGGAACCACCCAGGTGACCTCCCCTTCATGGCCAGAAATCTGGACCTATGAGCATGCACAGGGTGCCTCTGCTAACTGGGCTCTTATCTTGGCCCTATGGGCATGCATAACGGATGCCCCAGTCCCTAGCATAGCTACCTAACATTTGCCCCCCTGAAGAGATATGGACCCAAATCTTTGGGGTACTGGGCGACGACATCTCTAGCTACTTCCTGCTGGCAAAGGGGCGAGGTGGGGCTTTGGGTCCATACCCTTCCTACACTGCTGGGAGGGGTTGTCCATTGAGGGCAACTTTATCCAGGATGGATAAGGTTGAGGTGGTCCAGGAGATGGTAGTCGTTGACCTGGCACACTTGGTTCAGAAGCTTTAATCACCCGATAACTTCTGAGAAAAACAAACGGTCTAAAAGGTGAACAGTTTGACTTCGACAAGGGTAAGCTTGTGAGGTGGCAGTGGCCTTGAAATTAGGTGAGTGTCACAGGAAACAAAAATAATCTTAGGATTACCAGACATGTGTGTTTGTTCATTGGAAGTACAGGAAGAGGGATAAAAGCATTCACATTTTCCCCTAGGAGGGCACAGGTTTGGGCACTACTAGGTGCAGTCGGATCACTGATTCATTTATGATGCTAAGGTCTTGGACCCGCTGATAAGACCCATCCTTCTTTTTAACCCTATAACGCTTCAATTTTAATTTTGGGAAAAAATTTTCTTTTTGTTGTGGACTTTCATAGTTATAAATATATATATATGTATTAATATATACATTTTTTAATGTTATGAAAACATCATGCTTCGCGTTATAGAGTTAAATGGAAATAATGGGCTAGTGCAGGACGAGTCAAAAGTGATCAAAATAGAGTAACTGCCTAAGTCATTTTGAATTTTCTTGGGTTCAATTGGAGTAAAGGCTTGTAAATTACCCGGGGTCCAAATTCCCATGGTGCCTCCTACAACTGGTAGAATGTTCAGGGATGTTTCAGGGCTGGGAGATTAATAACCCCTAAGTCCAGGATACCTTAGGGCAGGGGTCCTTAAACTGTTTACCCAGGGGGCCAGTTCACTATCCCTCAGGCCTTTTGAAGGAAAGACTATAGTTTAAAAAAACAAATATTACGAACAAATTCATGTGCACACTGCACATCTTGATTTGAAGTTCAAAAAAAAAATAAATGGGGCACATACACCCGGCAGAAAGGATCAACGTCCTCGGCTGTCTGCATGTGGCCCACAGGTTGTAGTTTGAGGACCCCTGCTCTCGGCATTCACCAAGAGGATGTGGTTTCAACCCAAAAGCTTGGAGACTCTACAATTTGTTTAAAAGTGATGGGGCAGAAGGAGTCCCTGATTGACCCACGCAAGACTAGTTTTCCAATCCCCTATTACTAAGAGTTCATAGTTATGGTTAAAGGGAACCAGGATATCCCGATCTGATCCCGTTACTTCAAGAGTGGGCTGACATTGCCACTAAGAAGCCTGCAAATACAAAAGACTTACTCCCTCCTGCAAAGAAAGGGCCCTTGTTTCCAAGGTTTCAGGAAACATGGAAGGACCGGAAAAACAAACGGTCCAAGTTCCCAAAACCACATAGGTGGAAGCCATCCCTCCCCATCACCCTCCCCCACCCCTCCCCTCCCTCACCTCTCCCCTCCCCTCCCTCACCTCTCCCCTCCCCTCCCTCACCTCTCCCCTCCCCTACCCTCCCTCCTCCCCTCCCCTCCCCTCTCCTCCCATCCCCTCCCCTCCCCTCCCTATCACTCTCCCCTAATCGGCTTTATCCCATTTTGCAGGAGAACTCTGGGAGTGGGAGAGCTTGCTTCAAACCCTTTCTTTCAACCCCGCCCTATAAGGTTTCTAGGGTCCAGAAATAGAAAACTTCTAACAGGCCCTTATTGAGTCACTCCCTCCCCCACCGGCCCCCCAAATTCACCCCCACCCCTAACAAGCAGGCCCCCCCACACACTAGTACTGGTATGACTTCCATACTCATCAGCCCACCTGGAATGCTTGCCAACAACTTCTCCAGGTGCTGTTCACAACGGAGGAGGGTAGCCCTTCCAGACAGAGGCCCAGTAAGCAGTCAGCGAACCTGATGGTCAGCGAGCGGGCACTCCCCACTTGAGAGAAACTCTTTTGGCCACTACACCAACAATGTGGGATCTCAATTCCTAGCAAGGCCCAGAGGGCTTTACCAGGTATCAACCATTGCTCTTACATGACCCTCTGCAGAAGAGCTAGGAAACCTATGAATTTATCTAAGGTCAGTGAGAATTTTCAGGTTCCTATAAGAGAATGTCCGCCTGCCTTTCTAGAGTGGCTGAGGGAAGCCTACAGGCTTTATACCCCTAACGGCCCGGAGGCACTGAAAACAGGAGGGCAATAAGTACTGCCTTTATTACTCAGTCAGTCTGCCTCAGACATGACAAAGAAGTGGGAAGGGTTTGAAGGGAAAAATCTTAGCGATTTGGTACAAGTGGCTCATTGAGTGTATACCAACAGAGATGACCCTAGCACGACAGAGACAAAGAAGCTTGCTAAAATAATCGTAATTGCCATGAGATACCCCAGAGACTCAGGAAAAGGAGAGCATGGCCCACTCACGGAGAGACTAACCTCTGGGCACCGCCAAGCCATGGGGAAGGATCAATGTGCCTACTGCAGGAAAGAAGGACACTGGAAAAATCAGTGCCTTGAAAACCCCAGGAGAGGTGCACGACCCTCCACTAGAGTGGATGGGCCTCAACTGCACGTAGAAAGACCCAAGCAAGAGACAATAATGCTTGAAGAAGCTCAATGAAGGGGTCAGGGCTCTGTTTCACTTCGCCGCCAAAAGCCCAGGCTAACTCTCCATTAGGAGACCAGGCAGTAAATTTCTTGGTGGACACAGGGGCCACCTTGTCAGGTTCAGAAAGGAATATGGGCACATTTTCAAGAAGAAAGATGTGAATTACTGTGAGCCTATGATTCCTTCCACAGATAACTCACACCAGAAGGTTTGCATGGAGGGTAGGTGGGTTTCCCAAGACAACAAGATAACAAATATCTATCAGCCCTTTGGCCCAGTTAGCCACCTGGTTATGATATCACTGGCTTCTGGCTCAGCTGCTGAGCCAGTGAAGCAGTTATAGCAGGAGAAGACTAGGTGGCCGGTGGCCATCAACGGAAGGACCAAATCTCCACAGTGGGCTTCCTTTTTCAATATGGAGCCACGTATGTTACCTGCTGGACACCATCTCTATCCTGAGCTCATAATTGCCATCGCAGGTCTAGAATGCGGCGCGCAGGTACACACTATATGAAACAGTCTCTGATTAACCCCTCTCGATAACTTGCTGACATGGGAGTCTGGATAATCCTGTACATTTACTTTGCAGATTAGAAAACTCACTCAAAAACACACGGGAGTTGACCCAGAGACACACAACTGGTTAACAACAAAGTCATATTCACAACCAGCGTCTGGACCAAGAGCACGGTGCCCCACAGAACTGTGCCCATCGAGCAGTCAATATCTCCTGGACTCTCAAAAGATCTGAGCTGATACCCACGCCCCCACATCCTTGCAGCCCCAAAAGATTGTATTTCACAGGATGGCACCGGATCTGCAGCTCGCGGAGAGGGACATATCTGATCAGAGAACACAGGGCAGGACAAGGGGGAGGAGGGGAGAATGGAGCACACCCTGGCCCAATACACCTTGAGGATGATGTTCCGAATCAGAGAAGCCAATCCACAGAGAAGACCACATGGGCAGCCCCACGATGAGAAACGTCCCTCAAAGACCCATAGCCTTAGAGGGGACAACACTGGACACACAGTGTGGGAACTGCGCCCGAACTGATCCTGCCACTTCGATGCATGACACTAAGAGAGTGCAGCGGAAGAGTAAGAAAACGGAGCATCAAAGTCGCCGGGGAATGCCAAAGGTGGACTTTGTGGTCAGGGTTCGGTACCCCCACAGACTGGACTGGAAAACACTCCTAAAGTTCACCACACAGTCCTTGTACTTTTCTTTCTTGTTAGTGTTGTTTTCTTTTAGTGTCATTGGATTTGGGTTGGGTTTTGTTTTCATTTTTGTTTGTTTTTTTTTCTTTTTGCTGCTTGGTTTAGCTCAGTCTTGTTTTGTGCATGTTATTACCTTTACAGGTCTGTCTAATTAAGAGAGGCTGGATGAACAATCTGGAGGAGTAAACATGTGACCGGCCCTTTCCATTGGGCATGGGAGTGAGCACGGTGGGGGGAAAGGAAGTGGTGTAAAGAAACCCAGAGACAAGGGTACAACAAGTGATGGAAAATGGTAGTGAGGGGGATGTAGGAGGCCTGGTAGGGCGTGATCAAAGGTAATGTAACCAAGAGGAATTACTGAAACCCAAAGGAAGACTGAGCATGGCAGTGGGCACAAGAGGAAAATCAAAGGGTATAGAAGAGTGAGCTGGGAAGCAAGGGCCAGTTATAGACGTCTAAATAAAGGCATGTGCATATGTACATATATTTACAAAGGGGCATGGGGAAATAGATCTATGAACATATGTTTATAGATTTAGTATTAAGGTAGCAGATGGACATAGGGCCTCCGCTCAAGGACTCCCTCATTGCAATAACACTGTTCTATTAAATTGGCATTCTAAGATGCTCACCTTCCCTACACAATCACTGACCACAAAGCGGCTGCATAAGCAAATGTGGTGAAGAAAGCCAATGGTGTCCAGCTACCTAAAGATATAGCGTGTGGGGTCTTAAAGGCCTGAGGGTAAAGAAACAGCCATCTGGCTCTGAAGCAACAGAGCCCACATGGAGAAAGCATACCAGCCTGTGTGATCACAAAGTTTTAAAGGGATAAGGCAAGAGGCATCATGAGAACAAAAAAAATCTTATCATGGAGAATGAGAGGGGAGTGCCGGGTATAGACCCAAAGCCTATTTGCAGTGCACTGGACATCCCCTTACAGAAGGATCTCAGAGTGGAGATTAAAGAATACAGGGTATGAGACAGCAAAGATGAAACACAACTTTCCTCTAGTTCTTAATGCTTTCTCTTGCCCCACTATCATGATCCCAGTTCTACCATACTAATCTGGCCAAACTAGAGAAGGTATTCTAGTACCGATAGGAATTTCAAACACGGGGAATCCAGAGTGGATGGGCCCTTTACCAGTGTTATGAGTGGAGATACTGGGAGGGTGCAGGAAGGGCAGGATGGAAAGTGGGAACCGATTACAAGGATCTTCATTGACCTCAAAAGAAAGGTGGGTGAAAATATGACAAAAGAATTAGTACATTTCCAAGGATTGATGAGGGATGGGTGGCGGGCATTGAGAGGGGAAAAATGAGGAGCTGAGGCCAGGGGCTTGGGTGGAGAGTGGAGATTTTGAGAATAATGAGGGCAATTAATGGTCAGATGTGCTTCAAACAGCTGATGTATTTATGGATTGTGGTTAGTGTTGTAGGAGCCACTAATGAAAAGATCATAAAAGAAACAAAAATAATTTTGGCAGAGGGCTCATGCAAGGATGATCTCAGGCTGGATTAGACCAGTCAAAACAGCTACTGGAGTCGCCTCACCCTGTGTCTATTACTGAGTCAGCCATGATGCTTAGGACCCACAGCCCCAGCAGCTGGCCAGAGAGGGAGGTGGATCTCTGAGGCCATTCCACAGGGGGAATGGTCCTCTGTCCTGCAGGGCCCACCCTCCTTTGTAAGCGTGCTGCCTGGGGCAAGGCTTTCATGGAGTCCACACCATGGGAGCTCTACTACTCATGGGGGATTGGCAGGAAGCCTCTGCTCATGCGCACACACCACCAACTAGCTGGAGGATCTCCGTGAACAAAGCCTGAGGCAGACAACAAGCCCACTAACTGATGCTGTAAGAGATACAATCAGCATCCAGAAACCTGCAAGTGGGAGTAAGAGGCAGCATACCTTGGTCCCAGCCCCTCCCACTCTAATCTACAAGGAGTGACATTGCAAAGCAGAGGGTTTTCATAAAGCACTTCCAGGACTGTGGAATGAGCAGCCTCGTTTGTGGACATGGATACTCTGTGATCCAGACGTACTACCTCCTCCCTTACAGTCAGCTGAGACAAAAACCCTTGCAAGCAGAAAGCCATGCATCTGAACGGTATCCACCAGCCACTCATGTGCAGCACAGCTGCCTCCAAAGAGCCTTCCTGAGTGAGAGAGAAATCATGCAGAAGCCTGGTCTGCACTCAAGAGAGTTCTTTGAGCGTTAGGGAGGCGTGGTGGGCAAGTCTGGCCGACCCCAGTGGCTGAATTGAATTTACATGGCCTAGATTGGTCAATCCAGGTACAGGAACCACCCAGGTGACCTCCCCTTCATGGCCAGAAATCTGGACCTATGAGCATGCACAGGGTGCCTCTGCTAACTGGGCTCTTATCTTGGCCCTATGGGCATGCATAACGGATGCCCCAGTCCCTAGCATAGCTACCTAACATTTGCCCCCCTGAAGAGATATGGACCCAAATCTTTGGGGTACTGGGCGACGACATCTCTAGCTACTTCCTGCTGGCAAAGGGGCGAGGTGGGGCTTTGGATCCATACCCTTCCTACACTGCTGGGAGGGGTTGTCCATTGAGGGCAACTTTATCCAGGATGGATAAGGTTGAGGTGGTCCAGGAGATGGTAGTCGTGGACCTGGCACACTTGGTTCAGAAGCTTTAATCACCCGATAACTTCTGAGAAAAACAAACGGTCTAAAAGGTGAACAGTTTGACTACGACAAGGCTAAGCTTGTGAGGTGGCAGTGGCCTTTAAATTAGGTGAGTGTCACAGGAAACAAAAATAATCTTAGGATTACCAGACATGTGTGTTTGTTCATTGGAAGTACAGGAAGAGGGATAAAAGCATTCACATTTTCCCTTAGGAGGGCACAGGTTTGGGCACTACTAGGTGCAGTCGGATCACTGATTCATTTATGATGCTAAGCTCTTGGACCCGCTGATAAGACCCATCCTTCTTTTTAACCCTATAACGCTTCAATTTTAATTTTGGGAAAAAAATTTTCTTTTTGTTGTGGACTTTCATAGTTATAAATATATATATATGTATTAATATATACATTTTTAATGTTATGAAAACATCATGCTTCGCGTTATAGAGTTAAATGGAAATAATGGGCTAGTGCAGGACGAGTCAAAAGTGACCAAAATAGAGTAACTGCCTAAGCCATTTTGAATTTTCTTGGGTTCAATTGGAGTAAAGGCTTGTAAATTACCCGGGGTCCAAATTCCCAAGATGCCTCCTACAACGGGTAGAATGTTCAGGGATGTTTCAGGGCTGGGAGATTAATAACCCCTAAGTCCAGGATACCTTAGGGCAGGGGTCCTTAAACTGTTTACCCAAGGGGCCAGTTCACTATCCCTCAGGCCTTTTGAAGGAAAGACTATAGTTTAAAAAAACAAATATTACGAACAAATTCATGTGCACACTGCACATCTTGATTTGAAGTTCAAAAAAAAAAATAAATGGGGCACATACACCCGGCAGAAAGGATCAACGTCCTCGGCTGTCTGCATGTGGCCCACAGGTTGTAGTTTGAGGACCCCTGCTCTCGGCATTCACCAAGAGGATGTGGTTTCAACCCAAAAGCTTGGAGACTCTACAATTTGTTTAAAAGTGATGGGGCAGAAGGAGTCCCTGATTGACCCACGCAAGACTAGTTTTCCCATCCCCTATTACTAAGAGTTCATAGTTATGGTTAAAGGGAACCAGGATATCCCGATCTGATCCCGTTACTTCAAGTGTGGGCTGACATTGCCACTAAGAAGCCTGCAAATACAAAAGACTTACTCCCTCCTGCAAAGAAAGGGCCCTTGTTTCCAAGGTTTCAGGAAACATGGAAGGACCGGAAAAACAAACGGTCCAAGTTCCCAAAACCACATAGGTGGAGGCCATCCCTCCCCATCACCCTCTCCCGCCCCTCCCCTCCCCCACCCCTCCCCTCCCTCACCCCTCCCCTCCCTCACCCCTCCCTTCCCTCACCTCTCCCCTCCCCTACCCCTCTCCCCTCCCCTACCCCTCTCCCCTCCCCTCCCCTCCCCTCCCCTCCCTCACCCCTCCCCTACCCCTCCCCTCCTTCACGCCTCCCCTCCCCCACCCCTCCCCCACCCCTCCCTCCCCCTCCCCTCCCCTCCCCTCCCCTCCCCATCTCTCTCCCCTAATCGGCTTTATCCCATTTTGCTGGAGAACCCTGGGAGTGGGAGAGCTGTCTTCAAACCCTTTCTTTCAACCCCCGCCCTATAAGGTTTCTAGGGTCCAGAAATAGAAAACTTCTAACAGGCCCTTATTGAGTTACTCCATCCCCCACCGACCCCCCAACCTCACCCCCACCCCTAACAAGCAGCCCCACACACACACTAGTACTGGTATGACTTCAATACTCATCAGCCCACCTGGAATGCTTGCCAACAACTTCTCCAGGTGCTGTTCACAACGGAGGAGGGTAGCCCTTCCAGACAGAGGCCCAGTAAGCCGTCAGTGAACCTGATGGTCAGCGAGCGGGCACTCCCCACTTGAGAGAAACTCTTTTGGCCATGACACCAACAATGTGGGATCTCAATTCCTAGCAAGGCCCAGAGGACTTTACCAGGTATCACCCATTGCTCTCACATGACCCTCTGCGGAAGAGCTAGGAAAACTATAAATTTATCTAACGTCAGTGAGAATTTTCAGGCTAAGAGAATGTCCGCCTGCCTTTCTAGAGTGGCTGATGGAAGCCTACAGGCTTTATACCCCTAACAGCCCGGAGGCCCCGAGAACAGGAGGGCAATATATATTGCCTTTATGACTCAGTCAGTCTGCCTCAGACCTGAAAGAGAAGTGGGAAGGGTTCAAGGGAAAAATCTTAGTGATTTGATACAAGTGGTTCATTGAGTATATAACAACCGAGATGACCCTAGCACGACAGAGACAATGAAACTAGCTGAAATACTAGGAATTGCCATGAGAGACCCCAGAGACTCAGGAAAAGGAGAGCATTGCCCACTCACGGAGACACTAAACTCTGGGCACCGCCAAGTCATGGGGAAGGATCAATGTGCCTACTGCAGGAAAGAAGGACACTGGAAAAATCAGTGCCTTGAAAACCCCAGGAGAGGTGCACGACCCTCCACTAGAGTGGATGGGCCTCATCTGCAACGAGAAAGACCCAAGCAAGAGACAATAAGGCTTGAAGAGCTGCATGAAGGGGTCAGGACTCTGTTTCACTTCGCCGCCAAAACCCAGGCTAACACTCCATATAGGAGGCCAGGCAGTAAATTTCTTGGTGGACACAGGGGCCACCTTCTCAGGTTCAGAAAGGAATACGGGCACATTTACAAAAAGAAAGATGTGTATTACTGTGAGCCTATGATTCCTTCCACAGATAACTCACACCAGAAGGTTTGCATGGAGGGTAGGTGGGCTTCCCAAGACAACAAGATAACAAATATCTATCTGCGCTTTTTCCCAGTTAGCCACCTGGTTATGATGGCACTGGCTCCTGGCTCAGCTGCTGAGTCAGTGAAGCAGTTATAGCAGGAGAAGACTAGGTGGCTGGTGGTCATCAACGGAAGGACCAAATCTCCACAGTGGGCTTCCTGTTTCAATAATGAGCCACGTCTGTCACCTACTGGACACCATCTCTATTCTGAGCTCATAATTGCCACCCCAGGTCTCGAATTCAGCGCGCAGATACACACTATATGAAACAGTCTCTGATTAACCCCTCTCAATAACTTGCTGACATGGGCTTCTGGATAATCCAGTACATTTACTTTCCAGATGAGAAAACTCCCTCAAAAACACACAGGAGTTGACCCAGAGACACACAACTGGTTAACAACAAAGTCATATTCACAACCAGCATCTGGACCAAGAGCACGGTGCCCCACAGAACTGTGCCCATCGAGCAGTCAATATCTCCTGGACTCTCAAAAGATCTGAGCTGATACCCACGCCCCCACATCCTTGCAGCCCCAAAAGATTGTATTTCACAGGATGGCACCGGAGCTGCAGCTCGCGGAGAGGGACATATCTGATCAGAGAACACAGAGCAGAACAAGGGGGAGGAGGGGAGAATGGAGCACATCCTGGCCCACTACACCTTGAGGATGATGTTCCCAATCAGAGAAGCCAGTCCACAGAAAAGACCACATGGGCAGCCCCACGATGAGAAACGTCCCTCAAAGACCCATTGCCCTAGAGGGGACAACACTGGAGACACAGTGTGGGAACTGCGCCCGAACTGATCTTGTTACATCGAGGCATGACACTAAGGGAGTGCAGCGGAAGCGCTAGAAAACGGAGCATCAAAGTTCCCGGGGAATGCCAAAGGTGGACTTTGTGGTCAGGGCTCGGTGCCCCAACAGACTGGACTGGAAAACACTCCTAAAGTTCACCACACAGTCCTTGTACTAACTATGAGCTTTTCTTTCTTGGTTAGTTTTGTTTTCTTTTAGTGTCATTGGATTTTTGTTGTCTTGGTTTTTTTGGGTTGCTTGTCTTGGTTTTGTGCATGTTATTACCTTTTCTGGTCTGTCTAAATTAGATAGGCTGGATGTCCAATCTGGAGGACAAAACCCAGGACCAACACTTCTCGGGTGTGGGGCATGGGAAAGAGGGAGGTGGGCGTAAAGGAAGCGGTGTTAAGAAACCCAGAAACAAGAGAACAGGAAGTCATGCATATCCGTGGTGAGGTAGATGTAGGAGGCCTGGTAGGGCGGGATTAAGGGTAATGGAACCAAGAAGAATTACTGAAACCCAAAGGAAGACTGAGCATGGCAGTGGGCACAAGAGGAAAATGAAAGGGAAATAGAAGAGCAAGCGAGGAAGCAAGGGCCTGTTATAGAGGTCTTTAAAAAAGTATGTCCATATGTAAATATATTCATATATGAGCATGGGGAAATAGACCTACGTCCATATATTTATAGGTTTCGTATTAAGGTAGCAGGTGGACTCTGGGCCTCCACTCAAGTACTCCCTCATTGCAAGAATACTTTGTTCTATTAAACTGGCATTCTATGGTGCTCACCTTCCCCACAGGTACACTGAAGACAAAGCTGATGGTGCCCAGCTGTCAAAAGATATAGCGTCTGAGGTCTTAAAAGCTTGAATGTAAACAAGCGGCCACCTAGCTCAGAAGCAACAAAGCCCACATGGAATAATCACACCAGCCTATGAGATCACGAGGTTTCGAAGGGATCAGGTGTCAGGCATCATCAGAACAAAAACATTTTATTGGGAATGAGAAGAGTGCTTGGTAGAGACCCAAAGCCCATTTCCAGACCACTGGACAATACCTTACAGAAGGGTCTCAGAGAGGAGATGAGCCAAGACTAGGTATGAGATAGCAATGATGAAACACAACTTTCCTCTAGTTGCTAAATGCTTTCTCTCCCCCCATTATCATGACCCCAATTCTACCTTACAAATCTGGCTAGACCAGAGAATGTACACTGGTACAGATAGCAACTGGAAACACAGGGAATCCAGGGTGGATGAGTCCTTTAGGACCAGTATTATGAGTGAAGACACTGAGAGGGTAAGAGGGAGGGCAGTTTGGAAACGGGGAACTGATTACAAGGATGTACATTTTACTTCAACAGAAAAGTGGGTGAAGGGGGATATCAGACAGTGCAAGATATGACAAAAATCAGTAAATTACCAAGGATTGATGAGCGAGGGGTAGCGCACATGGGGGGTGGGGATGGGAATGAGGAGCTGAGGCCATGGGCTTGGGTGGAGAGTGGATATTTTGAGAATGAGGGAAATGAATGTACAAATGTGCTTTACACAACTGATGTATGCATAGAATGTGTTTAGTGTTGTATGAGCCCCTAATAAAACGTTAAAAAAAAAGATCTGTGCAGAGGACTCATTCAAGGATCATCTCAGGCTGGATTAGACCCTTCTAAGTAGAAAGTCCTGCATCTGAACAGTATCCACCAGCCATTCATGTCCAGTTCTGCTGCCTCCAAAGAGCCTTCCTGGGTTTGTCAGATCTCTCTGGGGACAGACAGACATCGGTCCTCTGCTCTGCGTGAGAAAGAATGCATATAGAAGCCTGATTGTCATCCAAGTGGGTTTTATGAGCATTAGGGAGGCATGGTGGGCAACCCTGGTCAACCCCAGCAGCTGAATTTAATTTACTTGGCCTTGGTGGTTCAATCAAGTTGCAGCACTCACCCAGGTGTACCTCCTCTTCCTGGCTGGAAACCTGAACCTCTGAGCACGCACAGTGTGCCACTCCTTCTTGGGCTGCTACCTTGGCCCTCTGGGCATGCATAATGGACACCCAAGTCCCTAGGATAGCTACCTAACATTTGCCCCCTGAAGAGGTATGGACCCAAATCTTTGGGGTACTGGGCGACGACATCTCTAAGTACTTCCTGCTGCAAAAGGGGCAAATGGGGCTCAGAAGGGATTGTCCACTCAGGTCCCAGGATGGATAAAGTTGAGGTTGTTCAGGAAATCGTGGTCCTGCAGCTGGCACACTTGATTCGGAGGCCTTGGTAACCTGAGAACTTCTGGAAAAACAAACAAAAAGACAAAAGGTTGAAGAGTTTAAGTGAGACAAGTCTAAGATTCGGAGGAGGTAGTTCCCTTCAAGTTAGGTGAGTGTCACAAGAAATAAGTATACTTAGGATTATCAGGCATGTGTTTGTTCACTCTAAGTACAGGAACGGGGATTAAAGCATTCACAATTTCCCTAGGAGGGCACAGGGTTTGGGCACTACTAGGTGCAGTGGGATCACTGCTTCATTTATGATCCTAAGGTCTTACACCTGCTGATAAGACCCATCCTTTTTAACCCTATAAGGGCTCAATTTTCAATTTGGGGGAAATGTTTTTGTTTTTATTCTTTATTTTCAAAGTTATCTATCTATTTATCTGTCTGTTTATCTATCTATCTATTAATATATACATTTCTTTATATGTTATGGAAATATGCTCAGCGTTATAGAGTTAAATGGTAATATTGGGGTACTACAGGGGGAGTCAACAGTAATCAAAAGTAGAGTAACTGCCTAAGTCATTTTTAATTTTCTTGGCTTCAATTTGAATAAAAGGCTGGTAAATTACCCAGGGACCAAATTTCCCTGGTGCCTCTACTATGGGTAGAATGATCAGGGGTGTGTCAGGGCTGCGAGAATAGTAACCCCTAAGTCCAGGATCCCTTAGGGCAGGGGTCCTCAAACTGTTTACCTAGGGGGCCAGTTCTGTCCCTCAGATCATTGGAGGGTCAGACTATAGTTTTTTAAAAACCTATGAACAAGTTCCTATGCACACTGCACGAGTCGGCTGCTAAGCAGGACAGGCAGAGGCAGCAAAAACACCCTGAGGGTGGAATAAATGTCGTCAGGCCACATGTGCCCCACGGGCCACAGTTTGAGGACGCCTGCCTTAGGGGTTCCTGTGTGCACTGGGGATGAAGGTCTCTACTGCTCCTCAAAAGGAGAAATGCTCTAACTTCTGGCATTTCGGCCCACTTTCCAATCACTTTACAAAACTGTTCCAGGTGAATCAGGGTTAGAAGGGAAAGTGTACCATTCTCTGGCCACCATTCTCCTTTCTCAAATAAAGTTGCATAGTGTATCAGCTTTTGTTTGTCTAGCCTCTGTGTCAACTCTATCCCAATTGGACAGGATTCATGCAAGGGGGCAATTCCTGAGTATGAAGCTGCTAAGTCCCATCTGGAAAGCACAAAACAAGGCTATTTAGAGCTTGCTGCCTCAAGGTCAATAACCCCGCTTCAGAGCAGACCCCTGGTGTGCTATTAAACTGATGCCTCTGACAGGTGCCCCCACCATAGACAAAGGGTCAAAGAGCAGTCGCTGTGAGCGACTTTAGGTCCAACCATTTTCTAGACAATAAGCTAGGAGGACCACTGCTTGGGATGGCCCCACAGCCTTCCAAGATGCCTGCTGGCAGGAGCAGACTCTCAAATCTCTGAAGGGAAGGGGCATCTGGCAGCTCAGGGAACCTTTAGGAAAATTGGAATTTCTGGCTGGAACATCATGGCAGCTGAGCTATATTAAGAGCTGTCCCCAAAAGTGCGTGAAGAAACACCACTGAAAGCCTAAAAGTAAGGGTTACCCAGGCTAGGCTTCCGAACGCCTTTGTCTTAAGACTGAGCAACGGAAAACCAGCCAGTAACAAGGAACAAACCTACACTGGTAGAACACTAACCCTAGAACACCTGAAGTTTTCAATGCAGGAAATAATATTTTTTTTTGTTTTTATTCTTTACTTTCATTGTTATCAATATATATGACAACCAAAGTATATTTTAAAAGTATCAATTTTCAAAAATATAACCAAATTGTCATATTTATAATATATAATTTTGGTACCAGATACATTTTAATTAAATGTTACAAAAAAGTCCTGCTCAGTGTTATAGGGCTCAAGCAGCTTGTTTTAAAAACCAGGAGAAAGGCAAAGGGAACGGAGGGTAAAAGGGAAACATTTGGCTGCCGGGACAAGGCAGGGCTATCTCCCAGGCCTAAATCAACCAGCTCCTGAGGCAGTGCCCTTCCACGTGTTTGGACTGGTGGGCACCATTTTGGCCAGGGTCATAGGCCCTGTTTCCCCATGGCGGCTATGTAGGTTCTCTGGGAAAACCATAAAGAGCCTTGATAATGGTGAAGCCATTCTGAACTGACAGAAGCCACCATGAAAGGTAAATAAAGTAGCTATGAACTGTCAATGAACTAGCTGATATTGGGGTGGTAGGCCATGCAGACGTAGCCCAAGGGAATGTCCCAAAGGAAATGGATGTTCAGAAGGCTTTTGAGAACAAGAGCAGTTTTTGTTCAACTAAGAATGGCTAACCGCAACACCCCACTTCTCTACTCTGCCTGCTTGCACACCTGCACATTGCACAAGTATAAAAACCTTTGGAAAATTCAACTGGGGGCTGCTCAGTCTCCTCTCAAGAGGGCTGACAGACCCTGTGCAGAAAATAAAACTTTTTCTGTTGAACTTGCCGGTGGTCGGAGATGCTTTCTTTCTGGGAATGGACAGTAGCTACAACATTTCGAGGTGCACCGAGATCCGAGTGCCACTGTCGGAGCCTGCTTAGAAAGGGGAACCAGGACATCCTGATCTGATCCCTTAAATTCATGTGTGGATTGACATTGCCACTAAGAAGCCAACATATATAAAAGACTTACTTCCTCCCCCAACATAAAGAGTTCTTGTTTCCAAGATTTCAGTAAACATGGCAGGACCGGAAAAACAACCTGTCCAAGTTCCTAAAACCACCAAGGTGGAGGCTGTCCCTGTCCCTCCCCCTCCCTTCCCCCTTTCCCTCCCTGTCTGATTTATCCCATTTTGCAAGAGGACTCTGGGAGCAGGAGAGCTGGCTTCCGACCCTTGGTGCCGCTGCCACCCTATCAGGTTCCCAAGGGGCCGGAGAGAGGGATACTCACAGCCTCTTTTTGAGCCCCCCCACCCCACAACAAATACACTAGGGCAGGCATGTCTTAACAACCCCCAGAGAAAGATCACTCAGCAGCAGCCATTCTCCCCTTAAGGCAAGCAGCCCCCAAACCTGGGAAGACTCCCGAATCCCTTTTTCAGTATATGTTCCCTTTTGTTCCAGGGATTTGTATAATTGGAACCAACAACACCCCTTTTTTCTGACAAACCATAAGGTCTGATTTCTTTGCTAGATATGGTTTTCCATACTCATCAGCCCACCTGAGGTGATTTCCTGCAACTTCTCCAGGTGCTGTTCATATCAGAGGAATGGGACCCCTTCCAGAGAGGCCCAGAAGGCAGTCAAGGGACCTAATGGTCAGCCAGCGGGCACTCCCCACTTGAGAGAAATTTTTTTCCCCACTGCACAACCAATGTGGGATCCAAACTCCTAGCAAGGCCCAGAGGGCTTAAGCAGATATCACCAGTTGCTCTTGCAGGGCCTCCGCTTAACCACTAGGAAGCCTATAAATTTATCTAAGGTCAGTGAGAATTCTCAGGCTCCTACAAGAGAATGTCCGCCTGCCTTTTTAGAGTGGCTGATGGACGCCTACGGGCTTTATACCCCTATTGACCTGAAAGCCCCCTGAGAACAGGAGGGAAGTAAGTATTGCCTGTATTATTCAGTCAGTCTGCCTCAGACATGAAAAAGAAGTGGGAAGGGTTTGAAGGGAAAAATCCTAGTGATTTGGTAGAAGTGGCTCATTGAGTGTATAACAACAGAGACAAAGAAACTAGCTAAAATACTAGTAATTGCCATGAGAGACCCCAGAGGCTCAGGAAAAGGAGAGCATGGCCCATTCACGGAGAGACTAACCTGTGGGCACCACCAAGCCCCGAAGAAGGATCAATGTGCCTACTGCAGGAAAGAAGGACATTGGAAACATCAGTCCCTTGAAAACGCCAGGAGAGGTGCACGACCCTCCACTAGAGAGGACGGGCCTCATTCACACCTAGAAAGACCCAAACAAGAGACAATAATGCTTGAAGAAGCTGAATGAAGGTGTCAGGGCTGTTTCACTTGGCCTCCAGGATCCCACGCTAACACTCCAAAAAGGGGGCCAGCCAGTAAATTTCTTGGTGGACACAGGGGCCACCTTCTTGGTTTTGGAAAAGACTACAGGTGCATTGTCAAAAGGAAATATTTTAATTACAGGTGCCACATGGCAGACCCAAGCATACCCATGGACAACGGCCAGAATAACAGATTTAGCACAAGAGACAGTTCCACACTCCTTCCTGGTAATGCCTCAGGGCCCCTTTCCCCTAATTGGTCGGGATTTATTACGATAAATGGTGGCCATGATTACTTTCTCATCTGCTGCAACCACCTTAACCCTTGAACTTGAAAAGGCAAAGGTTTTGCTCACCGCTCCACTGCCAGAGGGATATGTGTTTTATCAAAGAGCAGAAGAAACCTCCTCAAAGGAACTTCTTGATAAATGGCTAAAAGATATTCCTTTTGTTTGGGCAGAGAACAACCTGCCAGACCTTGCTGAACATCAGGTGCCTGCGGTCGTACAACTTCTGAGCTCAGCCACACTGGTGAGTGTCAAGCAAAACCCTACTCCCTGGAAAGCACAGGTGGGTATTGCTGTTCACATATGCAGACTAAAGAGGACAGGCATTTTGGTGCCCTGCAAGTCCACATGGAACGCTCCCCTGCTGCCCATGCCGAAACCGGGAACTGAGGACTTCCAAATGGTGCAGGATCTCGGAGAGGTAAATGCGAGGGTAGAAACTGTCCACTCCACGGTACCAAACTCCGAGACCCTCCTGAGTACTATCCCGTCAAACTGAATTTGTTATACTGTTTTGGACTTAAAGGATGCTTTGTTCTCCATACCCTTGTCCTCTGTACGTCAACCCAATGAAGACTTACAGGAATACAAGGAGGAACACCCCCAAACCCCCTTGCTCCAGTATGCAGATGACCTCCTCCTGGCCTCCGAAACCCTGGAGGAATGCCCAAGTGCTACCGAGGACCTGTTAATAGTCCTTGGCCAATTGGGGTCCAGGGAATCTGAAAGAGAGGCTCAACTGTGTGTCAATAAAGCTGTATACCTAGGCTACCAACTGGAGGAGGGAAAACAGACCTTGTCCCCCAGCCGCACTGAGGTAATCCTCAAAATCCCAGTCCCTGAGACTAAGAGGCAGGTGTGAGAGTTTCTAGGATTTGTGGGGTACTGTCCATTGTGGAATTTGGGATTTGAGGGATTAGCCAAACTCCTATATGCAAGTACTGGGGAAAGGAAAAAACTTCAATGGACTGAAGTAGAACAGCAAGCCTTTGAATCCTTAAAAACGTCGTTCATATGGGCACCCTCTCTTCCCCTTCCAGACATAGAAAATCCCTTCCAATTGTCTATGAGGCCAGGGGCACAGCAAAAGGAATGCTAACTCAGAACCTGCAGCCATGAAAGAGACCTGTGGCCGATCTTTCAATCACACTAGACTCTGTAACTGCAGGATGGCCGAGCTGCATGCGAGCTGAGGCTGCCACGGCCATCCTAGTTATAGAAGCTAGGAAGCTTACACTGGGGCAGGATATTGCTGGGGTAGGGGGACCTATGGTTGAGCCCCTCCTAACAAGTCCCCTGGACCGGTGGATCTCGAATGCCAGGATTATACCACAAATCCCCAAGGTAATGGCCATGACCATGCCATCCCCAGTGTTTACTGCCACAACCTACATACTCGGAAAATGATCTAAAGGTAAGCCAAGAGCTGGGCTGCCAAAGAAACTCGGAGCATCCAGGTGGCTGCTCCATCCTGATGGAAGAAGATTCATGCCAGAAGCTCTGGGAGAGATCTGATTCAAGGACTACATGAATGTATGCACTCAGGATCCTCTAAATGATCTCAGTTGCTCCTCAGGTACTTTTACATACCCAGGCTTGGACACTGGGTGGCAGATGACACCACTGTTGCTTGCACTGTGCTCGCTCGGGGAAACATCCCTAGAAAAGAAAAGGAGCAACCCCAACCACGAGCTCGAGGTAGTACTCCTGGAGAATTCTGGGAGGTGGACTTTATGGATATCAAACTTAGAAAGTATGGCTACGGGTATTTGCTGGTGCTAGTGGACACCTATTTTGGATGGGTGGGAGCCTTCCCAACGAAGAAGGACACTGCTGCCACTGGGTGTAAATTATTAGTAACTAAAATTGTCCCTAGATTTGGCTTCCCACCACCTTGGGGTCCAACAATGGCCCAGTATTCATTGCTCAAATTACTAAAGTATTAGCAATGCTTCTAAATATTAACTGGAAGCTCTACTGGGCTTATAGGCCCCAAAGTTCAAGGCAAGTAGAAAGAATAAACAGAACCCTAAAGGAATTGTTAGTTAAGTTGCATTTAGAAACTGGCGAGAACTGGATTGATCCTTTCTTTACCTTTTGCCCTACTTCGAGTCCGATGCACTCCCTATGTGAAAAGCACGACCCCGTTTGAATTTAAGTTTGGCAGACCTTCCCCAATCCTCCCAAGACTGAAGGAAGTAGAAGTAATGGAAGTCACTACTTGTTCCTTCATGAAGTGCCTGCAGGCTGTCCAGCAGGTGAGACAAATCATCTGCTCCGACACCTTCATTTTGGGCCCAACCAAGGGCAAGGTGAAGAGGCAGCCCACAACTTGCAACCTGGAGACTGAACGTGGGTAAAGAAGCACTGACCCGAGACCTTAGAACCTAGGGGGACTGGCCCATACTAGGTGATACTTATAACACCAACTGCTATTAAAGTAGTGGGGAAGGGGCCGTGGATTCATCAGTCACAAGTCAAAAAAAGCCCTCCCTGAGCATATCCTGAAAAGATGAACACTCAGAAAGACAGAAAAACCCTCAAAATTAAGGCTTTACAGAACTTAATTGTTTTTGTCTGAGCATTGCTGTCAGCACCCGCCATTTCGCCCAACCACAAACACATCTGTGGACTGCTACTCGAACCTCCAACAGTGAATATGTAACTTCTTACACTGGGTCTGACCCCCGTTTCCGCTTTGATTTGTTTGATTTGCTAGGAAAGAGCTGGCATTCCGGATCCTTTAAAGGTAAAGGGCACAATGGGGCCCATAACCGGAATCCCGTCCTATGGGTGCGGAATACCCTCTTTAGAAAGAAGGCTCCAAACACACCATTTCTATAGATGCCCGGCTCATGGGCTCCCTAACTGCCAAGGGGAGGGACATTGCCATTGTGCAGCTTAGGGTTGTGAAACTATCATCTTCAGGGTGGAAACTTGTTAAAGACGACCCTATTGTTTTTACAAGAATGGGACTCAAGTCGGAGGGGTTTGATCCCACCACGTGTATAGTTTCCAAATGTAACCCAATAAGAACTGGATTCAAGCGTTATTGGGTTCACTGGGAACACATGGGAATTCAGTATTATGTAAATGATAGAGATCCCGGGACAACCTTTACTATGCAGCAAAGTAAAATATGGCAACTTCCTGTCCATAAATAGGCCCAAACCTGGTGATAAATCCTGAAGAGCCACAGCTGGGTGTCATTAAGATTCCTTTGCCGCACCCTCCAGACTCTTCAGTAACTTTCCCGTTCACTGCCAGCCCAACTCAAAGGGCCCTTCCCATTCAGGAGCCACCTCAAGGTTCTGTGTTTGATACTCTGGATGCTGTATTCCAATTTATGAACTCAAATCCTAACCTCGCAACTGATTGTTGGCTTTGTCTGAACCCTGCTCCCCCTTACTCGGTAGGCACGGCTACAAATAGCACTATTGGTGCAGAGCGTAATCCAATTAGAAATGTTAGTAAGAAGGATTACACGAAGCAGCAGTCTGTAGGTGAGGTTAGAGTGGACTCAACTCTAGCTCACTTTAAAAGATTACCAAGGGCGAAGACTGTTTTTATTCATCTAATTATCCCTTTAATATATCAAAATATCAAGATTTTTGCCTTCAAGCTGTTCCTATTGAACCAAATGGTGATCCTTATTTGTTATCTGCCCCAACGGGTACTTGCTTTACTTGTTCCACAGGACTAGCACCCTGTCTCCTTTCCCCAGTATTAGCAGCAGACCCGGGTATTTGTGTCCTAGTGCATGTTATTCCTCAAGTGTACCTGTGTTCTGGTGAAGGAGGTAGGGATAACTTTGGAATTTCTGGATGAGCTAAAAGAGCCCCAATGTCAGTCCCACTGTTAACGGGGCTTGGGATTATGGGATTAGCTGCAGTCGGGTCAGTTGCTTTAATACAAGGAAACTTAAACTATCAGACTCTTAGTCAGCAAATTGCTTTAGATTTACAGGGATAAAAATACCATGTTTCCCATTTAGAAAGATCCTTAGACTCCCTTGTAGAAGTGTGTTGCCAAACCGCCGAGGGCTTGACTTGCTCCTTTTGAAACAAGGAGTGTTGTGCATGGCATTAGGAGAAACTTGTTTTATGCAAACCATTCAGGAATCATTAAAGATAGTTTAGCCCTGGTTAGGAAAAGATTAGAGGAAAGAGTCAAGAAAAGAAATGAAGAAACCAATTGGTTTGAAAAGCTACTTAATTGGGCAACCTGGCGAACCACCCTAGTAACGCCCCTAGCCGGACCCCTAATCCTCCTCCTGCTAAACCTCACGTTTGGACCAATAATAACCAATAAGCTAGTGGCAGTCCTCACACAGAAAGTACAAACCATAAAACTCTTAGTGCTGAGCCCACCATACACTGGGCTGGCTACCGCAGATTCAATGATTTGAACTCGGCTAAGAAGAGGAGGGAATGTAGCAGCTCTGGGCAAAGCTTAAACAGCCTTGACAAGAGAAGTCATTTTGAGCTGATAGAAGCCATTATGAACAGTAAATAAACTAGCTATGAACTGTCAACGAACTAGCTGATATTGGGGAGGTAGGCTGTGCAGACGTAGCCCAAGGGAACGTACAGAAGGAAAGACCAGAGCAGGTAATGTTCAACTAAGAATGGCTAACTGCAACACCCTGCTTCTCTACTCTACCTGCTTGCACACCTGCACATTGCAAAAGTATAAAAACCTTTGGAAAATTAGACTGGGGGCCACTCAGTCTCCTCTCAAGAGAGCTGACAGTCTCTGCGCAGAAAATAAAACTTGTTCTGTTGAACTTGCCCGCGGTCTGGGTGGCTTTCTTTCTGGGAAGAGACAGTAGCTACAACAGACACAGGTGGCGCCATTCTGCCTGGGAGTGGAGTCATGTGGCTGGGAAAATGGAAGCCGCAGATTGTGGCCTAGCCGAAAGCCAGCCTGGAGCCAACCACCCAGCCAGAGACCTGCCCAAACCAACAGGGTAGATGTGGGCGCTCCCAGCCATCCTGCTTGGTGGAGCCACAGCACACCACTGTGTCCCAGTCTTGGTGCAACAGACTCCATTTTGAGGCCTGCACCTCCATCTTAGCTCTCAAGACTGACCCCTAACCGACCTCCCCTCCCCTGCTCTACCCCAAATTCCTGGAACCAGCTCGTCCCAAAGCCAGAATGTTTTCTGAATATATGATCACTCCACCCCTCCCTCACATATAGATAAGATTAACGACCCCTCTGAAGCACCTATGTGCGCAGATCCTCCCCAGCCATGATCGAAATACTCTACGGACAACCTTTTCTTTTCTCGCCTCTTCCTGCAACTGATTGCCCTCTGCTAGCTTCGTACCTTCCATACTTGTCCTTGCTCCGCAACCTTCTTAGACAACACGAAAACTCCCCCATCCCTGAACCATCTCCGACCTCTGCTGATCACCAAAAACCAGTGCATCCTGGAAATGCTGTGTTAATTAAATCCCTAGCACCCAGACCCTTAGCACCCCGGTGGGAAGGCCCTTACACCGTAGTGCTCACTACTCCCTTGGCAGTCAAGGGTCTTGGAATAGATTCCTGGGTACATTTGTCCCGAGTCAAGGCAGCAGTGAACTCTGACCATGGCTCCCAGTGGTCTGGCTCAGTCTACTGGTCCTATGTCTCTCCGCCTCACTCGCCTCACCAAGCCAGCCAGCTAAACCTAATATAATTTCCCCTTTTGCTAGCGATTTTACTTGACTGAAAACTATACCAATTACGCCCGCACTAAGCGTTATGATTATTTGCTGGCCACCGCTGACTGCCCACCCACAGGGTGCAGAACACCCATATACTTAAATTTCCCTGACTTTAAGCGGCATCAAGGAAAAGCTGATCCCATTATTTGCTACCTGTATGACCAGAAGGCAACTACCCAATGTGCAAAAGGTGAATACAGAAAAATGTAGGGTGTCCTTGGTCTTCCTGCCAGATACTTTACCTTTCCCTTTGTCCCCAGGGATGATTCTACTACCATAAATCTAAATACACTCTCACAATCCCAGACCCCTGGGATAGCCGCTGGACACCTCTGGTTCCAGGAGCGTGGTGCGCCACTCGCCGAGAGAAATTTCCAGACGCCAAACTCTATGTATGGAGGTCGCTACTCCAGGTCCAATCCACCATCCACTGTAATATTCAGATCCAAGACCTTCAACTCACTAAGCAAATTTCTAAACCTTCTGAGTCTCCCTTCTCCCAGCTTACCCTGCTACAGCAGGGACTGGCCATCGCCACTTTGCTGGACTAGCCAACCTCTCCACCTGCTGCATGCGTGCAGCCCTAGAACGCCCTCCTCTGGTAGCAGTACCAGGTCCTGCCCTGTCATTTTCATCCAACGTAAAGACCACAAAACCCATAACCATCCCCAATATTCCTCTGTACATCCAACCAGAAAACACTCAAGTGCCCTTTTGCTACTCCAATCCATCGACACAGACATGTAATGTCACCCAAATCCCCTCCAAACCACTAACAGCGCCAGAAAAATATTTTCTTTTGGTGCAACTATACACTAAGCATTTAAACATCAGTTCTACCTTACCCTTTTGTGCCTGCCCGTCACTCTGGTTCCGCAGCTCACTACATACACTCCGGCTGAGGTCCAGGACAAATACATCCAGGTATACAGTCGCCAAACTAAAAGAGCAGTTTTTCTTCCGATAGCAGTGAGAATCTCCTTAGCCTCAGCAGCAGGTGCAGTAGGACTCAGCGGCGGGACCCTTAGACCCTCTATCACCACAGCAGACAAGTTATCCACACGCTTCCAGCTGGCAGTCGATGCCTCTGCCAAATCTCTAGCCTCCCTGCAGAAACAAACAACCTCTGTTGCCCAAGTTGCCTTGCAGAGCCGCTGCACTTTAGACCTCATCACTGCTGAAAAAGGAGGAACCTGCTAATTCCTCCAGGAGGAATGCCGTTATTACATCAATAAGCTGGGAATTGTGGAAACTAGAGTCCAGACCCTCAACAAGCTAAACCGTGAGCTGCAAAACAACAGATTCAGAACAGACGGATCCTCTTCCTGGTGGAACTCTTCTCTGTACTCCTTCCTAGCCCCCATACTAGAACCCATAATTTTAGTAGTAATTTTGCTCTTAATTGCTCCTTGTCTCATTCAGCTCCTGCAAAGTTGACTCCGCGAAATCACCCGTATAGCAGTCCACCAGCAACAACAACCTCTCCACCCTGTGCCAGGCCGCAACTCCCAGTACTCTGCCTGGAAAAGCCCCTCCCCTTGCTCTTCACCCACTACCCACAGGAAGCAGTTACAGAAATGGACTAATGTTGTCCCTTTTCCCTATAGGGTCAGTCTAAAACGTCCTGTCTTGGCACAACAGACTCCATCTTAGCTCTCAAGACTGACCCCTAACTGACCTCCCCTCCTCTGCTCAACCCCAAATTCCTGGAACCAGCTCCTCCCAAAGCCAGAAGGTTTTCTGAAGATATGGTCACTCCACGCGTCCCTGACATATGTAGGTAAGATTAACGACCTTCTCCCTTCGGAAGCACCTGTGTGCGCAGATCCACCCCCCCCCAAGCTATGATTCTCCCCAGCTGTGCCTGCCAGCAGTGGGCATAAAAACGCCGCCAGGATTTTTTCCCTGGCGTGGCTTCAATAGCTCAATACCCTGAGTTGCTGAACCCGCCACAAGTTCACAATAAAGCCTGCTTCTAAAACTTAATTAATTGGGTCTTTGATTCTGTTTTCGAGTCCAAATAAACTTTTACACTGAGCCTCGAGAAGGCTTTGGGAGTCAAAATCCTCCCAGCCTCCAGGCAGCAGCGTCCCAGCCCCCACCCAAATGCAGCCCGGGAAGGCAGGCACAGAGAGGCACATCAAGTCCCGCACACCAGCAAGAAACGGCGCAAAGACCGACACCAGCAAGAAACGGTGCAAAGACAGACACCAGCAAGAAACGGCGCAAAGACCGACACCAGCAAGAAACGGCGCAAAGACCGACACCAGCAAGAAACGGCGGAAAGTCCGACACCAGCAAGAAACGGCGCAAAGACCGACACCAGCAAGAAACGGCGCAAAGACCGACACCAGCAAGAAACGGCGCAAAGACCGACACCAGCAAGAAACGGCGCAAAGACCGACACCAGCAGGAAACGGCGCAAAGACCGACACCAGCAGGAAACGGCGCAAAGACTGACACCAGCAAGAAATGGCGCAAAGACCGACACAAAAGGCTGGGGCTGCGGCAATACGCTACAAGCGTCCCCAGGGGCCTCCACCGTATTGGGTGGGGCGCCACTTGGATTGGCTCACCTAGGCCAGGTGAACTCAACCCAACAATTCTCCCAAGGGTGGTGAGGTGAAAGGAGCCCAGAGGGGCCCACAACCCGTGAGACCAGCATGGGAAGGCCCACTCCTGGGGCCGGCTTACCTCATAGCTTCCAGTCACACAGCACCGCTTCTGTTCGAACATCACCGCTTCTGTTGGACCTCACCTGGGGCAGGTGTGCCTCGGTCCTCGGCTCCACGCCAGGAACAGCTCACGCCGAGGCCTGGTTTGGGATCCTCTTGAGTTTTATGAGCGGTTAGGGAGGCGTGGTCGATGACGTAGTTCGACCTCATTGGCTGTATTGTTGAATTGAATTCACCTGGCCTAGGTGAGCCAATGCAGGTACAGCGCCCACCCAGGCGTAGCTCCCCCTGCTGGCTGGAAACCTGAACTTCTGAGCATGCAGTGAGCCTCTACTTCATGAGCCGGTAGCTCAGACCTCTGAGCTTGTGTAATGGGCCTGCCAGTCCCTATGCTAGCTCCCTAACAGGTTTTCCAGCCAAAGGTCTGCCTTCTGGGGCTGTTCTACAGAAAGCACTTGGTTCCTGACCCCTACGCATTCGGGGTGGTGGATGCCCTTGCTTCCATGCTTGCTTCTATGTAATTCTGGAATGGTCCTTGTTTCACACGGTCGGCGAGGTCAGGAATTCTGGGCTGGTTGGCTACCAGGCACAAAATAAATAGCCAACGGATTGAAATCTCAACCCCTATATTGGTTTATTATGGACCACACAGACTTGTCTTCTGGAACTTCCCTCCTCAATTTCTGAACCCTTGAACTCCTTGCCACCTCTACGTGGAAAACAAGGATTCCAAACTCCGATCACCACATCTGCCTGCCCCCCCCCAGTCCCTCTGTGGTCCCCCTTGTCTTCCAGAGGTGCACTGTCAACCAGCAAAGTCGGGCCTCTCCATTTCTCAGAAGCTGCAGATTGTTACGTGACATCACCCTGTGTTTAAATGTTAGTGATTATGCTATCTAAAAAACAAATCTGAGCCAACTGGGGACAAACAAAACTCATTTCAAACACCAGCTCTG
Source organism: Tenrec ecaudatus (assembly GCF_050624435.1). NCBI lineage: Eukaryota > Metazoa > Chordata > Mammalia > Afrosoricida > Tenrecidae > Tenrec > Tenrec ecaudatus. The sequence continues at coordinate 217,528 of NW_027459377.1, read as the reverse complement.
TCTCCCATAAGGTCCCGTGTACAACTGCTACAACACAACAGTGGGTCCTGCTGGGTCTCCACTAGCATCTGGGAGGAAGGCTATTTATTACCGGGAATCCTACCTTGGTCCCTTGGTGTTAATTGCAGACTCACTGGGTGACAGATTGTATGTGACACGCACCATGTTTCCCGCAGCAAACACAACACTTTGTCAAACTCCGTTTGGTATTGCTCCATCCCTCCATCATTCTCCCTAATGACAAAAATAATTAACACATTCATATAAAAGCACAGGATGAGGAGAGCTTTAATTTATTCATCTAGTTCAGGGTCCTCCCTGTTATCAATATATGACAAGTTAATGTCATATATTAATTAAAAAGCAACAGTGAAGCAATTTAGGAAACTGAGGGATTGTCATGGGTCCTGGTTGTGACAGCATGTTTTGGGCATCATGGAAGATTACAGATTTGCCTTCTGTGGTATCTCATATCCATCATCCAAAAACTACCTGCTCTTAAGGGTAGAGAGAGCGAGCTTGTCTTTGAAAAAGGTGCCTGGGTCTCTTTTCCGGTTGCCGCAGCGCTAGGAACCATGAGTACCAAAGTCTCTCGCGACACCCTCTACGAGGCGGTGCGGGAAGTCCTGCACAGGAACCAGCGCAAGCGCCGGAAGTTTTTGGAGACGGTGGAGCTGCAGATCAGCCTGAAGAACTACGACCCTCAGAAAGACAAACGCTTCTCTGGCACCGTCAGGCTTAAGTCCACCCCGCGCCCCAAGTTCTCAGTGTGTGTCCTTGGGGACCAGCAGCACTGCGACAAGCGAAGGCCGTGGAGATCCCTCACATGGACATCGAGGCGCTCAAGAAGCTCAACAAGAATAAGAAGTTGGTCAAAAAGCTGGCCAAGAAGTATGATGCCTTTTTGGCCTCAGAGACCCTGATCAAGCAGATTCCTCGAATTCTGGGCCCGGGCCTGAACAAGGCCGGGAAATTCCCTTCCCTGCTGACCCACAATGAGAACATGGTGGCCAAGGTCGATGAGGTGAAGTCCACCGTCAAGTTCCAGATGAAGAAGGTGCTGTGTCTGGCAGTGGCAGTTGGCCATGTGAAGATGACAGATGATGAACTCGTGTACAACATCCACTTGGCTGTCAACTTTTTGGTTTCGCTGCTGAAGAAGAATTGGCAGAATATCTGTGCTTTGTACATTAAGAGCACCGTGGGGAAATCCCAGCGCCTGTACTAAGCTACGGTTCAATAAACTTTATTGTTCCTGTTAAAAAAAAAAAAAGAAAGAAAAAAGTGCCTGGGTTTGGTAGCTGCTCACAGGATGGCAGGTGTAACGTATTATGAGAATTTAACAAGGCTCTGAGAAGACGGTTATTGGAAGTTCTGGCTGGAGGGCAAGGCCATGACTCCTGAAAGATTCTGGATCCAAAAGTCAAGTCAGAACTGGATGCCACAGACTTTCTCAATCCAGCCCTCTTTGCCCCTCCCCTAAGGCCAATACATTTCTTTTTTTTTTCTTTCATTATTTATTTATTTATTTTAATCGTTTTATTGGGGCTCATAAGGCTCTTATCACAATCTGTACATACATCAATTGAGCAAAGCACCCTTATACATTCGTTGCACTCATCACTCTCATAATTCACCTTCCACTTGGGTTCCTGGAATCAGCTCGGTTTCCCTTTTTTTCCCCCCATCCCCCTCCCTCCCCGATCCCACCCCTGGTCCCTTGATAATTTATAAATAATTATTACATCTTATCTTACACTCCCCGGCGTCTCCCCTCACCCGCCTCCCCCTTGCCAATCTCCCAGAGAGGAGGTTACACATAGATCTCTGAGATCGGTTCTCCCTTTCTACATGCCCTTCCCTCCTGGTGTCGCCACTCCCACAGCTGGTGTTGAGGGGTTCGTCTGTCCTAGATTCCCTGTGCCTCCAGATCCCCACTGCACCGCTGTACATCCTCTGGTATAACCAGGTCCGCAAGGCAAGGTAGGATTGGGGTCATGATGATTGGGAGGGGAGGAAGCGTTCAGGAACTAGAGGAAGGTTTTGAGTTTCATTGTTGCTACACTGAACCCTGAGTGGCCCATCTCCTCCTCACTACCCCTCTGGAAGGGGGTCCAGCTGTCTACAGGTGGGCGTTGGGTCCCCATCATGCACTCCCCCTCTTTCACGGTGATGTGATTCTCACCACCACCCCACCTTTGATGTTGGAGACCTGGTCTCCTCTGTCCTTCATGATCACCTATGTTGGTGTGCTGCTTCCGTGTGGGCTCGGTTGCTTCTGGGCTAGATGGCCGCTTGTTTGCGTTCAAGCCTGTAAGTCCCCAGACGCTACATCTCTCAGTAGCCGGGCACCATCCGCCTTCTTCACCACACTTGCTTATGCACACTTTCGTCTTCAGCCATTATGTGAGAGAGGTGATCACACAATGATTGTTTTTGTTCCTTTGTATCTGCTACACGGTCCATTCAACACCTTGTATTCGCTTAGGCCGTGTGCTTCTTCTCTGTGGGCTTTGTTGCTTCTGAGCTAGATGGCCGCTTATTTGCCTTCAAGCCTTTAAGACCCCAGACGCTATATCTTTTTTTGATAAGCCGGGCACCATCAGCTTTCTTCACCACATTTGCTTACACACACGGCTGTCTTCAGTGATCATGTCGGGAAGATGGGTATCCTGCAATGGCTGCTTAGCAGGGCGAGGTGCTATTGTATTGGGGGATTATGCATGAGGAGGCCCAATGTCCATCTGCTACCCTACTACTGAACCTATAAATATATGCATATAAATCTATTGCCCCCATAATCATAAATATGTTTACATATGTACATGTCTGTATTTAGGCTTCTCTGTATGCACTTTGCCTCCTACTCCTTTCCTCTATTTCCTTTCGCTTTCCTCCCGACCCATTACCATGTTTAGCCTTCATTCTGGATTCAGTAGTTCCTCTCAGTTACCTTGCTCTTGGTCACTCCCTTCCAGTCCTCCCCTCCCCTCCCTCCTCTGGTTTTGAACCATTCGCTGTTCCCTTGTCCCTGTGTTGGGCGACACCTCCTCCCTTCCCCTACCTCCCACGCTCTCATGTCCCTCCAGCACCGTTGGTCCTGTTGTTTTCTTCTCTCATTATTTGTCCAGCCTATCTTGTCTAGGTGGACCTGCTGACATAGTAATACGTGCATACAAATGGATATGACTTTGACTGCGCCCAAGTGGCCCATAAGAACATGGCTTTGACAGAAGCAACATCGACACGCTGATAAGCAGAAAAGCCACTAACATACAAAATTTACTGGGTAAAAAAAACAAAACAAGTTTAAAAAGACTAAACAAAAAGATAGCAAATATTAAAAGAAAAAATTGCTAGTAGTTCAAGGTCCTTTCATTGGCCTTTAGGAGTGTTTTCTAGGTGTAGCTTGTGAGGCGCCACGTCCTGGCCCAGAAGACCATCCTTTCTACTCCCTCGGGCTCCCTTTGCTCTGCTTCCTCCGCTGCTCCATTGCATGTCCCCAGTGTTTGCCTCAGTGTGGCGGGGTCAGCTCAGTTGCCCATCCCCCATTGTGTCTCAGGTGCTGTCCCGTGTAGGGCCATGTGTTGGTGCAGGATGTCATATCTCGTAGTGTGGTCAGCTGAATGGTCCTCTCTGTATGATGGGCTCTTCTAGCTGGTCTATCGACTTTGGGCTTGGTGGACCCAGGTGTACTCCACTATGTCCTTTCTCCTTCTTTTGTTTCAGCTTCCTTCTGGATGTGGTGTGGTGGGTCAGTTCCTTTCCCACTCCAGACGATCTATTTTTGTTTTCTGTGGTATTCCCTTCGAGTGTGGGGGTCGGCCTAATTCTGGTTTGGGCCGGCTTGTCGTCCAGCCTCTTTGTGTAGACCTCTGTACTTTGCGTTGTCCTCCTTGTTTGGTGTGTCGTGTTGGGGTCCGTATGCATGTTCCAAATCTGAGGGGACATAACCGATACTCTCCCCCGGGTGGGTTAGTACCCTGCCCCCCCCATACCATCCATTCGGATTCTCCCCCTCCCGGTTCTCCCTCTCCCTACCCCACTACCCCTTCTTTATGCTGGGCTCTTATGTACCTCCCTAGGTGTGGCCTGTCCTCCCTCCAACTATCTATGCTTCCTGCCGTTTATTGTGGGATGGATGTTTATTCTTCTATTTCTGTCATGCTGATTGTACTTACCTCAGGGGACTCATGTTGTACCTGTCCCTTTGGGTCTGGCTTACCTCGCTTAACATAATTCCTTCCAGCTCTTCCCATGAAATAACGTGTTTCATGTGCTCATCGGTGCTTTTCAGTGCTGCATAATACTCCATTGTGTGTATGTGCCAAAGTTTGCTAATCCACTCGTCTGTCGATGGAAACTTAGGCTGTTTCAAAGTCTTTGCCATTGTGAATTGTGCCGCAATAAACATTGGAGCGCATATGACTGGTCGTGTTTTATTTGCTGCTTCAACCGGGTATATGCCCAGTAGAGGGATGGCTGGGTCATGAGGTAGATCAATTTCCATTTTCTTTAGGTATCGCCAGATTGCTTTCCACAGTGGCTGTACAAATGTACACGACCACCAGCAGTGGAGGAGGGTTCCTACTTCACCACAGCCCCTCCAACACTTGTTGCTCTCTGATTTACTGATCTGGGCTAGCCTCAGGGGTGTTAGGTGGTATCTCATGGTTGTTTTGATTTGCATTTCTCTTATGGCAAGGGACTTCGAGCACTTTCTCATATGTTTATTGGCCATATTGATCTCCTCTCTAGTGAAAGTTCTTCTCATTTCTTTTGCCCACTTCCTTAGGGGGTTAACTGTTTTCCTCTTTTTGCAGGTCACGATGGTGTTGTAGATTTTAGTAATGAGCCCTTTGTCTGATGTGTCATTACTAAAAATCTTCTCCCAGTCTGTGGGTTGCCTTGTCACCCTCTTGGCAAAGTCTTTCGAGGTGCACATGCATTTTATTCTTATTAGATCCCATTTGTCGATATCCAATTCACCTGTGTGTGTCCCCTTCCCTGTTGCAGTGAGCCTATGTGCTCCCTGGGCCAGTACTCTGAGATTAGTCCCGATTCCCTCCTTAATGGTCCTGATGGTTTGGGGTTTGACTTCTAGATCTGTGATCCACCTTGAGTGTATTCTTGTGCATGGGGTGAGGTAGACGTCTTATTTCAAATTTCTACATGTGGATATCCATTGTTTCCAGCACCACTTATTAAAGAGGGCATCTGCTTCCCACTTGACATTTTTGGGACCCTTGTCGAAGATCAGTTGTCTGTATGCTGATGATTTTACTCCTGGGCTTTCTATTCTTTTCCACTGGTCTGAGTGTCTATCATTGTGCCAGTACCATGCTGTTTTGACCACTGTAGCTGTGTAGTAGGCATTGAAATCAGGTAGGGCGAGTCCTCCAATTGTGTCCTTCTTCTTGAGGAGTTCTCTGCTAATTCTGGGTTTCTTCCCTCTCCATATGAAGTTGGTGGTCAGTTTTTCCAATTCTTTGAAGAAGGTTGAGGGTAATTGGATTGGTATAGCAGGCCAATACATTTCTAAGGGTTATGGATTCTACTTCAGAATCGTTCTCAATCTCAATCCCAGGGCCCTCTTCACCATTGCTGGCTAGACCTGTTCACCTCTTGCCATATATGTGTGTGTGTGTGTGTGTGTGTGTGTGTGTGATATATATACACACACACACACACACATATGGGTTTATTGTAAGTCTGGGTCTGTAGGTTTCTCTGGTGGGAAATGTCTCGGTCCTTGGCTACACACTAGAAAGAAATTCACACCAAAGCCTGGTTGATGATCCGAGTGGGTTTATATACAGGAGAGAAGAAGGTTCCGGCGTTACAGTAAACTGAACACGGGCACCCTCATGACACTGCACACCCAGCCCTGCTGAGCGGAAGGCAGAGAAGCAGCTGAAGGGAAGGTTCCAGCCTTTTAAGGGCTTTCAGCTGTGAGGCGTCAATTAAGCTCTCCTGGCTTGGCCTTGAATTGGTGCATGCCCTTTAGCCTGCATTGGCTTCCAACCTCCTGCAGGGGGCCCCCTAAGCATGGAGAGGAACAACCCCTTGTCTTGCTACCTAACAGGTCTACATTCCTGTATGGTTACATTGAGATGGAAGTAGCCCCTTTAGACAGCCTGTGAGGTTCACCAGGAGCCACAGGCCCCAGCGTTCCCTGTTACCACCTTAAACCTTAAACTACTGTTGGAGTTTATATTATTTGTGCGGGTCTGTGGACATGGAATATTTCCATGCCAGACCCTGAAGTTGCACAAATAAGCATCCAGAACAGAACTCATACAGGCTCTAATAAGATGCTCAGATGCTTCTTGCTAGGATGAGAATTCATCGAAGTTTGTGAGCAGTTCAGATCTTGTAAGGGAGAACAGGTCAGTAGTGTATCCAGAGAAGAGAGCAAAGGTCAGGGGCAAGGGAGGAGGCCCACAGACATCTGTGCTCTGTGTTTGGCCACAAGACAAGAAACCAGGTCTCCCTGAAAAAGAAAGCAGAACAGCAAGTCCCTCGGAACTAGGACATCTTTAAACCTGACCTATACAACACTCGGCTCAGGGAGGCGCCTTGGAAAACCGTAAAAGCCCAAAAAGAGGGACAAGGAGGAAGCCCAAGTCTTTGGTTTTCCCTGCTGTGCTTTCAGTGTTGAAATGTCTGTGCACGGAGCCTTTGAAATTTCAGAATCAGAGAGTGGATTCATAAGCCAAGCTCCTGCTTTATTCTTCAATGCATTTTAGCCCAACTCCTCCTTGGTGACACATGTAACAGAAATTCTGGACTTAGGAGCCACTTGGTCCTTGGACACTAGGAGATTACAGTGGAATCTGAAACAGGGCTCTAACCACCAACTGGACTGGCCTAGGAAGCCCAAGTATTCAGTCTCCCAAACACCAACCTCCCGTTGCTCTTCATCTGCCTCCACCTTGTTCAGCTTTAGTTGTCCGTGGAAGCGTTTGGCACCCATCTGATGCTTCAGAACCCAGAAAGGAGGAAAGGTAAAACTGGGATTCAAATGAAACAAGATGTGCCCGGGGCTCCTCATGGCATTTGTCACCTTCAGTTCCCTCTTCGGACGCAGATGTGGCAAGGTTCACAAACAAGCTTTACCAGAAAGAACAGCCTGCTTCCAAGTGAGAAAAAGCCCTTTACACATGAGTTCCTGAGGTCAGCCCAGCCCTGTGCGCCCCCCACCGCTCCCAGAGTCCCCTGCTCTCCGGCGAAGCATTAAAGCAAGTGGAAGCAGAGATTTGCTCAGAATAAAAAAATCATTTTTCACAATAGCATGCCACATTCTGGATGGCAATCACGGCTGCACAAACCGTATCCATCCCCAGTCATAATGTTGCCGCCTCAGTGACCACACACACACATTGTGTGGCGAGACTCAGAGTCTATTCCATTTGTGATCAATTGTGTCCTCCCTCTCCACACTTGGCACTTAGGAGACATGCTCTCTGGAGGCGGTTAAGGCTTGTCTTGTGGCCAATAATCATCTCCTACGCCTTCCTTTCCAGTCACTAATTTGATGTCTTCACTCAAAGAAATGCCCATAAGTTGAGGTTTCAGAGGAGAGCTCCTTGAGCTCCCCAGACAACAAGGGGGCCGAGTGTCACCGTCATTATCCTGAGCTGGGAGGGAACACTAGTGTTCCGGAGGCTGGGAATCCGTCACTGCCTGCCCATTGCACAGACAGAGCAGGTGCTGGTTATAATTGCTTCTAGACGTCCTGCCATGCTCAGTTGAACGTCAAAGCCATAAACGCTGCCAGACTACAATAAAACTGGAGTACGCAGACATTTCTGCATCACTGCCGGGTGAAAATACACTGAGTGGAGTTGGATGAGATGGCAGCAAGCGCTTAAGGAGGGGGTGCTGTGGGAATACCAACAAGATGACTGCCAGTCTCCGTTTCCTCCTCTCCTCTGCTTTGTGTTTTCTTTCAGGACCAGAAGAAATGATGCATATGTAAGGATAAAAAATTTTCCATTTCCAGAGGAGTTTTCCACCCCCCAATCTACCCGCAGCCTCCTTTGAGCAAGCCAGTAAAAGCTTTTTTTTTTTATTTTTTTAAACCTGCCTTCTCACTATGGCAATTTCCGGAGCTGCTATGTGGCTGTGTTTAAAAGTCCCCCTTGGGATCCAGAGTGCAATCCATATCACAAAGGCATCCTCCCAGTCCCAAATAGCAATGCAACCTCAATTCAGAAGGTTGTTCTTGTTTCCATAGACCCAGAATGGAGTTTAAGCTGTTGATCTTGACTGTGGTTGTCGCGTCAGCCTCTCATGGGCACCTCATGGGCAGTGGAGCAAACTGTGCCTATCTGTGCTACCACCAGGACTGGGAGAGGAAGCCAACAGTGGTGGGCCATAGGTCAATGTGTGGATGGGGATGATCAGGTCTTTCTTCATTATTCTGTTTCAGTCTGGAAACACCACTGAAGCCTGCTCAGTGTCATAGCAACACACAAACCTTCACTGACAGTCTCGGGCACATTGGCTGCAAATCAAACCCGGGTCTTCCCGGTGAAAGTCGATGAGAGGTCTACCACTGAAGCACCGTGGCCCTCACCTCAAACCAGGGCAGTCATTTCCGGAGTTCAAACCAGACCACAATGCAGGATGACTGAGATTGCCACCAGAATCTGATACTGATGCAGAAAAAAACCTAACTACCATTTTATTGACTCCCAATAGGACAAAGATCTGCCCCTTTGGGGTTTTGAGACTTTAAATCCTTACAGCAGGGGTCGCAACCTGTGGGTCGCGACCCCTTTGGGGATCAAATAACCCTTTAACAGGGGTCATCCAATTCATAACGATAGCAAAATTACAGTTATAAAGTAGCAATGAAAATAATTTTATGGTTGCAGGTGACCACAACATGAACTGTATTAAAGGGTGGTGGCATTCAGAAGGTTGAGAACCATTGCCTTACAGAAATAGACAACCTCATATTTCTCCCATGGACGGGCTAGTCAGTTCAAACCCTTGACCTTGCGATTAGCAGGTTAATGCATAGTCCACTACACCACCAGGGCTCCTAATGATATAATAAGAGATACTATTGTTAGATCTCTCATGGGAGAAATATACCTCAGTCCTTGGCTTCGCGAGAGAAAGAATTCACTCCGCAGCCTGGATTGTGATCCAAGTGAGTTTTTTGAGAGAAGAAGTTTCAGGTTTACACAGGCACCTCAGGGCCCCTCACCCCTGCACAGCTTGCCTAGAAGCTGCTGGAGAGAAAGTCACTACGTGGGCTCCAGGATCCTGCCTTTTCTTTCTTTTCTTTTTTTTTGAAATCGTTTTATTAGGGGCTCATACAATTCTTATCACAATCCATACATACATCAATTGTGTAAAGCACATTGTACACTCACTGCCCTCATTATTCTCAAAACATTTGCCTCCACATAAGCCCTTGGCATCAATCAAGTCCTCATTTTTACCCCTTCCTCCCCGCTCCCCCATCCCTCAAGAAACCTTGATAATTTGTGAGTGGTGATATTGGGAGGGTAGCGGGAGGGTGGATTGGAAAGAGGGAACCGATTACAAGTATCTACATGTGACCTCCTCCCTGGGGGACGGACAACAGAAAAGTGGGTGAAGGGAGACATCGGAGAGGTCAAGATCCTGCCTTTTCAATTCCTCCATAGGGAGGCATGGTTGATGGTCCTGGTCAACCCCATTGGCTGGATTGAATTCACCTGGCCCAGATGGGCCAATCCAGATGTAACACCCACCTAGGTGTACCACCCCTTCCTGGCCGGAAGTTTGAACCTGAGCATATGTAATGGATGACCCAGTCCCTATGCTAAGCTACCTAACAGTATTTGCAAGATGCCGAGCAATGTTCTAAGCTTTTTGTATATAATAATTCAATTATTTCACTTAACAAGCCTATGTGTGGACTCTATTCTTGCCTCATTTTACAGATGAAAAATCAGTGGCACAGGATGATAAAGTCATGAGCCTATGACCACACAGTGAGGAAGTGGAAAGGAGAGATTTGAACCCAGGCTGCAGAGCCCATGCCTTGGGTGCCTACAGCGCCACATAGGACACAGGAAAGCATGGAGCAGACTCGGCATAAGACCTTAGGGAGTTGGGAGGACTGTGCATGCATGTATGTGCTAGGACTGCATGAGAGTAGCTGCTACTCAGATCCAGAAGAGAATACAAGGCTATTGCAAAAATTATTTTTGCCAAAAGAGGGTGGAATTCTGCATCTTGTGCGAAATCCCCCAACCTGCACATGGCACAGCTACTTCAGAAGGTTCCCAACAATGTGTGCTGTGCGGCAAACCAAACTGAGCTCAGGGGGAGCTGGTCTGCGGGTTTTGTTAGCCAGAAGGTGAGCAGTTTGAACTCACCAGCCACCACTCCAAGGGAGAAAGAGGAGGCTTTCTGCTCCCATGGACTTACAGTCTTTGAAGTGGCAGAGAGCATTTCCAAGCGGCCTATGATTAGGATCTAGGAGGGTGAGGGTGGATGGAGTTGGTTGAGACCTGGCTTCAGGGCATTTCCCAGAAGGGCTTCCTGCAGTGACTCTGCCTTCAGGAATGTCTGGTGACCCTGAGGGCAGCAAAGTCCTAAGCACACTCAGGCAGTGGTTCTCAACCTTCCTAATACAGGTCCTCTTGTTGTGGTGACCCCCTGACCATTAAATGATTTTCTTACTACTTCATCACTGTAATTTTGCTACAGTTATGAATTGGACGAGCCCTGTGAAAGGGTCATATGACTCCCAAAGGGGTCGCAACCCACAGGGTGAGAACCACTGCATTAAGGGTTCCCCTTCCGGGCAGCTCTACCAGTGTCTGATGTGCATAGTTCTGTGAGGTGAGAGAAATGAACTTAGTGTCTGCTTCTGGTGACAGTTGATGTGGGTGGGCTTTCTCCCTATGTCAAATCCCTCTCAAGCCATTTGTCACCACAACATAAAGCAAGAAGAGGAGGCAGCATAGCAGGACGGCAAGCAGAACAAAGATTGAATAAACAAAATTCACTTCAATCATGAATCGGGTGCCCTTGAGATGTGAGGAAGACCCCAGTCTAGTGACATTAGATCAGGTTTAGGGATTGAGTGACGGGACCCTCTTGGCTCCCCTCAGCCCCTATCTTGCTTTCCCATTGACCCTGCCCCTTACATCGTGATTGGTCCTTATTCCAGCATGATGGTTGGTTTCATAATCACGACATGTGGGAATGTGTTAGTCGATAGGTTATACAGGCACAGTCTCTGGAATGGGTAAGTGAGGAGGCGCGACTGGTGACATGACTGGTGGAATGGATCATGTGAAGTGATTTGAGATCGTTGTTCAGACCTGATAGGTCATCCAGGCCTCTAGTTGATCCTGGCAGTACTCTAGTTTAAGGAAACAGAATGTTAGGCATTTAAGTCATATTTGAGCTTAAATTTTGAGCAATAGGCTGTGGCTCACAGTGAGAGTCTATGTGGAGACGCTAAATCCATTTTGAGGGGCCACACATTCAGCCACCATTGAGTTCCTTCCTACTGCTGACTGGCAGTAGAAAGCTTGTCCATCAGGCAGTGTGCTTGCGTCCACTCCCCGGGCCAGACTCAGCGATATACGGTCGTGTGCACATCCCAATGAAGGTCCCGCTCATGCTCTCACAGGCCCTCCCGCAACTCCATGAATTGATCCGTCTTCAGGGACAGTTTTGTGACAAAGGTGTTTGTTTTCCATGTCTCATTTAAGCTTTCAGGAGCTCAGGTGGTGATGCTGGATAGTGTTGGACTATTAACAGCAAGGTCGCTGGTTCAAAGCCACTAGTCATTCCACAGGAGAAAGATGAGGTTATTGCTTCCTGTAAAGGTAGCAACTTCAGGATCCCTACACAGAGTCACTATGAGTCAGAGTCAGCAGGACAGAATGGGTGTCATTTTATTTAAGTAACTGTGGCTGTGGGTCCTTCCGACACCATTGGGGCCTCATGCGGATGCTCTCCTTCATCCAGAACAGCGGTTTGTGCCTTTTTCTTGTGTAAAACATAGCAAAGGAGTTCCTAATAAAATATAGTTGAATTGGGAGTCTTTTTTCCCTCAAACAAAGTAAATCCATAAATAGAAATGAGACTATGGTGCTAATAACCAGTTGGAGAGTTGAGAGAGCTGAACTCTCAATCCTGATAGAAACCCATTGTGACTTTAAAAACTTGCTCAAGGTCATCCATAGCCTATGAGGTTGAGTTGAGCAGACACAAAACAGATGTGTTGGGGAGTAATTGTGTACATTAAGTAAACAATTTATCTTTCTAAAGATTCTGTCTAAAACTTACTTTAAATAGTAAGTTTTCCCCTGGGCTAGGGAAAGGTCAGGGAGCTTAACCCCCTAGTATCCACCCCCTCTCAGCATTCATCATGTTAGGCCAGAGGAGCCAAATCACACCCACTACCCAGGGAGCACTGCTTCCAAAAGCCCATTGCCTGTGCCGGGGCAGAGGGCAGGTACCCGGACCAGAAATGCTGACGGAGTGGAACCAGCGGGCTCAGCCCCCAGCTTCCTGAGAGAGCAGCTGTGATGGTTCACTTTTGGAAAAATGTCAATGCATGACTTGGGCAGCACGAAAAGCAGATGTGCAGAGGTTGTTCGCTGTATTCCAGAAGTTCCCACACTCTCCGGAGGCTCCTTGGCTCAATGGCAGGAAGCCGTTGATGGCTTCCACCTTCAATCCCAAAAGGCCACTGCCGTCCAGTGGATTCCAACCACAGTGACCCTATATGGAGTTTTCAAGACTGTAAATCTTCATGGGAGCCAGCAGTCTCATTGTCCTCCTTGGGACAGGGAGCTAGCAGCCCGTTTCACCTCCAGCACCCCTTCCTCTCTAATTCTGGATCCAGTCCCTCCAAATATCCTGCCCTGCCCTTGTCTAGGCTTCTTAAATGCGTTCCATGCTGCTTACGTTAGTCTGGGTGCCTTAGCGAAACAAATCCACAGAAACGCGTATGTATAAGAGAGAGTTTTATGTAAAGGGTGAGTGCACATCAAGAAAACATGCCCACATTTGCTTATGCACCCGCTTTGTCTTCAGCGATCATGTTGGGGTAGGCTGGTGTGCTTTTTCCATGTGGGCTTTGTTGTTTCTTAGCTAGATGGCCCCTTGTTTATCTTCCAGTCTTTAAGACCCTGGACACTATATCTTTTGATAGCCGGGCCCCAGGGTGCTTAACCAATACACCACAAGGGTTCATTAGCATGTGACTTATCTCCTGCCATTCACACTAGATGCTCAAAATAGCAGGAAACCAGGTTTCTCCTTTGTGGACACACCAGGTACTGACAGAACCAAGAACAGAGACATGCTTAGTTATATATCTTGACTATCATTAGCATATTATATGCCAGGCAATCTGTAAGCCTTCGCTCCCCTGACCTCTCACAGCCTCGGTAAATTGAAGCTAATAAAAGTAGTGCTCTCACAAGCTTGGTAGGAGATTAAACAACTCACATAAGGGTACACAGCCTATCAACGAGGAGGCGAGATGAGGCAGTGTGTGGCTGCTGAACCCACACCCTTCACAACACCTCCATTAAAATGACTGAGGGCTATGAGGAACCAGACAGAAGCAGGTTCACAGCCCAGATTGAGTCAATTTAACTGCCTATTGTGCCTGACCCTTCTATCTCTGATCTTAGAAATGGGGTTAACAACAACAAAACACTGTAGAAGAAATGTCCAGCAGATGACAGGCACGCGATTAAACAACAAAAAATAAATCACTTAAGTTGAAATTCGAGCTCCTGGAAACCCCTCACATGCGTGCAGAGAAGGATTGGGCCCCATGTGGTGTTTCCAGTGCCCCCGTCCTTCCCCCCTAAAATGAGCAGTTGATAAGGTAATGCCTGGATTGTCCCAAGCCCCAGACTGTGGAGAACTAAAGGAAAACCCAGCATTATGAATCTTTGAGCACAGCCCTGCTGGGAAACCGCCCTGCAGTCACTTGTTGAAGACTGGAGGAGGGACAAGAGTAGGGAGAAGAACGAGGACTGAATGTGACACATAAGCAGGGGTGGCCTACATTCCATAAAGGAAAAAACTCAAGGTCTGCTTTTCTGGTGCCGGAAAGTTAGAACCCATCTGGTGCAGTTGAAAAGGTGTGTGTGTGTGGGGGGGGGGGTGTTAGGGAGGAGGGGCGATGAGTCCAAAGGATGAACTCCATCTGCAATTGTGTCCTCAACTGCTTTCCCCTGCTAGCCACACGATATTTGTGGCTGGCCTGCCCTGCTTTTGTTATCAAGCCCAGAGAGGGCAAGAGACTAGCTCGAAGTCACACTGCAAGTTGGCAGCAGAATCAGGCCGAGAACTCTGGATGCTTAGAAAGCTTCACACAGACCTGAGAAAGTACCAAGGGAAGACCTGTTCGCTAACTGGGCAGCACTCACTGCATGCCAGCGCTGTTCCAGTGCCCCAGCCAGGGCATTGCTCCCTGTGTCCATGTGTCTTCAGTGATGCACACAGGTGACGGATTGGCTTTTAATAGCATGCTTGGAAGGTTGAGGCCACCCAGCGGCACGTAGAAAGAAGGGCCTGCAAATCTACTTCAGACCAAGCAGCCTTTCAAGACCCTGGGGAGCACAGTTCTTCTTGGACACACAAGGAGGCCAGGAGTTGAAGTTGATTCCATGATGTAGTTGATTCCATGGTTCTAGCTATACCTAGAGTCACATCCACATTCATGTTTATATCTCTTCACTCCATGGGGTGTTCATGGCTCCAACTCTTCTGAAGCAGACCACCAGGATTTTGTTTAAGAGGCCTCTGGATAGGTTTGAACTGCCAACCTTTTAGTTTGTAGCTGAGTGCTAAACAACTTGTGCCATGCAGGGTGCTAAGCTCAGAAACTCAGTCGGTGCTTCATGATCTCAGTTGGAATTATAGAGAGGGTCAGTGATGACCCATTGACTGCTGGGTAATTGTTGATGTAGTCTCCCTGTGCAGACATGTAAAGTACCTGAAAACTTAAAATCCAACTCATTGAGTGCATCATCCTGCCGTGCGCCAGCCCAGCAGCATGCTCTGCTGGGGACATTTGGCCATGCCTGGAGACATTCTGAAGAAGGGAGTCCCACTGCCATCTAGTGGGCTGAGACCAGGGATGCTCGCTTAGCATCCTGGTGCAGGGAACAACACAGCCCCACAAGAAGGATGTTGGCCAAAATGTCAGCAGAGCTGCCACTGGGAAAATGGTCTAGTCCAAGCGCTGACCTTCGTAGAGGAAGAAAGCCAATCCAGAGCAGCTAAGTGACCTGCTGTGGGTTGCACAGCCTGATTCCAAGCCCAGTACTATACCCAAAGCTGTTACCACGCCCAAAATTAAACAGCAATAGCTGCCCAAAGGCCTCTTAGTTTGAGGACCAAGTAAGACAGTAAATGAGAAAGCCCTTTGACAAATGTGGCATGCTGCACAAACATGAGATGTTATTACCCAGGATCTTTTGATATATGTAAATAGAACTTGTACCAGGTCAGTTAATTTTCCAACTGCTCTATCTGAGCTTTCAGATGGCAGCACCTCTGTCCAACCCAGGAAAGGACTCCTGTGCATGCTGAGCAGCCCTGGAAAGCCTCATGCCTGGCTTCTCCCACCCCTCAGCTAATCTCCAAATGATTAATAAGGGCTCTCACTATGTTGTGGCTCCCAGCTGACAGATACTAGGCTATCAATGCATTCGTATCACCTCCTTCATGCCAGAGGGACTCAGTTATTCGAGGGGTTCCAAGGAGGACCCAGCCTGAAAGAGAAACGGGCGAGAGAGAGGAGCGAGACCAAGCAGATTCTTGTCAAGGTCTGAGTTTATTGCTACACAAGCCTCTCTATAAAGGGTGAGGCAAACAAGGGAGTTCAAAGGGGAGATTAAAAAAAAGGAAGGGCGGGGGTGTAGAGCACACAGGGCAGGCGGCCGCAAGTCTGCAGTTGGAATGTCCGGTGCTGGAGCAGACAAGGGTGGGCCATCTGGTGTGTGTCAGGGTAAGATAAGGTTGAGGTGACGTGGCTTTAGCCCTGCTGGGCAGGCAATATGGCCTTGGTTTTGTCAGGCTGATTATGTCCGGTTCCCAACATGAGAGAAGCCAGGAATATCTCCTCTCACAACTGTGCAGCAAACGAGATCAGATCTCCCAATCTGATTTTCAGCCCTCCTGTCTTTCCAAGTGAAGTGGATGGTCCATTTCACGTTGTCTCAAGTCTTTGCACATTGCATGCCAACATTGCGACACAGGGCGCGGCTGTGGGTCTTAGTAGACAAAGCCCCCACCCAGAACCCTGCCCCCAGAGCTCCTTAGTCACCCTTCACAACGCAGGTCCAGGCCGGGCTCCACACTGCAAGGCGATCAACCCTGACCCTCCAGTGTGGCCGTCCTCACACGCTCCCACATCCACCTAGAAGGACTGGAGATGAGAGATTCCGGAAGCTCCCTGCCTCATCTGCCTCCCTCCCCAGAGTGACAGAGCAACTGTAACTGATTAGGCAGGATGCAGCCTCATTCCCAGTCCCCACCCTCTCTGGGAAAGCAGGGCTGTCTGGCACCTCATCCAAGGCCTTTCCCCTGTGATCTCATTACTGAGTAGCTGCTCCTCTACCACCCACCTCCGTCACCTCATCTAAATACAGGGGAGATGAGTATGTCTTCTTTGCTGCTCCTTCCCTGAGTCCACCCCAGGAGCTCCCTGAACAGATCATCAATCACTTCTCATTACACCTGCAGCAGCCGTCAGATACTGCTGAACAGAGACAGGCGCCTCCCCTGCTACTGCCAGGCTCCAGTGCACATGTGCACACACACGTGCACACACATTGTACAGGCCCACTCACATGGACACACAAGCATGCACACCCATGTGCACAAACTTTGTTCAGAGGTGGGAATTCTGCCCATTTTAGCCTCTAATATTGCAATCAGAGAGTGATAGAACAATGAAAGATGAAGGTGGATGAAGGAAGATCTATTTATTCCCTTACTTGTTACATAACCATTCAGGGCTCTTTTTTTTATCCGTACAAACACACCACCACCACCATCAACAATCATCAAGTAGCTGTCATGTATGCAGTGCTGCCCTATTCAAGGCGGTGCTGAGTATGTGAGGAGGATTCTCTCTAAAGCACAGCTCTGAGGAAGTCTGTCTCCTTCGCACTTTTACACACGCTGGGAGAGGAGCCTGCAGGAGGCTCCGTGCGTTGGGTGAAGCCACACGATGAGTGAGGAGACCGAGTGTGAAGCCAGGGGAATGAGAGCGCAGAGTTCACCACTTCACCACCATGCTGGTGTGCACAATCGATGAAAGGGTGGCTGCCAGCTGCAGGACAGAAAAAAAGTAAAGCATGTAACTTGTGGTTTTAGCTCTGGCTTACTTCCAAAAGGAATTGTTTTTGTTGTTCTAAAAAGCTTTATACCAAAAAAAAAAAGAAAGAAAGCTTTATACCTCTATAAAAACAAAAGGCTACTGCTGTCAAGCACCTTCAGACTCAAGCCAGAGGAGAGCTCTCCCAGTGGGCTTCCAAGCTGAAAATCTTCACAGAAACACAGTACCTCCTGTGGAGTAGCTGGTTGGTTCAAGCCAGCAACCTGGCAGTTAACAAGTACGTCCCTTGTACCTGTAATACCTGTATAAAGTGTATTAAATATGAACTACTCCTGGTGTGTAATTTTAAATTGAATTATTGTGCCTGGAACTTTTTTTTTAATAGCTAAGAATGGTGAAATCAGACTCCTTTAGATGTTATGAGAAGAATAGACACTACACAGGGCTTGGACCCAACCCAGCTTAATTCAAAGGAAGGCAGATTTATTTTCTTCTGCTTCCCAGAAGGTTCCTCAGCAGAACGTTTAGCTATGGAAATTGTTTAGCTATGGAAAAGAGCAATCTCCTCTTGGGAAGATTCTGGTAGAAAGGGGCTTTGGTTACATATCCAGCTCAACCCAGCCCCAGAGCCCTCGTCATGTTTTATTTTGTTTTGCCCTTGACACTGATTGTCTTGGGAACTGTGGCCCCCGAGCAATGGCCAGGAAGTCAGGTCTTCTTGATGTAAATCCTCTAATATCCCCTACAATGATTTTCAGTGCCAATGGTAAGGCCTGCCTAGTGGCTGCCACATGCCCCTGAGCAGACACGTCAGAGCAGATGAGAGCATGAGACAGCATTTAAGAGAATGGTAGGCTGGCCTTGACTTAGCTGTTTGGCCTCTCCTCAGAAGTCATTTGTGACACTGACTGTCATGGGTTTCATTAAGAACAAGTCTATCTCTACCAAAGAAAACTGCAAGGTAAGAGGACTTTCAGCTCCAGCTACATATGTCTCCAAACTTACTTACATATTGTCCTGTTTTCAGAAGAAAAAAAATTTACTCAGTGCCTCCCGGGCAAATAAAAACTTTGGTACTACAACCTACAATCCCAGATAAAGTGTAGGTATCTGCTTTGGCAGCTCCCCTGGATCGAGCTGCTCCAGTAGCTCTCCACAAAAACCCTGTGAAGAGATGATCAGGCAGGATAGCCTAGTCTGTTCTGCAGAAAGAAGCTACCCCTGGAACCTCAGTGGCTTAAAATCTAGAAGTTTATTCTTGTTCATGCAAATTCTGACACTGGAAGGGCAATTCTACAGGGTGTTTGTCCTGCACACCGTCCGTCAGTGATTCGGGCTGCTTCACAAATATGGTGCCACCAGATCAAAAGGTGGATTCCAGGTCATCACAGAAGAGGAAGAGAGAAGTGGGGGTTGTGGATCAGTCTTTACATGCTTTGACACTTTAGTTGACATAGATCGCTGGATAGGGCTGCTTATATAAAGGTTATCAGTTCAAACCACCTAGCTGTACCACAAAAGGAAGGAGTCATCTGTTTTCATAAAGGGTACAGCCTAGCCAACCTCATGCAACAATTGTACTCTGTACCACAAGGGGTGAGCATGAGTCAGAACTGACTTGAAGGCAACAGGATTTGGGTTTTTTTTTGTTTGTTTGTTTGTTTGTTTGTTTGTTTGGTTGGTTGATTGGTTTGGTTTGGTGAGTGGGAGGTGGTTCTACCTACAGCATATTAATCTGAAGTAGTCACTTTAGGTTTTTTTGTTTGTTTTTTGAGAGATGTGGAAAAGCTCATTGGCTTTAATGGGGAGTTAACTCTGCCGCAGACGGCCTCCTCAAAATTTCCCTCCCGCTTCAGAAACTAGCAGAGATTTTCAATGAAGGAGCCTGCTGGCACCCGCTGGACATCTCCTTGCAAGGTCAGTCCTTTGGAGCCATTGGGAGGGAGAAAAAAGAGACTTTTATTCCTGTAAAGAATTCCAGCCCCAGAAATCCTGAGGGGGAAATTCTGCCCTGTCCTCTCGGGTCACTATGAGTCCGAATTGAATTTATGGCTATGAGTTGAGTTGTAATTCCATTCACTTACTGCTATTGACAGGTTGCTAGATTAGGGCTTGTCTTCCCAAATGCCAGCACTAAACGAAATTGAGCTGTCCAGGCCACAACAAAGGGGTTGGAAATACATCAGGCACACTCATTAGACACCTATGGCAAAATTCAGAACTGAGCATGCTCTGACCCAAGTCATGTAGACCCAGGTGGAAGGTCCACCTGGTCATACAGAATAGGACTTCACAAAAGTGCACCGAAATCAACCAATACGATCGACCAATGTCCTCCAGTGGTGTTGGGAGGTGATAGAAGTAGGCCTGGGCTCCTTGTCACCCTCCCTTGTTCACGTGCTCTGCAAGTGGAGGGTGAGGCCCTTGGGGGTTCCTGCCGTGGCTCCTCAGCTGGTTCTGCACTCCTGCTCAGGTATTCCTCCCATGAAACCGCCATATTCAGCTGCAAACTTTCCCCACCCCTGCCATGCAGCCCGGCGTGCTTTCCGGAGATACTGGGGACTTTTGGGGACTGCGATACCTGAAACTTTCTTCCATAACATTCACTTGGATTTACAAAACTGCTCTGCCATATGAATTCTTTCAGCGTTGCTAAGCAAGAACTGAGGTCAACCACCCCAGAAACCTAACACTATCAAGTCAATTCTGACTTATATCAATCTAGGGGGTCCTCAAACTATGGCCTGCGGGCCGCATGGCCCTCAGAGGACATTTATTCAGCACGCCGGGTGTTTTTGCCCCGTTTTTTTAAACTTCAAATCAGGTATGTGCAGTGCGCATAGGCATTTGTGCATAGTTTTATTTTTAAACTATCATCCGGCCCTCCAGCGGGTTTGAGGGACAATGAACTGGCCTGCTGTTTAAAAAGTTTGAGGACCCCTGAAAGGACAACGTAGAACTATGCCTGTGGGTTCCCGAAGTTCTAAATCTTTACAGGAGCTGAGAACCGCATCTTTCTCTGTGAGCCACTAGCGGATTCCAACTGGCCGGCCTCATGGTCACACACATTCCACCAGGCTCCTTGAGCCTTAACTTGATAATTTAATGAAATGATACTTCTCCAAGTCACACTGTATCATGGTCTATAATCTTGCTATTCTAATATCAAATTTAAAATAAGGAATATAGTTAAGCTCCAAATCCATAAGCAATAAGATCATTGAATCTCTTTGGACACTATTACTTAAAAAAAGAAAAAACTCTGTTCAATTATTTTCAGCACAGAAAAGCTTCCAGCGTTTACAGCTTAGTATTTAATTGCTTTTTCTCTTCTTCTTTTGCATTGGTGAATCATTTTGAGCTTATAATAATGTCAAAATAATAGTTTCCAGAGCCTCCAGGCATTCACTGTGTAATGATCATTTAAAAGATTTCTTGGTTAGAGGGTCCTCAAAAGAATAAAAAGCGTGTCCGCATCCCTGGTCATTTCTATATTCAAAAGAAGAAATTGCTCATCAAATGCTACAAGCCAATTTCTTTCTTCAGCCAAACTGCCCATTTTAGCATCACTGAATTAAGCAAATGGTTCTACATTTCAAAGTCAACAATGATACTCTTTTCCCTTTAACACGAGCATCTTAAACAGCTCAAAAAGTAGTCGAGCTCTTTATTATGGCTTTTCCTGAGAAAGCTGTTTCGTTGTTTATTTTATTTATTCATCTAGACTTTCATGTTAAGATTTGTGTATTTTAAGTTCTGCTAGTCAGGACATTTTAAACGGAGCCAGATTTTTTTTTATACTTTGTCTTTTAAAATACAATGAGACTGAGCAGTACATCCCTTAATAAAATATAAAGTCTTCCTATTTCTGTTTGTTTGTAATTTCCCTAAGGATAACTCTTAAAGTAGTAAAACCAAAACCCCCCATAATGAATTACATTTGGTCTACTGGGGGTTGTGGCCAACCTTTAGATAGAAAAATCCAGAGACTCCCTTCTGCATCTCCTTTCCCAACCAAACCCCGGTGGCTGGAGGCCGGAAGGAAGAAAGAGGCTGGGCTGCTGGGGCAGGGTGGGGAAGGGGTAACCTTGCAGATTATTTCAAATTCTACTCTGAAGGCAGAAAGTTATCCCAATGAGATAGCTAGAGATTCACTTCCTTAGAAAAAGATTGAAATTAATGTGTCCCTTAGAAAAGCCAAAGGAAAAAAGTCGTTATTAATTTAGGCAATTGAAGAACTTTGAAAGCCATGTCTAGTACATAAAAACACCTGTCCCTAGAGCCCATTGGCCTAGGAAACTGAATTTTTATACCATGTAAAATAAAGGAAGGTCATTTCTTAGACTTGCTCAACAGAAGATTGTCATTTTAAACCGGTTACTGTAATGAGAAGCTGGGTTTTCGTAAAAAGGACTGAATGCTTGAGTCAGTGTGAAATGAAATTAGAGATGCATGTTCTGCGCATGGCAGCATTTCCGGAGGAGTCTGTGTTCCCGTGACTGCTCTCAATCTGTCTCGTGCCTTCTGGGAAACTCACAGCGTGGTGCCCACATCTAGTCTCTCGGACTTTCTTGCCAGCTTTGGAAAGGTGTTGAGTCTGTTGGATCTGCTGCACAGAGACAGCATGCAAGTGGACCCTTCCCACATTCCTCAGAGAGCAGCCCCCCAGTGTAAAGCTGTGGGTGAGGTTTGATGACCTTTGCCCCTTCATCATCCCGCATTCTTTGACGGACCCAAGCGCTCCCCCGAGGCATTACCGGAGAAGCAGCTACCCCATAGTTTCCAGATGGTGGGTATCAGCCTGTGTGCTCATTGGGATTGCCAGAGAGCTGTCCAAAAGACATCTTTGTCCCATCTCCACTGAGTCCGATTTTATTGGTCTGGAATGCAGCCTAGGTGCTTGGATTTTTTTCTCTCTCATAAGTTTTTATTGTGAATTGGGTGAAGGTTTACCAAGATCATCAGTTTTTTATTCAACAATTCATACACATTGTGTTTTATGCCACATATTGCAATCTCCACAATATAATATGACTTATTCCAATCCCTACTTATGTCTTCTGTTTCCCTTCCTCCTCTCTTCCTACCCTTCTGAACTTGGGCCTTGGATTAATACTGCCCTTTTGAGATCAAATGGTTTGCTGTTTTCAGGTTTGTGTGCCTCACTTGTGTAATTGCTCCCATTATAGACCAATCTATTATTTGGCTGAATATTGAACCACAGGTAGGAGTTCATTTTCAAACTTAGTGAATAAGGACCATCATTTCAGAGGTTCTGTTAGTCCCTATCCAGCCAATAAGCCTGGTCTCTTTTATGACTGTGAATTTTGCTTCACTATCTAGGACCTTTTGATGTGATCCCTTTCAAAGAAGTTGGAATTGATAGTTGGAGATCATCTAGTTATTCTGTGCTCAGAGTCATGAAGTCTAATGTTCATGTGGTCCACTCACCACTCTTTCCTCCAGAGTGAGGGTGACAATACTTGCCACCTAGATGGCCACTTGTGAGCTTCTGAGATCCAGCTGCTACTCACCAGCGTGGATGTCGACCATAGTCTTTACAGTCTAGGTAATGACAATTGTCCTTGGTGTCCTTCACAACTATAATCCCCAGCCCCCAAGCCCAATAAAGCACTCCCTCCAGTTGTTCGGTTATGCCTAAGGAGTTTTGATAACTTCATCTTCTGTGTGCTCCGGAATATTCAATTCCCTGGATGATCAGAATGGTCAGTCAGGGCTCAGAATCTTGGTGTTAAGGCTCCTGGTGAGATCCTGGCACATCAGACACAGAGGTTGTGAGGCTAGAGGATGGGCAGAAGGGGATCATACTGAGTCTAACAAGGAAAGAAAAGGAAATGAAGGATATAAGCAATTAAAAGCAAGCGCATAAATAGATACAAATACACAGATGGCCCTTGCAACATTATTCCCAATCTCGCAAACGTGTCAACGGTCTAAATACCCATCAATAGGTGAATGGATAAGTCAAACATGTTGCCTATGGTATATACAATGGACTACTACTCAGCCATAAAGAGAAATGAACTCTTGACACAGGCTACAAGAGGAATGAACCTCATAAGCATTATGCTGAGTGAAATAAATCAGCTTCAAAAAGGACACATTTTGCTTAATTCCACTTACAAGAAATATCTAGGCTAGGAAAATGAATAGAGACAAACATATCCCAATTGTTTCCAGGGATAGGTAGGAAGGTAAGTATGGTTGTTACATAATGCCATGTCAATTGGACAAATAAGTGAGGTGGAGTCTTTCTTATACCTATATGAGTGTCCTTGGATTTATTTCTCTAGTCAACCCAGCCTAACCCAGTAGGGCCTGGAGGGGAAGTGCCATCCCTGAGACGATACTGAGCTTCCATAAGGGTGATGACATAATTTTGGAATGGGTAAGGATGATAATATGAACAACATGCAGAATGCCACTTAGTTATAATCTTGTAGAGCGTGGAAGTGACGAATGTTTTGATGCATGTATATTTAGTACGATTTTTAAAGAGTGTACGCAAAAGAGCAATATGGCAAGTCTGTGTTGCCATTTGCTGTTGCTCAGCTAAAAGCGGTTCGGGCCTGTGTAGTCCAAAGGGAACCACAGAGGCTCAGGAGGAAAGCTGGTACCATCTCCAACTAAGACTTGTCTGACCAAATGCAGAGTCTCCCTTCAAGTAACTGACAGGTCAGAGGCAGCTCATCTCTGCTGCAGAAGCAATGATTTGTCTCAATTCCCAGACCACTGTCACAACCATGTCTTGTTGCCCTCGGTGCCCCCCTTCCCCACCACAATAAGTCACTAGAAAGCCATGCTTCATTTAAAAACAAACAAATAAACCCCTTCTGCCTCCATCCTGGCACTGTTTCAGCTTATTTAGCATCATAACATATGTCATCTGTTTCCCTAAACAATCTAACATGGACATGGCACGATGGGACTGATGAGTTAGGCAAATGAGAACCAGCCTGCCCTCTGAACACACACGATGGCATTTGACTTGCTGTCAGTAGATGCTGTCGCGTTTCTTCTCCTCTTTCCTGGAAAATAAATACAGAAAAGAAAGAGGACATGAAAAGGGCTGCAAGATGTTTAGCTCTGGTCTTTCTAGAAAGTGTAGAAAAAAAGTATGTGACCCCTGCCTGCCTTTAGATGCCCCACTCCTCTGGCTAACAAGGATTGCGCACTGACCATGGACAAGACATCTGGATCTGGGGGGAGGATATAACAATTGCCCCCACCAGCAAAGAGTTTCCAGATTTACGGGACTGCACAGGCCAGGGAGCAGCTCATAAAAAGAACAAGAAGAATCGCAAAGGAGGGTGTGCTCCAGCACCACTTCGTCCAGCTGCAGACACATGAAGGCAAAGTTTCCTTTGCTTTCAGTCAAGTTTATGATTTCCGCGGCATCCCTTACCAACACCTTCACAAAGATCTAGGTTCTTGGGTTGTTTCGTTCCAGGGCGGACATCACCTTGGTAAAGCCACACTCTAAGGACAGCTCATGGTCCAAGAATTCCACCTATATGTTTTGAAAGGGGCCATGTTAAAACCCCTGGCTCAGACTTTCAGGACTGGGCACAATACAGCAAACCCACCATGGGGACAGCAGGATTTGGTAACACTCTCATCTCCATCACAACCTGGACCTGGCAAAGCTATTTTCTTCCACTCACCATCTTTCAATCAATATTTACTCAGCTATTAGTTGCTCCCCAGGCTCAGCATCAGAAAAGTGTTCAAACGTTACCTAATTGTCCATCTAATGGTAGAGGTCTGTGCAAGGGATATGAGAGCAAGAGGCTCAGAGATGATCAGTGGGTAACGAGAGAGGGATTCACCTTTATCATTTGTAGAAAGCCCCTGGCAGACTTTCCCTGGAGCAAGCAAATAAAGCTGCTCCCGGCTCAGCTCCATTCCTGATCTGGTCTTGCCATGAGACTATCCAGGCTTTGTCCCAACCCCACGTTCTGGAAACCACGAGTGGAAGGAGGTGGATCTTGGGGATACCATGGAAAAGAATGGGCATTGCACAACACTTCATTGTACTCATATGGAGCTTATACAAAGGCCAAGAGATAGAACCAGGTGAGACTGTGAACAGGACAAGGTGATACTGCATGGTTTAAAATCAGAAAAGGTGTGCATCAGGGTTGTATCCTTTCACTGTTTTTATTCCATCTGTATGCTGAGCAATTTATACAAGAAGCTGGTCTATGTGAAAAAGAACATGGCATCAGGATTAGAGGAAGACCCAAGTAATGTCATTAGGAACATTTTCTCACTAAAAATTTTAGGTCATGGCATCAAAAAAGTGTCATTTTAACCTAAATGGGTTTTTAGACCAGTGAAATAACAGCGAGAGTGAGTCAGCATTGTGCACAGAATTGAGCGATACTGGTTCTTTGGGAAATTCATAATCCAACACTGACACTGCTGAGATAAAGGATGACAGTGAGGAAGATTCTACACCTGAGCTCTGTGATGGGCCAACGTGGTGCTCTACTCTCTTCAGGAATGGATGAGCCAGCTCCACCAAGATTCCCCTTTACTGGAGCACCTGCTATGTATGTAGACGTTGAACACAAGAACGCTTTGGCGTTCCTACAATGATTTCTGACCGATGAGGTCATCGAAAAATTGATTATGATAGCCCGGAGGTTTACTTTCAGGTTTTAACCCCTCTTCAGTTAATTTCTGTGCATGGGGGAAGGTTTGGGGCTTGCTTCATTTTCCTACATATGGTATCTCAGTTTGTCCAACACCATTTGTTGAGCAAGCAGAATTTGTCCCTTTGGATATTTCTGTGTCCTTTTTCGAAGGCTAGTTTCCTGTTGACTGGTGAATATATGTGTAGCTTTTCTGTTCGAATCCATTGATCTATATACCTCTCAGTGTACCAATACACTGCTCTCCCTTAGGGAAAAACAACAACAAAAGTTGTATGAGCCCCTATATAATGATTTTTTTTAATGGACGATGAACTATTTTCCAGGCCAGCACTATCCTATGTTTGAGCACATTGCTGCAGCCACTGTGTCAATCCATCATGCCTTATAGCCTGCGGTACTCATGTTCAGGTATAGTGTTCTGCCATTCACAAGGTTCACACTGGCCAGTTCTTTCAGAAGTGGAAGACCAGGTCCTCCTCCCTCGTCTCTCTGTCTGGAAACTGCTGAAGTCTACCTGCAGTGAGTGACCCAGCAGGCATTTGAACTACTGGCTGCAAAATTTCCACCATTACAGCCAAATGCAGGCCACCATAGTACAACAGACAGTAATAGCATCTTAACACCACACAAAGGCTCCTCCCTGGGGAGACCACGTGTTCAGGCAATTGCTGCTGTTACACATGTAAGTGGGGGCTACATGAAGTCGCACCATCTCCTGTGGCCCTTCCAGGAACAGGCCATTCTGCTGTTGTTTCTACTGGACTTAGGCTCAGCTGCCAACCTGCCCTCTGCACGCATTCTTCTCCTTACCCTTCCATGTCACCTTCTCTTTGCCCAAGTCAATACTGCTGGTCAGTCACCTACTGGTGGATGCTTGCTTCTGAAGTTTCTGAACCACATTTCCCCATGGTTATGAGACATTGCTGCTGCCACTGCGCGCATTTAACAGGTTACTTTACACCTTCAATGAGAAATCTAGGGGAATAGAAAGAAAGCTTCTTTCTCCCAAGGAGTGGGTGGTGGTTTTGAACCGTTTCCCTTGAGGTTAGCAGCCCAATGTGTAACCCACTACACCAGTAGAGCCTTGGTGGCACTGTCCAGCAATTATTAGACTGCTAAATATGAGGTCAGGGTTTCAAACCTACCAACTTCTCCTTGGGAGAACGATAAAGCTGTTCCCATAAAAGACTGACAGCTCCAGAAGCCCTCTATAGGGTGGCTATGAGTTGGAATTTTGCGGTCATTTAGGGCTTTTTGGTGGCATGTGATTTTTTAGGGCTTTTAGGTTGTTTGTGGACGTTCAAGGTGTGTTTGGGGCATTCGGGTGGTTTGGGGTTTTTGGGTGTTTTATAAGATTTTAGGGAGTGTTTAAGGGATTTAGGGGTGGTTTTTTAGAGTGTATAGGTATTTTTCAGCACAATAGGGTGTTTTTAGTGATGTTGCAGAGTTCCTTAGGGATTTTAGGGTATTTTTAATATTATATGTGTTTTTTTCCCCCAGCATTTTAGGTTTTCTTAGGGCTTTCATGGTGTTTTCAGGGCATATATGGGGTTTAGGAATGTTTAGGGTTTGGGAATCTTCTAAGGATGATTTTTGGAAGTTTCACATGTTTGGGTGGGCATATGGTGTTTTTTTTGTGGCTTTAGAGTGTTTATGGGATCCTGTCAATTTGCAGCTTTAATTCCGCAAAGAAAAGTCAGACAGCAAGCCAGAAAGGAGCAGGAAATGAAGGGGAAGCCCAGGCCACATGTTACAGCTGCCAAGTCCGGAGAACCTAGGTGTGGTCGTTGGCTACCTGGGACCGGGAGTGGGGCTGTGCTCCTGCCCAAGGGTGCTAGGGAGTAAACCAATCTCAGCTGGACGTTTGGCTTTTCTACTAATTAGCCGACTCCATGAACTTTCCCAAGGGCAGCTGGCGAATTGCCAGGGGAACCCAGCTAGACCCCCCACACAAAAGCACAGGGATGGTTACAGGAACAGGAGGTTTCACACAGTGGATGTGCAGGGCTTGGGGGCCAAGGTGAGGAAGGGGCAGCAATAAGGCCTGGTCCCAAATAATCAGACACTGAGCAATAAAAGTACAAGGACTGCCAAGAGAACATGGGGACGAAGGATGGCTGGACTTCATTTGATATCTTTGGACGTGCTGTCAGGAGAGACCAGTCCCTGAAGGGACATCAAGTCCATGAAGGACATGATGCTTGGCAAAAAGTGGAGGACGGGCAATAAAACAGCTCGAACCAGTGGCTACACCAGTGGGCATAGTAACAATGGTGAGGATGGTTCGAGACCTGGCAGTGTTTTATTTTACTGCTTGTGTTTTTCTAGAACTGTCTTTCCTGGATGCACGAGGAAGGATAACTGTGCTTGTGGGAAGCAAATGCACAGTGGGCAGCGCTTTGGCCAACATAGGTACACCACCGGCACACAGTGCCCCCTTACTTGGCATCCAAAGTGACAGGGTTTGTCTTTCCCCAGAGCTCTCCAGCCCTGGGGGAAGCGGCCCTGCCTTCGGCGCACCGCCAGGGGGCAGCACTGCTGCTCTCTCACTGGCTACATCTGTGAGGACCCAGAGAGCAGCTCCTTTCTGCTGCTCTCCTCTCAGACTTCTGCCAGAAGCCTTGGCTCCTCCTGGATCCTCCCTTGATTCCCACTCTGCACCTTTGGGGACGCCCAGCCCATTAACTCTCTCCCATCCTTCCTTGCTGCCTCTTGTCCAGATGCCTGAGCTGGGCTTCAAGTAGTTGTAATGTTATGCTTAGGTGAGATGTGTTCAGCTTGTTTACTGTCTGTATACAAGAAAAGAGTGCAGCCCAAGACATCCACCCTTTTGTTCCTCTATGGAAAGCCTGTTACGTGTCATAGTCTTCTCTCTGTGCAGTGCTTTCCTCTGCTGCTGATGCTTTTACATGAAATAGGACTCGGTGTGTCACCGCTACAGGAAATTATCTCTGAAAAAATAATATGCCCAGAACTCAGAAACAGTGTCAGCTTGCATCTGGCATCATGGAAGCATCATGGGTGTGTTTCCATTCATTCGCTCCTGAGTGTCACATGTTAAACTCAGTGCATAGCATAAACAGCAGCAGGCACAAACTGAGACAAAGCACACCCTTTGCTGTGAAGCACATTCCGACTCCTGGCTGCCCCTGTGCCACAGAGTAGAACTGCCCCGCAGGGGCTCCCTAGCTGTCATCTTTACAGAGGCACATGGCCACACCTCCCTTTTGGGAAGCCACTGGGTAGGTTTGAACTTCAGGGTTGTAGTAGTTGATGTTGTAGAGCCCTGGAGTCAGTTCGGATTCATAGGGGCCTGTGCACTAGAGAGAGAAACAAAGCCCAGTCCTGCGCCATCCTCGCACTTGTTACTGTATTTGAGCCGATTCTCGCAGCCACGGTGTCAATCCACCTAAGTAAGGGTCTTCCTCTTGTTTGCTAACCCTCTGCCAAAAATGACGCCCTTCTTGCAGGACTGGTTCCACCATAGTAATATGTCCAAAGTACCTGAGACAACGTCTCCGCATCCTCTTTCAGATCTCCTGCCTTTAGTTTGTCAGCTCACTTCGATGGAGTCGATGCTGAGCCATAGCGACTCTATGAGATCAGAGCAGAACTATCTCTGTGGGTTTCCCAAAGGCTAACTCTATGGGAGTAGAACGCCTCATCCTTTTCTTCTGAGGACTGACTGGTGGTTCCCCACTGCTGACATTACAGTTGACACCCAAGGCATAAGGTACTATGCCACCAGAAGTCCCTTGCCCCTGTGCAACAACCAACACCACCTACACACAAAACCCACCCCTTCTCTGTCAGTTGGATGTATGGTGATGGCTTGAGTTGCTATGAAATTGGAAGCTACTAGGGGGAACCCGACAAAAACTACAATTTTTTCAAAACTATGCATTTAAATTTTTTATCCCCTTCATAGTACTCTCCATTACACTTCACACATTTGTCTAATCTGTGATTACATTCTTGGAAACATTTTTCAAACTCAGCAGTTTGGGTGACACCCTTGTTTTTTCTCCCCCTCTTCTGTGTTGTCAAACCACTGTCCTTCATTCATGGAAACAGAAAGAAGTCACATGGAGTGAGTTCAGGTGATTAGGATATGAGGGACAAGAGAGGCATGCTTTTTTTGGGGATGTTTTCATACTGTTATTTCTTTTCTCTTTTTTTATAATCAATTTTTGGGGCCTCATACAACTCTTATCACAATTGATACATACATCATATTTGTACATTCATTGCCCTCATCATTCTGAAAACATTTGCTCTCCACTTAATCCGCTGGCATCAGCTGATAATTATTCCCCATCCCTCATGAACCCTGAATAATTTCTAAATTATTATTTTGTCATATCTTACACTATACAATATCTCCCTTCAGCCACTTTTCTGTTGTCTGTCCCCCAGGGAGATGGTTATATGTAGATCCTTGTAATGCGTTTCCCCTTTCCATTCCTCCCTCCCTCTACCCTCCTCGTATCGCCACTCTCACCACTGGTCCTGAAGGGATCATCGGCCCTGGATTCCCTGTGTTTCCAGTTCCTATCTGTACCAGTGTACATCCTCAGGTCTAGCTAGATTTGTAAGGTAGAATGGGGATCATTTTAGTTGTGGGGGAAGAAGCATTTAGGAGCTAGAGGAAAGTTGTATGTTTCATTGTTGCTACAGTGCACCCTGACTGGCTCCTCTCCTCCCTGCTACCCTTCTGTAAGGGGATGTCCAATTATCTACAAATGAGCTTTGGGTTTTCACTCCACACTCCCCCGTATTCACAAAGATATGATTTTTTTGTTCCGATGATGTCTGATACCTGATTCTTCCGACACCTCATGATCACACATGCTGGTGTGCTTCTTTCATGTGGGCTTTGTTGCTTCTCAGCTACATGACCACTTGTTTAACTTCAAGCTTTTAAGACCCCAGAATGTATAACTTTTGATAGTCGACCACCATCAACTTCAGTCACCACATTTGCTTATGCACCCATTTGCCTCCAGCAATTGTGTTGGGGAGGTGAGCATCACGGAATGCCACTTTAATACAACAAAGTATTTTTGCATTGAGGGAGTACTTGAATGGAGGCCCAATGTACATCTGTTACCTTAATACTAAACCTATAAATATATGCATATAGATCTAGTTCCCCATCGTTATACATAAATATATTTACATATGCACATGCCTTTATTTAGACCTCTATAAATGCCCTTTGCTTCCTACCTCTTTCCTTGATTTCCTTTTACTTTCTGATTGTCCCACTCTCATGTTCAGCCTTCATTTGTGTTTCAGTAATTCCTCTAGGTTACATTACTCTTGGTCACACTCTACCAAGCCTCCTACACCCTCCTCACCATCTATTTGGATCACTTGGTGTTCCCTTGTCCCTGGGTTTGTTAACAGCACTTCCTTTTTCCCTACACCCCCCTTTCCCATCTCCCTCCCCCAGCTGTCAGTCCCATTGTTTTCTCCTCCAGATTGTTCATCCAGCCTATCTCATTTAGACAGACCTGTGGAAATCATAGCATGCACAAAAACGAGACAGAGCAAACCCAAACAACAAAATGAAACAAAAGAACAACACCACCACCAACAAGCCAATGACAAAAAGCAAAACAAAACACAAGAAAGAAAAGCTTTTAGTTAGTTCAAGGACTGTTTGTTGGCCTTTAGGAGTGCTTTCTCATAGAGTATGATGGGTCAGCTAGCCCTGGCCCCAAAGTCTATTTTTGGTATTCCCTGGGGACTTCGTTGCTCTGTTCCCCTTCCTGTTCTGTTGTACACCCTTAGTATTTTGCCTCGGTGTGCTGGGATCAGATCGGGCGATAGAGGCATGCTGTTTTTTGTGTGTGAGCAGGTGCACTGTCATGGTGGCAAAACCAGTCCCCTGTCTACCACTAATCAGTCCTTTTTATTTTAAATAAATCATTTTATTGGGGGATCTTACAGCTCTTGTAACAATTCATACACCAATTTGTACGAAGCACATTTGTACATACATTGCTATCATCATTTCCAAACATGTTCTTTCTCCTTGAGCTCCTTTTTTCCCCTCCTCCCACCCACGTGAACCACTGATACTTTATACATACTTTTTATTTTTATATTTTACGCCTCTGCTGTATCCCTTCACCCAAACTTCTGCTGTTTGTTCCCCTGGGTGGTGGAGTGGGGCTGTATGTCCATCATTGAGATTGGTTTCCCCTTTCTTCTGCTTCTCCCCCCTACCTTCCCTCGTGGTGTTGCTACTCTCAGTATTGGTCCTGAGGGGTTTATCTGTCCTGGATTCTGTGTGTCGGAACTTCTAGTCAATAGCAGTGTGCAAGCTCTGGTCTAGCCAGACAACTCAGACCTTCTTACACAATATCTTCAGAACCTCTATATAGGAAGCTTGATTAACAGTCTGACCTAGTGCAATGACTAAACTCCAAATGCACTATCACCCTCACATCAACAAAACCAAACAAATGAGCATCTTCTTGAAGTTTGAGTTCACTTGACGAGGTGTATTTGAGTGAGGTGATGATGGCGTCTTACACTGACTTGATTTATGTTTGCATTCTGGCTTGTGAGAAGAGCACAAGGTCTTGTCACCAGCAATGACCTTGGGAAAAAAGTGTGGGTGCACTAGCTCAGAGCAAGTTGCCAGATGCCTGCCCAAACAGGAGAATGTATATTTTGAAATGTGTACCCAGTGGAGCTTTGTACCGCTTGGTTTTTTGGCGGGGGTGGGGTGGGGGTGGGTGGAAGGCCGGCTACTCCTTTGTAGGTTAGATAATCTGAGATGTGCTATTTGAAATTTCCTGGGGCCAGTTTTATACAAAACTAGAAAAGTTAATTTTGCTGTATGGAAAAATCTGACAGTCTGGAAGTATCTAATTTTCCTCACATGCCATCATTCCCCTAGTAGCATTATTCTTAGTTAAAGCTCTCCTCTGTTCCTCCTTAGGGTTTCCCCCACTACCTGATGTTCCTTTTCTCCTACTCATCATCAAGGGACTTGTGTCCAAAGTGAGGACAGCAAATAATTAAGAGACCCTCCTGACTCTCTGTTAAGAAGGGTGCTCTGGTGCATGCGTGTGTTTATGTGTGCACATACAATCGCATTTGAATTTTGTTGGAAGAGGCTTCATAGAGACAGAGAGTGACATGGTTAGAGCTGCTGCACATGTAGAGCACTGTACTCTATGGTGTTCTAATTCAAATGCATGTAAGGTCCAAGAGAGGTAATAGAAGCAAGTGACCAGGGTCAGGGAAGGCAGCAGGAGGAACTGAGGGAGCCTGAATGCCTCACACCCTGCCAGTTTCACTGATTCTTGGATGGGAGAGTACCAACCTAGTGCTATGAAATCTTCGCAGTTTTCAGAGGCTTGGGGGATTTAAATTTTGTATGTAAAAAATAGACATCAAAAATGCTTGTAATTTATTGATTTCGATAAACACACTGAATGCCAGTACTCAAGTCAAACAAACCAAACTGACAGCCATCGAGTCTTTGCCAACTCATAGTGACCCTATTAGACAGGGTAGAACTGCCCCTCAGTTCAGCTCCCAGCCCTGGAAGCCCACCAGTTCCTCGTTATTATCATGAGGAATACTATTTTCACAAGAGCATTACATACCCCTAGAGACTAAACCATAAAGCCATATAGGCTTTGACCATCAATTCTGATATGCTTTTTCCTCAAACTGATGGGTCATTTGATGGAATCCTTGTATTACTTCCCTAACATAAAAATTAATCAAGCAAAGGAGATTCAGTGCTCAGTACTACAGCCCCCTATTTAGAGATTAACTCTTAAAAACCACCACCACCACCACCACCACCACCACCACCACCACCACCACCACCACCACCTTATCTATGTTGATAAAAACTTGAGTAGGCTGTATAAATATCTCAAGTATTTAGGATAAAATGGATTCTTATTCTACTGTCACATATTTAGTTTGAGTTATGTGTTTCCATCTGAACACAAATTAAATAGACCTCATTGACATCTTTTCAAAATGCCATAAAAATTAAATGATTACCTTAAAAGATACTCAGTATAATTAGGCATCAGAAAAATGTACATCAACACTAGAGCGAGATAGTGTTTCAACCCATCAAGATGACACTAGCCAAGAATATTAAAAATACCATTGAGTGCTGGAAGAATGAACAGATTTGTGTCAGAAGAACAGTCTGAAAGGTCCTTAGAAGCAAGCACGGGGAGACTTCACATGCTTTGGGTATGTTATCAGGAGATGCCAGTCCCTGGAAAAGGCTGAAATGTTAGGTTCAAGTATAACAACAGTTTTGAAGATGGTGTAGGACTGCGCAGTGGTTCATTCTGCCTTGAGTTGGAACTGACTCAATAGCACCTAATGCTAAAAGCTAGATGCTTTTGATCCTAAATGAAAAGTGGATGGTCCAGCCTCCATACCAGCTACGTGGAAAACTGCCCCTCCCCCCAGAAGAATTTACTTTAGAAGACGGCACTGAACCTGTAGCTAGGGGAGATGGACATGTCTGATCAGAGCACACAGGGGCAAATGAAGGGGGAGGAAGAGAGTGGAGCACACACTGGTCCACCAGGCTTGGAGGATGATTTTGGCACTCTGAACAGCCAATGTACAGAGTGGACCATATGGCTGATCCCACTATGAGACATGCCATCCCTTGCTGGCCCAGGGCCCTATGGGGACAATACCGGAGACTCTGTGTTGGGACTGACCCGACTGGCCCTCCAACACGGAGGCAAATCACTAAAAGCATGCAGCAGAGCAACCATGGGAGCAGAGCGGGTAGCCCCTGAGGGAGTACAAAGGACAGACTCTGGGGCCAGAGCATGATACGCCATCAGACCTGACTGAAGGACACACCTATAGAAAAAAAAAAATCAGACCTTGATCTATTTACAGGTTTTTCTTTCTTAAAAATTTTTTTTGTCTTTTAATTAATTTACTCTTTTATTGATCATTGGTTTTCTGTTGTTGTTTTTTTGTCATCACTGTGTTCTCACCCATCGCCTATCTTGCTATGGTTTGATTTTTGGTGCATATTATTATCTCAACAGATCTATCTAGATAAGATAGGCTGGAAGAATAGTCTGGAGGAGAAAACAACAGGACCAATGGTTCCCGGGGACATGGGAGAGAGAGAGGAGGGGGTAAGGAGGTGATGCTGACCAATCCAGCGACAGGGGAGCAACAAGTAATCCAAAATCTGTCGCAAGGAGGGTGTGAGAAGCCTGGTAGGTATTCAGCAAGGGCAATGTAACCAAGAGAAATTACTCAAACTCAAGTGAAAGCTGAGCATGATAGTCGGACAAGAGGAAAGTAAAAGTAAATAGAGGAAAGAACTAGGTGACAAAGGGTATTTCTAGAGGTCTACATACTGGCATGTACATATGTAAATATATTTATACAGGAGGGTTCGTAAATAGATCAACGTGCATATATTTATAGACTTAGTATTAAGGCAGTAGATGGACATTGCCAAATACTTACTCAATGCAAGAACACGTTATATTAAATTGGCATTCCATGATGAACACCTTTCCAACATGATGGTTGAAGAAAAATGTGTGCACTAGCAAATGTGGTGAAGAAAGCTGATGGTGCCTGGCTATCAAAAGTTATAGCATCTGGGATCTTACAGGCTTGAAAATAAAGAAGCGGCCATCTAGCTCAGAAGCAACAAAGCCCACATGGAGGAAGCACACCAGCCTGTGTGACCATGAACTGTTGAAGGGATCAGATATCAAGCATCAAAGAACACAAAAATCATGTCATTGTAAATGAGGGTGAGTGCAGAGTGGAGACTCAAAGCCCATTGGTAGGTAACTGGACACCCCCTTCCTGAAGGGATGTGGGGACGAGATAAGCCAGTCAGGGTGCAGGGTAGCAACAATGAAACATGTTTCCTCTAGTTCCTAAATGCTTCCTCCCCCCACTATCATGATCCAAATTCTACTTTACAAATCTGGCTAGACAAGGGGATGTACAGAGAGATCGCCTTGGAGATTGGGTGGATGTTCCCACAGTAGCGTGGAGCCTCACAAGTGGTGGTCAGGCGTTTCCCACAGTCACTTGTAGGACCTCAGGATTTAGGCTGGGGATGCCCCCACTTTTTATAGGGGAGAACAACCTGTGGCTTAGTGTGTGGGAGAGGACCAGCGTGAATTCCCCAGCTGCTTGCCACACCAATAAGTGGGGGGTGGGAGCTCCCTCAGTTGGGCCTTCAGGTTTGCCCTAGGCAGAGGGGAGTGGCCTGGAGACAGCTATTGTCTTGTGATGGGAAAGAGAGTGAAAGGAGAGGAAAAAGAGAGAAAGAGGAAGACACAGACTGGGGCAATAATGCCAACCAGACTGACAACCACTCACCCACACACAACTAAAATGCACAGAGTAAACAAAGGTGACAACAGTAAAAAAAAAAAAAAGAAAGAAAGAAAAGAAAACAACTAAAAAGGAGAACCAAATCTGTGGAGGCTGTGGTAGGAAGTAGAGAAGAGCTAGATGGAGCGGAGAAAAGCAGAAAACCTGTAAGAAGAGCCCAATAAAAGGAAAAAGAGAGAAGAGAAAAGGAAGGAGGAGGAGAGAGTATTTTTTAAATGGTTAAAGAAATAACTGACCCTGTGTTATGCTGTGTGTAGCTCTGACTCGTCCTGTGTGCAGTACTGTCTTAGGGGTCAGGCTGCCCACTAGGAGGACAGGGTTGCCCTAGGCAGAGTGTAGGGCTCTGGAAACCAGCAGTGGTATGTGCAAGCAATGAGAGGGAGCAGAGAGAATCGTACAAGCTAAGAGAGAGGTGAAGAAAGCAAAGACAGAAAGAGGAAAGAAAGAAAAAGAGAATAAAGAGAAAGAAGGAAATAAATCCAACTGAGTTCACTAAAGTTGGCTGTGATGGTAAAGAGCAAGGAGAGAGAGAAGGAGGAAATAAAGTATAAAGTAGTAGCTGATCCCTGATTGCTTGGATGAGGGGCCAGAGGGGTTTAGACACTGCTCCAACATGGCAGGTCAGTGTGCCCTTTTAATGCCGGGACCCAGTGGTGCTGGGCAGAATTGCCCTAGTTGACGAGATCACCTTAGGGGCATGACGGAGGTTTCTTCAACGGTGCAGCGCACTGTAGGTGTTTGTCCCAGGTGCCTTGTGTGGTGTACAGCACTCCCACACAGGGCAGGCTGGAGTGCCTCCTGCTATTTGGGTTGATTTGCCCTAAGCGGAGGGAAGTGACCTGGAAGCCTTTAGTGGCATATGAGAGGAGAGAGTGGGAGAGAAGAGGAAAAAGAGGGGAAAAGGGGAAAAAAAGAGGGATAAAGAAGAAAGCGAGTAAATAAAAGCCCAACACCAACCTGAGCACGTTGAAACTGAGTGCGGTGGAAAAGTTAGAAGGGCTAGTGAATAAAGTGAGAATAAGTAGAGCAGTGGGATAGGAGGTAATGATACTTGATCACCTGTCCTTGAGGCCAGAGGAATTCCAACTCTTCCTCAAGGTCACAGGGTCATGGACTTGTAAGGTCTCTCTCTCTGGCCTAAATTCCAACCCCAGTCCTTGGCTCCCCGCGAGAAAAATTTCATGCGGAAGCCGGGCTCGTGATCCAAGTGAATTTAATGAGAGTTAAAAGAAGCTTCAGGTTTTACAAGGCACCCATAGGATTCCTTTGACCATGGGGCCTGGCAGAGACTGCCTCAGGTCATGCAAGGATCTCTCTCCTCCCAGGAAGACGACCTGGACCACCCCTCTCCCTTCTGGTTCCTGCCTTTTCAAGGGTTCCCGGGGAGGCTGGTGAAGGACCCCAGGTCAATCCCATTGGCTGAACTGCAATCATCTGGCCCAGGTGGGCTGCTCCAGGTGCAACATCCATCAGAGCCCACGGGCAGGAAAATCCAGCTTTCCTATGCTGGCTCTCCTGGGCATGCGTTAATGGACTTTCCCATCCCTGATGTAGGGTTCCACAGATGCTGTGTGAGATTACTTCAAAAGCAAGATCGCGCCCGTGGCCAGGGGTCACTAGGGTGCTGGAGTACCTGCCTTGTGCTGCATGTAGCACTGCAGCAGGGGCTGGGAGGGGGCACTGGGGGGCTCCCTCAGCCCCGTCTAGGGCTCCAAGACCGGCAGTGCCTCCCCAGCTATGTGTAGAATCACTGAGAGGGAAGCTTGTTGTCCTATCTAGACTGCTGATGCTTCCTAGATCAGAGGATTTTCTTTTTTATCCCTCTGGCCAGCTAGAATGAAATTGTCTCCCACAGTCTCTGGGCTACAGCTCAGTGCTGTTTAAGGCTGACACTGCTACAGCGGGTCTTTGTTATGGTAAAAGCTGCCAGGCCCTGTGGCTGAGTTCTGGCATTCCTTAGCTAGGTTGCTTCTTATGCTGATTTCTGTTAAGGGACTCCCCTATGTGGTGCTTGGAGCTGAGCAACCAGACTTGGGTTTGAGTTTTAAACCAATCATTTATGTTTCACCCTTAAAAAAAATTCTACTTGTGATGTGCTCAGATTTGGTGGCTGTCAAGCTGACCCCCAGAGGGGGAGATGCAGCTTATCAGGGGGGTTGTTTACTAGTCGGCCAATTGGAACTAAATTTGCTCCCTGGACTCCCGACTTTCTGCCTTTTTCTCCCACACCATGATCTTCCTAAGGTAATAATATATTTTTTCTTCTACTCTAAATTATGGCTACCCACCACCAACCCCTGACCGTGAGCTCAAGGCATCCAACCGCATGGAGAGCTCAGTGTGGGGTTCCCCTCGTGTCTGAGATTCTGCCCCCTCTCAGGGCGTCCACCTGCAGGGATCCCTGCTCCAGGCAAGGGCATATCTGGCGCCTGCCACTTCGTCAAAATTATAGTGCTGCTTTAAAGCATTCTTGGTTTGCTTTGTGAGTGGAAATCCCACAAAAGAAGGGGTTCAGGAGAAACCCTGTTACCCTAGTTCTAATTTCAGAACTCCACCTCCCCGTTTCCTTCACCTAATTTCCTATTTTTCTGGTCTGGCAGCAGGAGCTCCAGATAGATGGGTCCTATCTGGTTGCCATTTTCTCTGAATCCCTCCATCTATTTTTTTTACACTCTTAAAAAGTACAAAACATTTACTCTACAAGCGCAAACAGATTTTCAAAAGCAGGGAAAAACCTGAACGTTCAGTACATGGTTCAATCGTCTTTTCATCTCTGCGCCCTAACTATGCTGAGCTCCATGGAACTGCATGGAGGGGAGCTATTCTGGCGTCATCGAGCCAAGTGAGTGTTTTGAATTACCTCAAGTGAATATTTGACTGGAAAGCATAGGGTGTAAAAAAAACCCTGAAATCAGATGGTGCACATCTATCACAAAGAACAGGGCCTTGTACTTAAACCTTTTTTCTGAAAATAAGCAGCCATCTAAGTGAGATGTCAACTAAGTCTGCCCAGAACAAGCAGCACAGCCAGTGTGATGCCAGGGTGATAAATAATAGAATCTCAATCTGCAGGTATGAACAAGAATCAGAGCTTAAGTTCGGAACACCCAGTTTGCAAAAGGACTCAAATGCACATGCGGGGTGAATTCCCTCTGACCACAGCCCATGGACATGAACAGATACAGTTAAGTTCAAATGTAACACCTGATCATTTGATCTCTTCAGACTAATTTTAATTTGGTTCCAGTTTTTAGTATTTTTCACTTTCTGTTCGATTGAGGTTTTTCTCTCTTTTATCATTGTTAGTTTTTCTTTTCTACTTGTTTCTTGATTTTGTTTTGTATTTTTTTTAATACATATGAAATCCAGGAGAGGCAAATCCAGAGAGACACTAACAGAATTAACAATCTCCTAGGGACAGGCAGGGAAGATTTGGGGGAGTGAGGGGGGGGCTAACAAAAATGAATATAAAAGAAGGAAATGATGTAAACCTGATTGTGGTGAGGATTACACAAATCTTAATATGACTGAAGTATTGAATGATATATGTGAATTATATGAGAATTAAAATAAAACAAAAGCTGAGGTCAGAGATAGGGCAGCAATTTAGCCCTGAATCTCTTGGTGAAGATTGAATGTCATTTTGTGCCAAGAGCCCATTTTTCCACTCATGAAGTTTGGGGAACCGGCCATGCTCCTTCATCACTTTTCTTACCTCAATAAATGGGTACAGTTCACTCTTCTCCCTTTTCTTCTCTGTCACATACTTTGCAGCAGTAAGGGGAACAGAACTTACAGTCCTGAAAGGGATCCATGAGTGTTAGTCCAGGTAGACTAGAGAAACAAATCCACACTCATATATGTATAGGAAAGACCTTTATATACAAGAACAGTTGTATATTGAGAAAGCATTCCAGCCCAACCAAGATCAAGTCCATAAGTCCAATATTAGCCCATGTCTGATATCAATCTATAATGTTCTCTTCAGACTCATGAAACACCTTCAATGACCCCAAATGCAGGAAGATCACAGGTCAGTACTTGCAAAGTCTTCTGCATCCAGTGGTGGTAGAAGCATCTCAGCCTTGGCAGGGTCTCCATGTGGCTCCTCCAGTTCCCAGGGCATGGGTTCTATCAGTGTGGTGCCATGTGTCTTTTTAGTAGGACATCTCTCAGGGAATGAGCAGAAAGATAGTCTCCTGCCTCCAAGGAGGAAAGACCAGATTTCCCAGAACCCTGACGGGAAGGCCAGGCCCACAAAGAGGCCTCATTGGCCATAACCCAATAGAGAGACTAGAGTCTACCCCTTCACTCTTAATCCTCTCAAGTCCCAAATTGACACCAGATTGTATAACTACAACAGACCACCCCTTGTCCATTTGACATTTTCACAAAATTCTTTAGCCATATATAATTTCAAAACAATAATAGAATCATATCAGTATCTAACAGTATAATATGAAAATGCATACATTTCACTGTGTGCCACCCTCCTTTAAACATAATATTCTGTAAGTGATGAAACAAAAATATCCTATGCTTAACAATTGCAGGTAAGGTACACCCACATATTAATCCTATAATTCTATGAATATATTCCAGTATCTATGAAATCTTGTAAGCTAGCCACTTCACGCCTTTATGTGGCCCATTTTGGCTATCCAGTTTCTCTACTGCCTACTTCCATCAACCCAGTGCTCTGAGGAGACAATCATATTCTTCAATATAAAGAGTCTTCATGCCAGTTGGAACCTTGTGAAGTCCACATCCACAAGAAAGTCAAAGCAGGACAGTTCGTCTATACAGTCTGCAGCAGTATATACCAGTGCACAGGCTCAACATTCTTCTCTTCATCTGGTCAGGTTCGGGTCAAGTCAATGTGGGCTCCCTCTCTTGGCCTCACCTCAGTGTCCATTGGTCGCACTGCCTTTAGGCCTTGGCCCCATCACCAATTCTCTACAACTCTAGTCCCCTCAGAGTAGGTCATGGACTTCAAACGAGTCAACCTGCTCTCATCTTCTTCTCTACTGCCTGTAAACCAGGTCCACGAGTGTCAGTGGTCAGAATGAACCCGCTGCTCTATTGCTGCTATTCTGCCACTTTCACTCAACAAGCAGATCCAGGTGGTCACCTAGCAATCATTTCAGGCTTCTACAGGCTCCCTTGAATGTTCAGTACTAGAAAGGAATTTCTTCAGGCTTTGAGATTTTTTCCAGTTTCTGACAAAGACCACTATTCAAAATTCAAATATTACAAAAGTTCCCTTTTAATGCACATGAAGCTCTTCCTCACAGTGGGAGCAGTGCACAGAAACGGACCTTGATGCTGGGCTGCTCTGTGCGTGCTTTGGTCAGTTGGGAGCTGCTGATTCACAGATTCACTTCATGTGGATGAAGATGCTTGTTTGCTTCCCCATGAGTTTATCGCGCTTCAACAGAGAAGAACCCTGTTCTTGGGTTTTGCCTCTGCCTTGCTCCTAGCACCGCTGGAATAGAAAGATTACAAATGATTTTTTTGTTGTTGTTTTAAAAAACAGAAAAGAAATGCCGTGTACCTGTTAGGTAAGTAGAGGCAGAACTGAGGGTGGTCGCTGTGCATGCCAAACCTCCTCCCCATCACAGACAGTTGAAAGCTGCTTCAGGCTGGAAAGATGCACACATTTAGGTCCTTGTGACAGGAAGCAGGTCAACCTGGGCGGGCCCCCATCTAGACCAGGTGGGCTTAATTCAGTCAATGGGGTCAAACAGTACCGTCAGCCATGCCTACCAACAGGGTATGGGTGGGGGCCTCAAACCAGCTGTCATGCAACCCAGCGCGCGTGGGCTGTCCAGTCCGCCCCCACCCCCCACGAGCATATTTGCCTCTTCTATCCTTTATAAAGTCACTTGGATCACAAACTAGGTTTCTGCGTCAATTGGTTCTTGTGTGAAGCCAAGGACAGAGGTACATTTCTCCCAGAGAGAGCCCTCACATAACCAAATCAGATTATAGCCTTCAGTGTTAGGGTTCCAACGAATTTTGGGGGAATATCTCAAGTGGTAGTGGTAAGGACACAACTCAATCCATATTATCTCTTTATTTTGCTCAGCCAGATGCTTGCCCTTTGAGCCTGAATTGTTGCAAGGCTTATTACCCCATCAAGTGTTCCCAGAGCAAGCCCTAAATGGGCAGTAGTCACACACAAGGAAGATTTAC
The DNA here is from genome assembly GCF_050624435.1 of Tenrec ecaudatus. Lineage (NCBI taxonomy): Eukaryota > Metazoa > Chordata > Mammalia > Afrosoricida > Tenrecidae > Tenrec > Tenrec ecaudatus. The sequence goes on along the minus strand of NW_027459377.1, from coordinate 174,922 downwards.
AGGGGACACTGTTAAGAATGATTAATGCTTAAGTGTTCCTTGTCTCCCCAAATGTACCATCTGGCAGAAAATTTGTTAGATCACTCTCCTGGGAGAGATATACCTCAGCTCTTGAATAACTCTCCTGGTCATAGAAGTCAAATTCCAAGCTTTTCATCCAACATTCATAAAGCTAAATAAATGTTACATAAACCTAAGTTCTCTACCTTGGATAAGACAAAGTAAAACCATGACTTGAGAAGGTTTTCATTGAGGACAGAGACAACTTCAGATATTCTAAGCCTATGAAATTGGTCATGATTCAGGCAACTTGCCAAGGAAGCACGTAATACCAAGGTGGGAGGTGGAATGAATAAGAACTTGCACTAAGATTCCATTCCATCAGGTGCAGCTGGTGACTTTGGAGGCCCAGAGCAGGCAGTGGGAGAGAGAAGACCAGAGCAGGGGAGGGATGTGATGAGCTGGAGGGTAGAGGGAGGGATTATGTGTTGTCCTGCTGTCACCTCCCACCCCACTGTGACCCTTTAGTGATGTGGGCCCAGGTTTGTGATGCAAGTGGGTTTGAAGCCAGAGGGGACTCAGAGTGCTCAGTTGCCTGAGTGCAACCGCTGTATCCAGAAGATGGAGGAGATTCTCTTTCTGCTTGAACAGAAAAGTGCTTCCTGGCTGACCTACCAATACCCCACCTGGTTCACTGTTTTGACCTTGGGCATCCTGTATGGAGTGGGTTGCTTCTTCCTGGTCCTCCCCTTCCTTCCAAATACTCCACCTGTGCGACCACCCAGGAAAAGGATAAAGGTAAGAAATTCTCAACCCAGCCATAGGAGAGATTGATTTTTCCTTGTTTTATAAATTTTTCCTTTCGTAATTAATTTCCTGATAGGGGAAATCTCAAGAAAGAAGAGACCATCAGCCCTGGCTTTGGAATGTTGATGAGGGCTGGTGCGTCCTTACTCACTGTTAGGACTTTGTTCACTGCATTGGCATCATTTTATCCTTGCCGGCTTATGTTGATTTTCATTATTTCTGTTGGCTTTCCCTGTTTGTGAAGCACAGGAGGCGTGGATGCATCATGATCATGGACACAAGGGTTGACAGAGTTGCAGGTGGAGAGAACTCATGGCAGAGGGAGGGATTGTGAGATCAGCAGTGTGGAGAACTTCCCCATCGGGAAGCTAGGGAGTGAAGGGGGATTGATTTCAAGACGAAAAAATGAAGGAGGCCAGAGGGGACAGAGAGCTTTAGACCTGACTGTAATTACACAACTCCTTTTGAAGGCAATTTAACCATGGAGGGGGGGCGGGGTGTTGTTCTAAAATGGATATGGTAATCATTGATTGTACCATTGCCCTTGATCTGATTGAACGACTGAACTATTGACTCGTATGATATGTAAATCATTTGCCAGTAAGATGAGCATTCAAAAATATTTCTCTTTGAAGATCTCAGACCTCCCATCTCTAGTTGTTATAGAGGGCAATAGGTAAAAATCCCCAATATAGTGACGCAGTGGCTAAGGACTAGATGACTAGACATTTCAAAGGTCAGCTCTCATTACTGGTCCTCAGTCTCTTTCCTTGAGCTCCAGTCTCTGGGCCAAGGCTCCTTTTCTGTCTGGGCTAATTGAGAAAGCATGGCTGACCCCGGGGAGGAAGTGGTCAAGGGCTGGCCCAGAGCTTCAGCCTCCATAATCAAAATCTTGCCCACCAGAACACTGAGTGCTGAGAGTGTGTGCTCTCCGTGAGCAGAGGAAGGCTGACGGAAGAAATGCACTCTAGGTCTCACACAGAAGCTGGTTTCGGGGCTTTAGTCATTCCATGGAGATTGTCATTCTTCTAATCACCAGTAAATGCCTGCAGTTTGTCACAAAGAACAGACGCAGGATTGGATTCCAGCCTGACTTCCTCTCTTGTGCCCCAGCCTCAGGTGGAGACAAGGAGAAGCAGCAGGTCAAGGGACAAAGGTGACGCTCTGAAAGGTAAGGTTCTGCCCATTCAACCAAGCTCTGTAAGCTCTCCTGTCCCCTCCTCTGCAGGATGCCATTGGCAACAGCCCGTCTCTCTCAGGTAATAATCCTGAACAAAAGGATATTGTGGATGGAAACAGAACCCAGATATTTCCCAGATGTACAGGAGGGGCCTAGGATGGGATGAAGGCTGGCCAAGGTAGGACCCAGTAGGGAGCAGTGGGGGTGTCAGGAGCAGATTCTGGTGGATTTGGAGGTGGAACATTGAGGGGTAACTGCGATAAGCTGTGTAACTTTGCCAAGGTTCAGATTGCTCACTGAGACCCCACAGACAATATTGGAAACCGATGCTCCTTGAAATGCCAAAGCACCTCCTGCCCGTGGGAGTAAGCTATCATTTGACCTTGAGCTCTGGAGAGTCCAACGTCCTAAGTGCACAGCCCGTGTGACATTCCTTTCGGTCCTCTGGGAGGGCTGCACCATAACGGTTCTCTTGATTTCCAGTTTTCCGAAGCTTCCTGCAAGAACTATATGGCGCTCAGAACCTGCGTTTGTGTCTTAGGCAGAAGTAAGTAACCTTCCTGCTTCAACGCGGGGTGCATCTTCCAACCAGGGTGCCTGTGTGGCCTCGGGCTGCAGAGAAGCTGGGATGCGCTGGTTTGGGGGACACTTTCAGGGATGGGCAGAGAATGACAGGAGTCCCGGGCAGTGGGGTGGGGCAGGAAGAGCAGGCCATCAAGGCTTGGGGAGGTGCTGAGCTTGCACCGACCCTTGCTAGCCTGCTAGGTCTCTTGCCCCTTCAGTCCTGGCTGTAATCTGGTCCTTCTGTCTCCTGCAGCCACTTGGGAAACCCACTTGACACTGGCAGCTTTGGTCAACAGAAAGCTCAAGCCCTCTCTGGTAGCTGGCGAAATAGAGGTACGGCTGAAGTCCACGTCGGTACGCGCGCCCCACACGGTTCTGCAGCTCATCCATTCCGGACACCTAGGTCTCAGAACTCCACCCTTCCACGGGCCCAGATGTGCATCTCAACTTCTCATGTCTTACCCGCCTTGAGTCAATCACCAGACTGCGCACATTCCCGTGAACCTGACAGTCTTTCACCCACACCACTGGCTCTTCCCTCACCCAGTGCCAAACCCCCGGATTCAAAGGCCTACCTGCAGCCTCCAAGCACTCTCTGGGACTCATCAGCCCCGCACCCCACAGGGACTCCTTCTCAGAATGACTTGTTGGCAAGGCCCAGGCAGAGCCCATCTCCACACAACCGCTGCTCCACACCTGCCATGGCAGCCATCACAAGTCAGGATCCCACAGGCCTCCCTACTGCCTCCCCACCCCAGTGTTGGGCAGCTGCCAAGAACTTACAGCTTCCCTCCTTGGAATACTTTGGGTCTCTGAAAGAGCACTCTACCTGGCACCCCCAAGAAGACACCTTTCAGGAAGGACCCACAAAGAGGCAGGGGGAAGTAGGGAGGCCCACCTTGCTCAACCCCAATGTCCACAAGCTGCTGGAAATAGAAATCACAAAGGCAGAGAAATGGAATATTTGGGAAGAAAAAGGAAAGGGTGTATCAGAATACCATCTGCAGGCCTTAAATATGTTGAAGGCACTCGATGGGGAGCAGATCACTGCACCTCCCCAGCCCTTCTGGAATGCCAGCATCAAAGCAGAGCAGATACCCAGCCCTCAGAAGCATTTTCCACAAAAATTCAGTGAGTTTTTCTGGGGTCTACCTTTTCTGCACAGGGAGTCTCTGGCAGCTGCTCTCAGGGTCTCTGGATCCACCCTAGAGTTTCCCACTGTCTTATTTAATGAAATTCCTAATGCCTTACCAGCTCAAATGCAAGCTAAAGAGTACCCACTCTTGTTGCAACGTCACTCCTTGCCCTACACTGAAGGCCGATTCCAACTTTTACTTCCAACTGCATGCCAAGCCCAGGCCCCACCGCCGGCTACAGTCCTGACTCCGCCCGGTCCACAGCCCCGTGGCCCACTCGCAGTACCTTTTCCTCCTCCTCACAAGAGTCCCTGTGATGAATCCTGTCTTACCGTCCACACTAAGTCCCAATCACGCATTCCAAATTCACTTCAACAGCTGGAAAGCCATTTTTTAAAGAAACAACAGGAAAGTGAGAGTTCTTTACCCTTTATGATGCCACGACCCCAGGAAGCTTTTTGTCTTCGCAAACCCACTCATCCCCAGGACAATCAGAAGGTGCAGACCCCAAAGACAGACCCCAAGCTTCCTGGCTGCTTGAAGCAATCGGAGCTCCACCGCCAAGAGAACTTCCCTCAATTGCAGGGGCCCCTCGGCAATGGGACTCTTGAGTCTCTGACACTAAAGCAGCCTCAGGAAAAATGGCCAGGGACTTGTCTGGATATGAAGCAGCCCGAATGCTCCTGCTCAACACCTGGAGACAAGCAGGGGAAGAATGTAATGAAGACGGTGTCCCCAGGAAGATGCACACACCCTGGACCGTCGCTTGCGTGCTGCAGAGCCGGTGTCCAGCTGAGGAACAACTCGGTCAATGGACAAGGGAATTACTTGAGGAAAATATCCAAATGTAATCTATCTCTCTGTGGATCAGGAAACTACTGCCCAAAAGGAACTCCGGGAGCCGACTCAAAGGAGTTAAGTGATTTGAGGATACACAAGGGGATTAACGCAGGAACTTACACCCTAAGGGGTCCAAATAAAATCCTACTGGAAAACACCCTAAATGTCCACATGTGCAGGAAGGTGGAGCAGATTAGAAAGGATCAGATCCCTGGCATTGTTTGCCGTTCATGTCTTGCGACGACCACGCACGCTTTGTCTATTTCCCTGACCCACCCACATGTTGTCAATGTGGCCTCCTGGGGAGAGCTGGAAGATCTGAACACAACGCAGAGCCTTTCCTTTCTCAGCCCGGGCACTCAACAGGTGCTGGACTCGCATATCGTAAGGCTCCAAATGAGGCAGAGGTGGTGCATGCCCCTCAAAGTCCTTGAGCCCACAAACCTCTGTAGGACAAGAAAAGACAACGCAATGTCCTTTCCAAAGTCCACCTGCTTAGCCACCCCTAAGTATTGAACTAACCTAGTAACTGAGGCTGTCAAGGTCCTGGGAGAACCCTGTCAGGCAGACTGGGGAGAGAGAGTGACCCCAAAGAAATCAAGCCCTACCCTGGAGAGTCCTTTTGCTGATTGCTCCCCTACAGAGGAGCCTGTTCAGGGAACCCCAGCCTACCCCCCACTTGATAATGACAGTGGATGCTCATTGGCCCTCAGGCAGCCGTTTCCAGCCTTCATGCCCAGTATCCTTGGCAGAACCTTCCAGAATGAAAGTGTCCAGAGAGAGAGCCTAGAGCAAACCTCAAATCCAGTACTGACCAGCAAGGGGTCAAGGAAAGAGGGTGCTAGTTGTGCCCCAGGAGGCCCCAGATTGGAAGTGAACTCTGAATGTCCATCTTCAAGAGCCAAAGAGACAGGGTTGGTGGTGGTCAAGAAGTCCTCTTCAATAGAGCTAGACGATAGAGACACTTTCAAAACCAGTGTGCTGGCAAAATCTCAAACCAATGATGTGGACCGGGGGTGCTTCGAGGCTCTAGGATGTAGTAAAAGGTTCCTGCTACCTGGAAAGTGTGCTCCAGTTCCTGAAAAGCCAAGCCTTACAGCACGAGTGTGCAGTGAGATTAAGCTCCAGGTGGAGGTAGAGGCAGAGGATGGTTCTCCATGCTGTCCTGTTGACGGGCTCCTTCAGGACTGCACCACTGATGTGCTCACTGCCACCAATGTTTTGCCTTCTCAGGTGGTCCATTGCCGCCCCCAGCATTTGTTCACTGGGGATAAGCCAATATGTCAAGGGCCAAGTGGCTTCGTGGTGGCTAGAGCAAGTTACATGGGGCAGCAGAAGCTCAAAAGCCCCAACCTTCAGGACCCCTCGACAAGGAGAAGGAAGGATGCTGTTCCCACTGACAAGAGGGAGACTCATAAATGGCCCAATCCAGAAGAGCATGGAAAAGGATTAGCGGGAAGAGGCATCTCCCAAGTCTGTGGGTTAAGCCAGCCTGTGCAAGACAAGGCATTGGCTGAGTGCCTTGAGATCAAGTCCTCACAGCTCCCACCAGAGAAGGGACAGCTTCCTGCTGAGGGCCACAGCAAAAAATGGAGGAAGCACTTTGTCCAGTGGATTTGCTCCAGCAAAAAATCTACAGGACACGGTGATCCTTTGCAAAAAGGAAAGCCCGTATTACCCTGTGGTCACAGCCTTGGGCCCCTTCAAAGACAACCAGTGTCTCCTAACAAGGTCACGGAGGCTCAGGTGCTCACGACAGATATTGGCCAAGTCCTAGACGGGACACCAGGCTGTCATCAGGAGTATCTTGCGTCAACGTTATGTCCACGAAAAGAAGCGCAGGCCTCAGTTAATGGATGTTCCTCCAGCTGCAGGGCTCCTTTCTTTGTAGAACACAGGAGAGTGGCAAGTGTGAGACCCTGCCTCCACCAGGCGATACCTGACTGCCAGAGCCTTCCCACCACGAGCACCTGTATCAGGGATGTATTCACAAATTTCTGTCCGTTCAGGGGATTCAGTGTCAGAAGCCACACTCAGCCATTGCCCCCCAGGGTGTTTGTGTGCCCAGTCAGCTTGCAGCAGCAGAGGCGGAGGAGGTGGGCTTACTCCAGTTACCCTTACCACTGCCCACGTCACTGTCTTCGAGAATATGTCTTATCTGGCAAATTAGAAGACGCTTCTTCTGCTCTGATTAGTAGGAAAGTATCCATGCCAGCCACTTTAGCCTGTTCTGCACAGGCTAATGGCTTCTCTCAGCCATGATATTCATTGTTCCAAATTGAGATTTTCCCCCTCCTACATTAAAGTGTGACTTCTGTGCTGCATGGCGGGATCTAGAGGGGGTGTCATGTGTGTTAGTCTGTGTAGACTAGAGAAACAAAATTCATACACTCATATTTTATGAGTTTTATATAAAGGTTAAGTGAACATTGAAAAGCATCCCAACCCAGTTCAATCTAAGACCACCAGTCCAATAGTATCCCATGTGTCTGACACCAATCTACAAAGTCCTCCTCACAATCCAAAAACACACGGGGAGACAAGGACTGCAGGAGGAAATTGTAGTCCGTGCGCTGGCAGGTTCTCCATGAGGCTGCTGCAGAAACCAGGGCTGCAACAGGGTAGGTCCATGCGGCTTCTCCTCAGGGATCTCCCAGGAAATGAGTCTTTCCAGCAACTTTAGGGACCTAACAAATGCATATCCACCCTGGTGGCACTATCAGAGAGCAAGAGACCAGAAAGGCTAGGCTCACAGAGCCATTGATCTCCCTGCCCTTCAATTAACCCCACATGAGTTCATTGACGAGGTTGCCATAATATACCTTTAACTATGTTAGATACTGCGTCTCCTTCTCTGAGTGCTAGCTTTGACTTCTCAAAGGGCAGGGCTCTGGAGGAGGTTTTAAGCAGTGTTTCCCACCCACTTCCATCCCAAGTTCTTCATTTTGCACCTCTTATGATTTATGGTAACACCCCTACTGTGAAAACCTCAGAAGGTCCCAACACAGTGAAGAATGTTCCCTGGTGCCATTACTTTGTCTTCAACGTTATGTGGCTGCAGTTGATAGGTTTTGAGAGGCGCAATCCAGCCAAGAAATTCCATCGAGGGTCCAGAAGAGGTTTAGACCAAAGTAGCGTCTCATGGTACCAAGCAGGCATGAGACATGTGGCGGCCTGTCTAAGTCCCACATGTGCATTTGATGAAGGCTGCCAAGTTTGGCATGGAGGTTCCGCCTCAATACACCTGTCACAAAATGGGAAATGACATATTTTGCTACCTTTGCCTCTCTCCCAGACTAGGGTAACCTCCAGGATGGAAGTCCCAGGTCTGACACATGTGGGTGGGAACTGCTAGGGAGGCTGCCAGCGGGGGACTGTGCTCACCCACTGCACCAAGGGAAAATCCGGTTCACAGCTCACATGCCTTCCTCTGTATATAAACCCGGAGAAGGAGCAACAGCTTAGGCTGAGTGGTACAGGATGAGCGTCTGTGTAATAACCACTAATGGTTAGGCACCTTGGACACAGGGTAGGGAAGGATACAGTGAAGAAGAATATGAAGCGTTGGACGTAGCAAAGGAGGCCAAAGAGCATGAGGATCCCCAGAAATGATGCAAGACACAAGCGGAGCTAACACAGGCTTACAAAGGGGAATCGGCCAGGTGCTTCACCCCAGCTTTAGCTAGCTGCCCCCACAGCAGAACTTTATCTCCTACAGAGAGCACTGGGTTGTATAGCAAAGGCACAGCTTTCAAGCAGGGAAGGTTACTTTCTCAATACTATCTTTAGTGGGGCGACAAACTGTTATTTTACTTGATTTCCATCTCCTGACTGGGGGAAGGATGAGTTGATAGCCAGGGTGGGGTAGAGTGGGGATGAGTCAATAACAGGGTGCCAGGACTCAGGAAACATGACCCCAGGCTTTTGGGCTTCACACATGCATACACACACGCGTCCGCGCTCTAGGAATGTTCTCACGAAACATGACCCCAGGCTGGTGGTCTTCACATGCACACACACGCGTGCGCACACACACACATACATGCTCTAGGAATGTTCTCAGCAAACATGACCCCAGGCTGGTGGTCTTCACACACACACACACACACACACACACACACACACACACGCACACACACACACACGCTCTAGGAATGTTCTCAGGAAACATGATCCCAGGCTGGTGGTTTTCACACACACACTCACGCGCACACTCTAGGAATGTTCTCAGGAAACATGACCCCAGGCTGGTGATCTTCACACACACGCACACACACACACACACACACACACACACGTGTGCACGTACTCTAGGAATGTTCTCCGGAGAGAGTGGCTTCTAAGGACTGAGTGCTGCAAAGAAAGTCACAACTGGGAGCAGCCTTCCCTTCCCGTAGAGACTCCTGGGAAATCAGGATGTGCACGGAGATTAGACATCACCTGTCTTGATAAGGGAAACCAGTTCAATAGTGGTCAGTGTTTCCTCTGTGCTTCTAACACAGGGTTTTATTTCCTGGGCACCAGATTATAGAAGGAGGCAGGAGGGCCCCCCAAAATATGATTAGTTGATCCACTAGAGTAAATTCTCATGTGCTTAAAAGAACACCCCTGGTGGGCCAGGGTTTACTGTTTACTGAACTAAACAGTAAAGGATGGCGAGGAAGACATCCACTGAGCCTTGACCTCCATGCCTCAGTCAGGACACCAAGTGTGTGTGTGGGGTGGGTGGGGACTGACACCAGTGGTGGAGGAGGGAAGTGGACATAGGCCCCAGAGACTGCTGGTACAGCAGCATGATGTTGTTTCTGGAGTCCTGATTGTGCCAAGGCAGCCTCTGGAGTGACTGTGGCAGTAAAAAATCAGATTCTGGATCTGCAGAGCCTGGATCTGGGGCCTTTTGGGTAGCAGGTAGCTTGGGTGTGTTCCTAGAGAGAGTGAAGAGCTGGACACCGGACTACCCGCTGCTGAACCCTACCGTTCGTGCTGGGTAAGTGCACGGAGATGGAGAGAAGACCCTGAAAGAACAGCAAGGGGTGCATGGACCAAGCCCCTTCCCTTTCCCCTGCCACCAGGTCCTCTTATATGGTGCTGTGAGGTCAAACAAAGGGAAGCCCACTCAGACCTGCAGAGACCTCAGCGAAACAACTGCCCCCCACCCCCCACAATTCAGCAGACATCTCACAAGGACACTCACACATACCCGAGAGAGAAACCTCACACACATACTTCCTTGGAGACTTCCAGAGAGACTCAGAGGCCTCGCACAGAGACTTCATATGAAGTTCTCAGCATCCTTTATGGAGACTTCTCAGAGACCCCACAGGGACCTCACACAAAGCCCTCCCACATAGCTCACTGCCAGCACGGGAGAATTAGCAGCCGCTGTCCACCCCTGAGCTCCTGGAAACTTTCACACATTGTCTGCAGTGCCCCCCATGCTTGTGCATCTTTGTCCTCATAGCCTTGCTTGGGAACAACAGAATCACAAACTGCACGTAGTTGTGTGCAAATTTTTTCCACTGAAACGTTTTCACTAGCCTGAACTCTGAAGTGTAGTTTACAATTGAAATACAAGTAAAACTGCCAACACCAAATGAGAGTGTGATTTTAGATGGTGTGCAGTCAAATGTCGTACGCCACACTTTTACTTTTGCTTCGGACAAATTCTCTAATTGGTGGGGAAGTGACTGACTACTTTGGAAGCAACAGAACAGTCCATCAAATGGGCTTCAGGACTCAAATATATAAATAGACATCTGATCTGAACTCAAACTCATTCCCCAAGGGGCTCATGAACCTAATTTTTTTGGAAGAGTGAAGGAACCCACATGAAAATAACAAAATTTACATCACATTGTGTCTGTCTGGCTTAATTTCTCAATGAAACAGCTGTCATATCTGAAGATATTCAGGGCAACATTCCTTTTATAACTCTGTCGACATAATTAATATGATTTTTCTGTGAAATGTAATATTTCTAAGTTATGCAAAGTCCTAATGTTTATCTACCACAACAAACTGATAATATTTCGAAGGATGAAGAAATAGATCAAGAAATAATAAATAATGAAATACACATTTTCAGGTAGTACCATTTACAATAGCCAAGCGTAAATGAAAATATCTATATCTATACTTGAATTAAAAAACAACAGATTTATATGAGGAAAACTACAGAAATTACAAGAAATCAAGAGTGACCTCAGCAAATGGGATAATATCCCATGCTCCTTGACCAGACGACTCAATGTAGTACAGTTATCAGTTCTACTCAAGGCACTAGACAAGTTTAATTCACTCCTGATAAAATTACCCTCATCTTTCTTCAAAGAATTGCAAAACCACTGATTACTAACTTCATATGGTAAGGGCATAGGTCAGGGGTTGAACCTACAAACTTCTCCTTGGTAGAAAGATAAAACTGTTCTCATAAAAGACTTGTAGGCTGGTTTTGAGTTGGAATTTTGGGGTCATTTAGGATTTTTTTGTGGCATGTGATTTTTAGGGCTTTAAGGTCATTTGGGGTCATTTAATTTTTTTTGCGCATTAGGGTGGTTTGGGCTTTAAGGGTGTTTTATAAGGTTTAAGGGAGTTTTTAAGGGATTTAGGGGTGATTTTTTGGAGTGTATAGGTATTTTTTAGCAGGTAGGGGTGTTTTTAGTGATCTTACAGGGTTTCTTAGAGATTTTAGGGTATTTTAAAATATTTTATGTGTTTTTCCCCAGCATTTTATGATTTGTTGGGGCTTTCATGTTGTCTTCAGGGCATTTATGTGGTTTTGGAAGTTCATGGTTTGGGAATCTTCTAGGGATATGGTTTGGAAGTTCCACATGTTTTGGGAGGCATTTAGTGTGTTATTTGTGGCTTCAGAGTGTTATTTGAATTTTAGGGAATATTATGGCTTTTCAGACATTTTAAGGCTTTTAGGGTGATTTTAGTGTTTAAGGGTGTTTATTAGGCTTATATGTGTTTTTATGGCTTTTAGTGTTTTGTTAAAATTTTAGGGTGCTTCTTAAGGCCTTAGAGTGTTTGGGGGGATTAGGTTTTGGTTTTCAGGGCTTTAGGGTTTTGTTGGATTATTTTTTGCTTTCATGGTGAATTCATGTCTATTAGGCTGTTGGACTTTTACAGGGTTTTATAATGCTTCGGGTTGCTTTGTAGGGATGTTCTTGGGGTTTTAAAAGACTTTTAGCGTGTTTTTAGGGCTTCACGTGTTCTTTATTTTGCGTTTTAAGGCATTTGCATAATATTAGGGCATTTATTATGTTTTCGGGACGTAAGGAGTTTTTTTTAAGACTTATGGCGCATTAGGGTGTTTTAGAAAGCCTTTTACCATGTATTTAATGGTCTTAAGATGTTTTAAAGAGTCTTTAGGTGTGGTCTTAGTATTTTAGAAATATTTTAGACGTTTTAGGGTTTTTAAGGCATTTATAGTGTTTTTAAGACTTTTAAGGTGTTTTTAGAACACGCCTGACAGGTACACACTATTTCAATCAGGCTCTGGTTAGTGCCTCTCAATCAATTGGTGACATGGGAGTCTGGATAATGGATTACCTTTACTCTGCAGATGAGAAAACTCACTCAAAAAGACACAGGTGTTGACCCACAGGCACACAACTGGTTAACAACAAAGACATATTCACAACCAGTGTTGGGAGCCAGAGCCCTAAGCCCCACATACCTGTCCCCAGCCGAACAGTCAATCTATCCTGAACCATCAAATGATCTGAGCAGATCCTCCCACCCAACTCACCTTCCCATGCCAAATATTTTATTTCAGAAGGTGGCAGTGAATCTGCAGCTCTGAGAGAGGGACATATCTGATCGGAGCACATGGAGCAGATGAAGGGGGAGGAGGGGAATGTGGAGCACATCCTGGCACACCAGGACTTGAGGATGATGTTCCCACTCAGAGAATCCAGTCCACATAGAAGACCACATGGCCAGCCCCACGATGAGACAAGACACCCCTCAAAGACCCATAGCCTTAGAGGGGACAACACTGAAGACACAGTGTGGGAAATGCGCCCGAACTAATCCTGCCACACCGAGGCATAACACTAAAGGGGTACAGCAGAAGAGCAAGAAAACGAAGCATCAAGGTCCCCAGGGAATGCCAAAGGATGACTTTGGGGCCAGTACTTGGTACACCAACAGACTGGACTGGAAAACACTCTTAAAGGCCAACAAACCGACCTTGAACTAACGATGAGCCACTTCTTTCTTGTTGAGTTGTTTTCATTCATTGTCATTGGATTTTGGTTGTTTTGTTGCTTTTAGTGCTTGGTTTTGCTCTGTCTTGTTTTGTGTATGTTATTACATCTACAGGTCTGTCTAAATAAGATAGGCTGGATGAACAATCTGGAGGAGAGAAAACAGGACCAACACTTCTGGGGAGACATGGGAGAGAGGGAGGTGTGGGGAAAGGTAGTGGTGTTAAGAAACCCAGAGAAAAGGGAAGAACAGGTGATGCAAATCGGTGGTGAGGGGGATGTAGGAGGCCTGGTAGGGAGTGATCAAGGGAAATGGAACCAATGGAACCAAGAGGAATTACTGAATTACTGAAGCACAAATGAAAAGTGAGCATGGCAGTGGGCCCAAGAGGCAAATCAAAGGGAATAGAAAAGCAAGCTAGGAAGCAAGGGTCAATTATAGAGGTTTAAAAAAAGGCAAGTACATATTTAAATATATGAGCATGGGGAAATAGATCTATGTCCCTATATTTATAGGTTTTGTATTAAGGTAGCAGATGGACATTGGGCCACTGCTCAAGGACTCCCTCGTTGCAAAAATACTGTTCTATTAAATTGGCATTCTATGATGCTCACCTTCCCTACACGATCACTGAACACAAAGCAGGTACATAAGCAAATGTGGTGAAGAAAGCTAATGGTGCCCAGCTATCAAATATATAGCATGTGAGGTCTTAAAGGCTTAAAGGAAAACAAGCGCCCATCTAGCTCAGAAGAAACAAAGCCCACATGGAAGAAGCACACCAGCTTGTGTGATCATGAGGTTTTGAAAAGATTTGGTAGCAGGCATCATCAGAACAAAAAAAATCTTATCATTGCGAATGAGCGGGGAGTGCTGGGTACAGACACAAAGCCCATTTACAGTCCTCTGGACATCCCTAACAGAAGGGTGTCAGGGAGGAGATAAACCAAGACAGGTACCAGATAATAACGATGAAACACAACTTTCCCCTAGTTCCTACATGTTTCCTCTCTCCCACTATCATGATCCCAATTCTAATTTACAAATCAGGCTAGACTAGAGAATGTACACTTGGACTGATAGGAACAGGAAACATGGGGAATCCAGGGTGGATGAGCCCTTGAGGACCAGTGTTATGAGTGCAGACTCGGGAAGGGTGGAGGGAGGGTAGGTTGGAAAACGGAAACCGTATACAGGGATCTACATTTAACCTCAACAGAAAAGTGGGTGAAGGAACACCAGACAGTGCAAGATATGAGAAAATAATTAGTAAATTATCAAGGGTAGCTCGAATGGAGGGGGAAAAATGAGGAGCTGAGGCCAGGGGCTTGGGTGGGGTGGAGAGTGGATATTTTGAGAATAATGAGGGCAATGAATGTACAAATGTGCTTTACACAACCGATGTATATATGCATTGTGGTTAGTGTTGCATGAACAATTTAAAAAAAGGTCTGGACAGAGGGCACATGCAAGGATGATCTCAGGCTGGATTAGATCAGCAAAATCACCTACTGGAGTTGCCTCACCCTGTGTCTATTCCTGAGTCAGGCATGAAGCTTAGGGCCCATAGTCCCAGGAGCTGGACAGGGAGGGAGGCGGGGTTCTGAGGTCATTCCATAGGGGCAATGGCCCTCCTGTCCTGCCGGGCCCACCCTCCTTTGTAATCCTGCTGGCTGGAGCACGGCTTTCATGGAGTCCACACCATGGGAGCTCTACTACTCATGGGGGATTGGCAGGAAGCCTCTGCTTATGCGCACACACCACCACCTAGCTGGAGGATCTCTGTGAACAAAGCCTGAGGCAGACAACAAGCCCACTAATTGATGCTGTAAGAGATACAATCAGCATCCAGAAACCTGCAACTGGGAGTAAGAGGCAGCATACTTGGCCCCAGCCACTCCCACTGCCATCTTCAAGGAGTGACATTCTAAAGCAGAGGGTTTTCAAAAGGCACTGCCAGGACTGTGGAATGAGCAGCTCATTTGTGGACATGGATACTGTGTGATCCAGAAGTATTACCTCTTCCTTTCCATTCAGGTGAGACAAAAAAAAGTTCCAAATAGAAAGCCATGCATCTAAACAGTATCCAATAGCCACTCATGTGCAGTGCTGCTGCCTCCAAAGAGCTTTCCTAGGTTTTTCTCTCTGTGGACAGATATACCTTGGTCCTTGGCTCTGCATGAGAAAGAATTCACGCCAAAGCCAGGTTTGTGATCCAATTGTGTTTTAGGAGAGATAGGGAGGTATGGTAGGCAACCCTGGTGGACCCCAGTGGCTGAATTGAATTTACTTGGCCTAGGTGGGTCAATGTGGGTGCAGCACCCACCCAGGTGTACCTGGCCTTCCTGACTGGAAACCTGGACCTCTGAGCACGCTCGGTGTGCCACTCTTTCCTGGGTGGCTAGCTTGGCCCTCTGAGCATGTATCATGGACAACCTAGTCCCTATGCTAGCTACCTAAAATTTACACCCTGAAGAGATATGGACCCAAATCTTTGGGGTACAAGGCGACGACATCTTTAGGTACTTCCTGCTGGCAAAAGGGTGAAGTGCGGCTTTGGGTCCATACCCTTTCTACTCTGCTGGGAGGGGTTGTCCATTCAGGTCTAGGATGGATAAGGTTGAGGTGGTCCAGGAGATGGTGGTCCTAGAGGTGGCACACTTGGTTCAGAGGGCTTGGTAACTTGAGAACTTCTGGAAAAACAAACAAACGGACAAAAGGGTGAACAGTTTAACTGAGACAAGGCTAGGCTTGTGAGGTGGCAGTGCCCTTGAAATTAGGTGAGTGTCACAGGAAACAAAAAAAATCTTAGGATTATCAGGCATGTGTGTTTGTTCGTTCTAAGTATAGGCACGGGAGTAAAAGCATCCACAATTTCCCCTATGAGGGTACAGGGTTTGGGAACTACTGGGTGCACTGAGATCACTGTTTCATTTATGATCCTAATGTTTGGACCCACTGCTAAGAACCATGCTTCTATTTAATCCTATTATCCCTCAATTATTAACTTTGGTCAAACAAATTTTGTTTTCATTAATTACTTTCATAGTTATCTATCTATCTATCTATACACACACATTTAATTGAATGGAATGAAAAGGTCATGCGTTATAGCGTTAAATTGTAATATTGGAATACTACAGCGGGAGTCAACAGGGATCAAAAGAAAGTAAGTGTCTGAGTCATTTTTAATTTTCTTGGCTTCAAATTGAATAAAAGACTTGTAAATTACCCAGAGACCAAATTCCCATGGTGCCTCCTACAACGGGTAGAATGTTCAGGGATGTTTCAGGGCTGGGAGATTAGTAACCCCTAAGTCCAGGATCCCTTAGGGCAGGGGTCCTCAAACTGTTTACACAGGGGGCCAGTTCACTGTCCCTCAGACCGTTGGAGCACCAGACTATAGTTAAAAAAAACCAAACTATGAACAAATTCCTATGCACATTGCACGAATCGGCTACTAAGTAGGACATGCAGAGGCAGCAAAAACACCCTGAGGGTGGGATAAATGTCGTCAGGCCACATGTGCCCCACGGGCCACAGTTTGAGGATGCCTGCCTTAGGGGTTCCTGGGTGCACTGGGGATGAAGGTCTCTACTGCTCCTCAAAAGGAGAAATGCTGTAACTTCTGGCATTTCGGCCCACTTTCCAATCACTTTACAAAACTGTTCCAGGTGAATCAGGGTTAGAAGGGAAAGTGTACCATTCTCTGGCCACCATTCTCCTTTCTCAAATAAAGTTGCATAGTGTATCAGCTTTTGTTTGTCTAGCCTCTGTGTCAACTCTATCCCAATTGGACAGGATTCATGCAAGGGGGCAATTCCTGAGTATGAAGCTGCTAAGTCCCATCTAGAAAGCACAAAAGAAGGCTATGTAGAGCTTGCTGCCTCAAGGTCAATAAACCCCACTTGAGAGCGAGCCCTTTGTTGCCCTGAATCTGTTACCTCAGGAAGATGCCCCAGCAAGAAGGGATCAAAGACAACTCACTGAGGTAGACTTTAAGTCCAACCATTATTCTAGACAAGCTAGGAGAACCACTGCTTGGGATGGCCCCATGGCCCTCCAAGATGCCTGCTGGCGGGAGCAGACTCTCAAATCTCTGAAGGGAAGGGGCATCTGGAAGCTCAGGGAACCTTAAGGGAATTGGAATTTCTGTCTGGAACATCGTGGCAGTGGAACTGTGTATTAAGAGCTTTCCCCAAAAGTGCCTTAAGCAGCAACACTGAAAGCCTAAAGGTAACAGTTACACAGGAAGGGTTCCATATGCCATTGGCCTAAGCCTGGGCCACGGAAAACCAGCCTGTAACAAGGAACAAACCTACACTGGTAGAACACTAACACTATAACGCCTCAAGTTTTAAATTCAGGAAATAATTTTAAACATTTTTATTCTTTACTTTCATAGTTATCAATATGTATATATGGCATTCAAATATATAAAACGTGCAATGTTTTTGAAATGTAACCAAATTGTCACATTGATAATTTATAAGTTTGGTACCAGATAAGTTTCAATTAAATGTTATAAAAATGTTGTGCTGGGCATTATAGGGCTAAAGCAGCTTGTTTGAAAAGCCAGGAGAAAGGGAATGGAGGGGAAAAGGGAAATATTTGGCTCCCAGGACAAGGCAGGGCTAACTCCCAGGTCTATTCAACCAGCTCCCTAGGCAGTGCCCTTCCACATGTTTGGGCTGGTGGGCACCATCTTGGCCAGGGTCACAGGCCCCGTTTCCCCATGGCCACAATGGCGGCTATATAGGATCTCTGGGAAAAGCTTAAACAGCCTTGACAAGAGTGAAGCCATTATGAGCTGACAGAAGGCACCATGTAAAGTAAATAAAGTAGCTATGAACTGTAAATGAACTAGCTGATATAGGGCAGGTAGGCTGTGCAGATGTGCCCAAGGGAATGTCCCAAAGGATATGGATGCCCAGAAGATTCGCGAGAGCGACCAGAGCAGTCTTTGTTCAACTAAGAATGACTAACTGCAACACCCTGCTTCTCTACTCTGCCTGCTTGCACACCTGCACATTGCAAAAGTATAAAAACCTTTGGACAATTAGACTGGGGCTGCTCAGGAAAAAAAACTTTTTCTGTTGAACTTGCCAGCGGTCGGAGTAGTTTTCTTTCTGGGAATGGAGAGTGGCTACAACATTTCGAGGTGCACCGAGATCCAATTGCCACTGTCTGGGCTTGCTTAGAAAGGAAACCTCCTTAACAGGAGTGCTCTCCCCAGAACTGCGGATTTCTGATTTCTCTAGGCCAGGGGTCCTTAAACTCTTTAAACAGGGACCAGTTCACTGTCCCTCTGATCAGTTGGAGGGCCAAACTATCGTTTCAATAAAACTATGAACAAATTCCTATGCTTCCTGCACATACCTTATTTTGAAGTTTAAAAAAAACACACAAACAAACGGGGCACAAACACTCGGCGGACAGGATCAAGGTCCTCGGCTATCCGCATGTGGCTCACAGGCTATTGTTTGAGGACCCCTGCTCTAGGCGCTCACAAAGAGAATGTAGTTTCAGCCCTAAAGCCTGGAGACTCCGCAATTTGTTTAAAGGTGATTGGACAGAAGGAGTTCCTGATTTGCCCATGCAAGACTGGTTTTCCCTTCCCCTATTTCTCAGAGTTCATAGTTATGTTTATGGGGAACCAGGACATCCCTATCTGATCCCTAACATTGATGCGTGGAATGACATTGCCACTAATAAGCCAGCATAAACAAAAGACTTACTTCCTCCTGCAACAGAAAGGGTTCTTGTTTCAAGATTTCAGGGAACATGGCAGGACCAGAAAAAAAATAGACCCAAGGTCCTAAAACCACTAAGGTGGAGGCTGCCCTTCCCCAACCCCTCCCCATACCCCTCTGTCTCGGCTTTATTCCTTTTTGCAGGAGGACTCTGGGAGTGGGAGAACTAGCTTACGACCCTTCATTATCACTGCCACCCTGTCAGGTGCATGGGGCTGGAGAGAGAGAAATACTCATAACTCCTTTCTGAGTCCACACCCCAACATACACTAGGGCTGGTATGGGATCTCGACCGCCCCACCCCCCAAGAAGGATGATTCGGCAGCAGCCATTCTACACTCAAGGCAAGCAGCCCCAACACCTGGGGAAGATCCCTGAGTCCCTTTTTGGGTATATATCCCCTTGTATTCCAGTGATTTGTATAATTGGAATCAACAAAATCCCTTTTTCTGACAAAGCAGGTCTGATTCCTTGATAGAAAGGGTTTTCCATATGCATTAGCCCACCTCCAGAAATTTCCAGCAACTTCTCCAGGTGCTGCTCACAACACAGGTACAGTAGCCCTGCCAGAGAGAGGCCCAGTAAGCAGTCAATGGACATGATGGTCAGACAGCAGGCACTCCCCATGTGAGGGAAACTCTTTTGGCCACTGCATGAAAAATGTGAGATCCAAACGCCTAGCAAGGCACAGAAGGCCTAACCAGGTATCACCAGTTTCTCTTGCAGGCCCTCAGTGGAACAGCTAGAAAACCTATGAATTTATCTAAGGTCAGTGAGAATTTTCAGACTCTTACAAGAGAATGTCTGCGTGCTTTTTTAGAGTGACTGATGGAAGCCTACGGGCTTTATATCCCTAACGGCCTGGAGGCCCTGAGAACAGGAGGGCAATAAGTATTGCCTTTATTACTCAGTCTGCCTCAGACATGAAAAAGAAGTGGGAAGGGTTTGACGGGAAAAATCTTAGTGATTTGGTACAAGTGGCTCAGCGGGTGTGTAACAACAGAGATGATCCTACCACGACAGAGACAAAGAAACTAGTTAAAATACTAGGAATTGCCATGAGAGACCCCAGAGACTCAGGAAAAGGAGAGCATGGCCCACTTACGGAGAGACTGACCTGTGGGCACCGCCAAGTCATGGGGCAGGATCAATGTGCCTACTGCAGGAAAGAAGGACATTGGAAAAATCAGTGCCTTGAATACCCCAGGAGAAGCAGACAACCCTCCAATAGAGAGGACGGGCCTCATCCACACCTAGAAAATCCCAAGCAAAAGACAATAATGCTTGAAGAAGCTGAATGAAGGTGTCAGTGCTCTGTTTCAGTTGGTCCCCAGGATCCCAGGCTAACTGTCCAAGTAGGAGGCCAGCCAGTCAATTTCTTAGTGGACACAGGGACTACCTTCTCAGGTTCAGAAAAGAGTACAGGCAAATTGTCAAAAGGAAAGATTTGAATTACTGTCAGCATATGATTGCTTCCAAAAATAACTCACACCAGAAGATTTGCATGGAGGTTAAGTGGGTTTCTCAAGACATCATGATAAAAAATATCTGTCTGCCCTTTGTCCCAGTTAGCCACATGATTTTTATGGCACTGGCCCCTGGCTTGGCTGTTGAGCCATGGAAACTGTTTTTGCAGGACGTGAGGCGGTGGCCTGTGGCCATCAGTGGAAGGACAAAATCTCCACAGTGGTCTTCCTGTTTCAATATGGAGCCACCTATATCACCTCTCGGACATTATTGTTGTCCTGGGCTCAGAATCGCCACCCCAGGTCTAGAAGGCACCTAACAGATTCACACTATTTGAATCAGGCTCTGGTTAGCCCCTATCGATCACTTGGTGACATGGGAGTCTGGAAAATGGAGTACCTTTACTTTTCGGATCAGAAAACTAACTCAAAAAAACACAGGTGTTGACCCAGAGGCACACAACTGGTTAAAAACAAAGCCAAACTTACAACCATTTTCTGGAGTCAGAGTTCTGAGCCCCTCGTGGCTGTGCCCAGCCGAGCAGTCCCTCTCTCCTGGACCCACCAAAGATCTGAACAGATATTCCACACAACCCCTCCCAAAGATTTTATTTCAGAGGATAGCATTGAATTTGCATCTCCTGGACAGAGACATTATCTGATCAGAGTACACAGAGATGAAGGGGAGAAGGGGAGAGTGGAGCACATCCTGTCCCACCAGACCTTGAGGATGATGTTCCCACTCAGAGAAGTCAGTTCACATAGAAGACCACATGGCCAGCCCCACGATGAGACACAACATCCCTCAAAGACCCATAGCCCTAGAGGGGACAACACTGGAGACACAGTGTGGGAATTACCCCCAAACTGATCTCGCTACACCGAGGCATAACACTAAGGGGGTACAGCAGAAGAGCAAGTAAAAGGAGCAGCAAGATCCCAAGGAAATGCTAAAGGTGGACTTTAGGGTCAGGGTTTGGTGCCCCAAAAGACTGAACTAGAAAACACTTCTAAAGGCCAACACATAGTCCTTAAACTATCTATGAGCTTTTCTATCTTGTTGACCTTTGTTTTCTTTTATTGTCATTGGATTTTTGTTGTTTTGTTTATTTTGCTGCTTGGTTTTGTTCTTTCTTGTTTTTGTGCATGTTATTGCCTCTACAGGTCTGTCTAAATAAGATAGGCTGAACGAACAATCTGGAGGAGAAAAAAAAACGGGACTAGCACATCCTGGAGGACATGCGAGAGAGGGAGGTGGGAAGAAAGGTAGTGGTGTTAAGAATTCCAGAGACAAGGGAACAAAAAGTGATGGAAATCGGTGGTGAGGGGGATGTAGGAGGACTGGTAGGGCGTGATCAAGGGTAATGTAACCAAGAGGAATTACTGAAACTCAAATGAAGACTGAGCATGACAGTGGGCACAAGAGGAAAATCAAAGGGTATAGAAGAGTGAGCTGGGAAGCAAGGGCCAGTTATAGATGTCTAAATAAAGGCATGTACATATATTTACAAAGGGGCATGGGGAAATAGATCTATGTCCATATGTTTATAGATTTAGTATTAAGGTAGCAGATGGACATAGGGCCTCCGCTCAAGGACTCGTTCATTGCAAGAACATTGTTCTATTAAATTGGCATTAAACGATGCTCACCTTCCCTACACGATCACTGACCACAAAGCGGCTGCATAAGCAAATGTGATGAAGAAAGCCGATGGTGTCCAGCTACCAAAAGATATAGCGTGTGGGGTCTTAAAGGCTTGAAGGTAAAGAAGCAACCATCTAGCTCAGAAGCAACAGAGCCCACATGGAGGAAGCATACCAGCCTGTGTGATCACAAAGTTTCAAAGGGATGAGGCAACAGGCATCATGAGAACAAAAAAATCTTATCATGGAGAATGAGAGGGGACGGCCGGGTATAGACCCAAAACCTATTTGCAGTGCACTGGACATCCCCTTACAGAAGGATCTCAGAGAGGAGATAAAAGAATACAAGGTATGAGACAACAAAGAAAAACAAAACTTTCCTCAAGTTATTTTTTTTTGTTTTTTTGCGCACCCCGCGGGCGCCCGGGGCCGCCCCCTCCCCGGTCCCGCGGCGGCGGCGGCGGCGGCGGCTCGGGGCCGGGGGGGGGGGGGCGCAAGGGGAGGGGGCAGACACCAGGTGCAGCGGTGGCAGCGGCGGCTCCCGGCGCCATCTTGGGCTGATCGGTGAATTGAACAAAGAGGATCAATTTCCGATCAAGCGAGTTATCAATTGGGGCCGGGGAGTGAGAGGGACTTGTCCCCGAGTCGGCCCCGCTTTCCCCGGTACCCCCCTCCTCCCCTCTGCCGCGGCCCCCGGCGGCGAGGCAGCCCAGCGTCCCCGGGGAGGCCGCGACCGCCCGCAGCCCCCACCCCCGAGCGAGAGGCCGAGAGAGGAGAAGCCTGACCTGCAGCTGCTGTAAATCAAAGCTCTTCCAATATTGAAACATCGATCCCACATTGGCCGCCATCTTGAGACATATTGAGACGGAGTGAGAGGCTGATAGAGAGGGGGCTGGAGTTCAGGAGCCGCCAGGAGGCAGCAGGCGGGCGGCGCCAAAACCCGGCCTGGAGCCGGCCGCCGCCGCCGCCACAGAGGAGCGCGGACTCCTCCTCACGGCGCCACCGCCGCCAGGGCGAGCCGAGCCGGAGCCGGAGTCAGAGGCCGAGGGCGCGGCGGCCGCTGGCCCGGCCTCGCGCGCGGCCGCCCGGCCCCCGCCCCCCGCCAGCGGCCGAAGGAGCGACCCGCCCGCGACCCCCGCCCCTCCCAACCCCCAGCCCGGCCGGCGGCCGCCCGGCTCGGCGCGGCTTGGCCCCGAGGGGGCGCTGGAGGGCGGCGAGAGGGCAGCCCCGCGGCCCGCCGAGGCCCAGGCCCGGCTCACCTGGCGCGGGGGGGGGGCGCGGAGGGAGGGGGCCCTGGCGGCGGCGGAGCGCAGCCCCCCCGCCCGCCTCTACGCCCGGGCGCTGGGTGCCGGGGACGCGCCTGGGGTCGTCGGTCGTCCTGCTGGGCGCCCGCCCGCCCGCGGAGCCGCCGCGACCACCTGCCTGAGCCCAGACCCCCGCACGGCGCAGGCCTCAGCGCACCCGCGCGTGTGCCCGAAGCCTTGACCGTGGGCGGCCCCGCCAGCCGGGGCCTCAAGGACCCAGCACCCCAGAGCGCCCTTGCTGGGGGAGGGCAGGGGCGTGGGGAGGCATCAGCCCCTGACCCTCTTGAACTTGCACCCGCCAGCGTCCCACGCCGGGGCCCCAGAGTCCCTGCTCAACACCACCCGGTGACCCAGGGCCCCCGAGCTGTCGCCGCCGACTTTTCACGACTGGAAAAGTCTCGACGCGCAGTCCTTGCGGCCCCCGAGGCGCGTCTGGGGAACAGCCCCGGAAACTTCCAGGGCTTCGGACCCCCTGGTTGGGTATTCGTTTGGAGGCAGACATTTGGGAAACCGAATTCAAAAACAGAAAGCAAGGCGAAAACGGCGACATGGGGACCGAATCCGAATAGCACGATCCCTCTTGATTGGCTTCCTCACGGACACCTGGCAAAAGCATGTTTGGGGATGGTCCTAAGTGTTGACATGCACATGTGGCTCAGCGCTTCCAGTGGGACACCGCGCCGCGCTGGCTCGCACTGCAAGTAAAGTGCAGTTAGATCAAACCAATCCCCATCTCCAGGACTCGGGGTACATAAACCCTGTAGGGACTCCAAACTAAAATGCATATACGTGGGAGAGCATTCCTTTTCCCACTGGGCTGGGTGTGTGCCACTGATCAGGCGAGCGGGGTCGGCCTGCGTGAATGGATGGAGGAACCAGAAATGAGACGACGCAACATTCGAGGAGCCGCGCGTCCCCACGGTCTCGCGCTGCTGACCAAGGGGGGTCTCTCGTTTTATCCAGCCGCAGGTCCTGCGACACCCCCGCTCGCAGCCCCTCGGGGGGCCCCGCGGACAGGAAGACGGTGGGGTGCGCGAGGGCGTCGAGGGGCGCGTCCCGAGTCCCCGCCTGCAAGGCCGCCCGTGCACCCTGCGGGGCGCTCCCAGCCTCCGCCTGCGCTGGGCGGCCCGTAGCACGCGACGCCCGGGCCCGCCCACCCAGCGGGCGGGTGGCCGCCTCCTCAAGTTCTTAATGCTTCCCCACTAACCTGAACCCAGTTCTAATCTGGCCAAACTAGAGAAGGTATTGTAGTACCGATAGGAATTTCAAACACGGGGAATCCAGGGTGGATGGGCCTGTGAGGACCAGTGTTATGAGTGGAGATACTGGGAGGGTGGAGGAAGGGCAGGATGGAAAGTGGGAACCGATTACAAGGATCTTCATTGACCTCAAAAGAAAGGTGGGTGAAGATATGACAAAAGAATTAGTACATTTCCACGGATTGATGAGGGATGGGTGGCGGGCATTGAGGGGGGAAAAAATGAGGAGCTGAGGCCAGGGGCTTGGGTGAAGAGTGGAGATTTTGAGAATAATGAGGGCAATTAATGGTCAGATGTGCTTCAAACAGCTGATGTATATATGGATTGTGGTTAGTGTTGTAAGAGCCCCTAATAAAATGATCATAAAAGAAACAAAAATAATCTGGGCAGAGGGCTCATGCAAGGATGATCTCAGGCTGGATTAGACCAGTCAAAACAGCTACTGGAGTCGCCTCACCCTGTGTCAATTCCTGAGTCAGGCATGAAGCTTAGGGCCCACAGCCCCAGCAGCTGGCCAGTGAAGGACCTGGGTCTCTGAGGCCATTCCACAGGGGGAATGGTCGTCTCTCCTGCAGGGCCCACCCTCCTTTGTAAGCGTGCTGTCTGGGGCACGGCTTTCATGGAGTCCACAACATGGGAGCTCTACTACTCATGGGAGATTGGCAGGAAGCCTCTGCTCATGCGCACACACCACCAACAAGCTGGAGGATCTCCGTGAACAAAGCCTGAGGCAGACAGCAAGCCCACTAACTGATGCTGTAAGAGATACATTCAGCATCCAGAAACCTGCAACAGGGAGTAAGAGGCAGCATATGTTGCTCCCAGCCCCTCCCATTCTAATCTACAAGGAGTGACATTGCAAAGCAGAGGGTTTTCATAAAGCACTGCCAGGACTGTGGAATGAGCAGCCTCATTTGTGGACATGGATACTCTGTGATCCAGACGTACTACCTCCTCCCTTACAGTCACCTGAGACAAAAACCCTTGCAAGCAGAGAGCCATGCATCTGAACAGTATCCACCAGCCACTCTTGTGCAGCCCTGCTGCCTCCAAAAAGCCTTCCTGAGTGAGAGAGAAATCACGCAGAAGCCTGGTCTGTCACTCAAGTGATTTTTTGAGCGTTAGGGAGGCGTGGTGGGCAAATCTGGCCATCCCCAGTGGCTGATTTGAATTTACATGGCCTAGGTTGGTCAATCCATGTACAGGACCCACTCAGGTGTACCTCCCCTTCATTGCTAGAAACCTGGACCTCTGAGCATGCACCAGGTGCCTCTCCTAACTGGGCTCTTATCTTGGCCCTATGGGCATGCATAACGGATGCCCCAGTCCCTAGGATAGCTACCTAACATTTGCCCCCCTGAAGAGATATGGACCCAAATCTTTGGGGTACTGGGCGACGACATCTCTAGCTTCTCCCTGCTGGCAAAAGGGGTGAAGTAGGGCTTTGGGTCCATATCCTTCCTACACTGCTGGGAGGGGTTGTCCATTGAGGTCAACTTTATCCAGGATGGATAAGGTTGAGGTGGTCCAGGAGGTGGTAGTAGTGGACCTGGCACACTTGGTTCAGAAGTTTTAGTCACCCAATAACTTCTGGGAAAAACAAACGGTCTAAAAGGTGAACAGTTTGACTACGACAAGATTAAGCTTGTGAGGTGGCAGTGGCCTTGAAATTAGGTGAGTGTCACAGGAAACAAAAAAATCTTAGGATTACCAGACATGTGTGTTTGTTCATTGGAAATACAAGAAGAGGGATAAACGCATTCACACTTTCCCCTAGGAGTGCACAAGTTTGAGCACTACTAGGTGCAGTGGGATCACTGATTCATTTATGATGCTAAGGTCTTGGACCCGCTGATAAGACCCATCCTTCTTTTTAACCCTATACTGCTTCAATTATAATTTTGGGAAAAATTATTTTTTTTGCTGTGGACTTTCATAGTTATATATATATTTATATATTTTAAAATGCTATTAAAACATCATATTCCGCGTTATAGCGTTAAATGGAAATAATGGGCTAGTACAGGAGGAGTCAATAGTGACCAAAATAGAGTAACTACCTAAGTTATTTTGAATTTTCTTGGGTTCAATTGGAGTAAAGGCTTGTAAATTACCCGGGGTCCAAATTCCCATGGTGCCTCCCACAACGGGTAGAATGTTCAGTGATATTTCAGGGCTGGGAGATTAGTAACCCCTAAGTCCAGGATACCTTAAGGCAGGGGTCCTGAAACTGTTTACCAAGGGGGGCAGTTCACTGTCCCTCAGGCCATTGGAGGGACAGACTATAGTTTAAAAAAAAACAAAAATTACGAACAAATTCATGTGCACACTGCACATCTTGATTTGAAATTAAAAAAAGGGGGGGCATATACACCCAACAGAAAGGATCAATGACCTTGGCTGTCTGCATGTGGCCCACAGGTTGTAGTTTGAGGACCCATGCTCTAGGTGTTCACCAAGAGGATGTGGTTTCAACCCAAAAGCTTGGAGACTCTACAATTTGTTTAAAAGTGATGGGGCAGAAGGAGTCCCTGATTGACCCACGCAAGACTAGTTTTCCCATCCCCTATTACTAAGAGTTCATAGTTATGGTTATGGGGAACCAGGACATCCCGATCTGATTCCTTTAATTCAAGTGTGGGTTGACATTGCCACTAAGAAGCCTGCAAATATAAAAGACTTACTCCCTCCCTCAAAGAAAGGGTCCGTTTCCAAGGTTTCAGGAAACATGGCAGGACTGGAAAAACAAACGGTCCAAGGTCCCAAAACCACATATGTGGAGCCCATCCCTCTCCGTCCCCCTCCCCCAAACCCTCCCTCTCTCCCTCCTTTTCCCTCCCCTCCCCTCCCGATCTCTCTCCCCTACTTGGTTTTATACCATTTTGCAGGAGAACTCTGGGAGTGGGAGAGAAGGCTTCAGACCCTTTGGTTCCACCCCCGCCCTATAAGGTTTCTAGGGGACAGAAATAGAAAATTTCTAACATGCCCTTATTGAGTAACTCCTTCTCCCACCGGCCCCCCAACCTCTCCCCCACCCCCAACCAGTAGCCCCACACACACACTAGTACTGTTATGTCTTCCATACTCATCAGCCCACCTGGAATGATTGCCAGCAACTTCTCCAGTTGCTGTTCACAACGGAGGAAGGGTAGCCCTTCCAGACAGAGGCCCAGTAAGCAGTCAGCGAACCTGATGTTCAGCGAGCGGGCACTCCCCACTTGAGAGAAACTCTTTTGGACACTACACCAACAATGTGGGATCTCAATTCCTAGCAAGGCCCAGAGGGCTTTACCAGGTATCACCCGTTGCTCTTACATGACCCTCTGCGGAAGAGCTAGGAAACCTATGAATTTATCTAAGGTCAGTGAGAATTTTCAGGCTCTTATAAGAGAATGTCCGCCTGCCTTTCTAGAGTGGCTGATGGAAGCCTATGGGCTTTATACCCTTCATGGCCCGGAGGCCCCGAGAACAGGAGGGCAATAAGTATTGCCTTTATGACTCAGTCAGTCTGCCTCAGACATGAAAAAGTAGTTGGAATGGTTTGAAGGGAAAAATCTTAGTGATTTGGTACAAGTGGCTCATTGAATGTATAACAACAGAGATGACCCTAGCACGACAGAGACAAAGAAGCTAGCTAAAATAATCGTAATTGCCATGAGAGACCCCAGAGACTCAGGAAAAGGAGAGCATGGCCCACTCACGGAGAGACTAACCTGTGGGCACCACGAAGCCATGGGGAAGGATCAATGTGCCTACTGCAGGAAAGAAGGACACTGGAAAAATCAGTGCTTTGAAAACCCCAGGAGAGGTGCACGACCCTCCACTAGAGTGGACGGGCCTCATCTGCACCTAGAGAGACCCAAGCAAGAGACAATAATGCTTGAAGAAGCTGAATAAAGGGGTCAGGGCTCTGTTTCACTTTGCCGCCAAAAGCCCAGGCTAACTCTCCATGTAGGAGGCCAGGCAGTAAATTTCTTGGTGGACACAGGGGCCACCTTCTCAGGTTCAGAAAGGAATACGGGCACATTGTCAAAAAGAAAGATGTGAATTACTGTGAGCCTATGATTCCTTCCACAGATAACTCACACCAGAAGGTTTGCATGGAGGTTAGGTGGGCTTCCCAAGACAACAAGATAACAAATATCTATCTGCCCTTTTTCCGAGGTAGCCACCTGGTTATGATGGCACTGGCTCCTGGCTCAGCTGCTGAGCCAGTGAAGCATTTATAGCAGGAGACTAGGTGGCCAGTGGACATCAACGGACGGACCAAATCTCCACAGTGGGCTTCCTGTTTCAATATGGAGCCACGTATGTTACCTGCTGGATACCATCTCTATCCTGAGCTCATAATTGCCACCCCAGGTCTAGATTACAGCGCGCAGGTACACACTATATGAAATAGTCTCTGATTAACCCCTCTCGATAACTTGCTGACATGGGAGTCTGGATAATCCAGTACATTTACTTTCCAGATAAGAAAACTCACTCAAAAACACACATCAGTTGACCCAGAGACACACAACTGGTTAACAACAAAGTCATATTCACAACCAGCGTCTGGACCAAGAGCACGGTGCCCCACAGAACTGTGCCCATCGAACAGTCAATATCTCCTGGACTCTCAAAAGATCTGAGCTGACACCCACCCACCCACATCCTTGCAGCGCCCAAAGATTGTATTTCACAGGATGGCACCGGATCTGCAGCTCGCGGAGAGGGACATATCTGATCAGAGAACACAGGGCAGAACAAGGGGGAGGAGGGGAGAAAGGAGCACATCCTGGCCCAATACACCTTGAGGATGATGTTCCCAATCAGAGAAGCCAGTCCACAGTGAAGACCACACGGGCAGCCCCACGATGAGAAACGTCCCTCAAAGACCCATAGCCCTAGAGGGGACAACACTGGAGACACAGTGTGGGAACTGCGCCCGAACTGATCCTGCCACCTCGAGGCATGACACTAAGAGAGTGCAGCGGAAGAGAAAGAAAATGGAGCATCAAAGTCCCCGGGGAATGCCAAAGGTGGACTTTGTGGTCAGGGCTCGGTGCCCCAACAGACTGGACAGGAAAACACTCTTAAAGTTCACCACACAGTCCTTGTACTTTTCTTTCTTGGTTAGTGTTGTTTTCTTTTAGTGTCATTGGATTTTGGTTGGGTTTTGTTTACATTTTTGTTTGTTTTTTTCTTTTCGCTGCTTGGTTTTGCTCAGTCTTATTTTGTGCATGTTATTAATAAAGCAAGGCGAAAACGGTGACATGGGGACAGAATCCGAATAGCACGATCCCTCTTGATTGGCTTCCTCACGGACACCTGGCAAAAGCATGTTTGGGGATGGTCCTAAGTGTTGACACGCACATGTGGCTCGGCGCTTCCAGTGGGACACCGCGCCGCGCTGGCTCGCACTGCAAGTAAAGTGCAGTTAGATCAAACCAATCCCCATCTCCAGGACTCGGGGTACATAAACCCTGTAGGGACTCCAAACTAGATAGTCCAAGTGCCCGCTAGGTAACCTAGACAGTCCAAGTGCCTGCTAGGTAACCTACATATTCCAAGTGCCCGTTTGCTAACCAAGATCGTCAAAGTGCCTGCTAGTTAACCTACATAGTCCAAGGGCCCGCTAGTTAACCCAGATAGTCCAAGTGCCCGCTAGTTAACCTACATAGTACAAGGACCCACTAGTTAACCGACATAGTCCTAGTGCCCGCTAGTTAACCTACATTGTCCAAGTCCCTGATAGGGAACCTACATAGTCCAAGTATCCGCTAGGTAACCTACATAGTCCAAGTGCCCGTTAGGTAACCTAGATAGTCCAAAGGCCCGCTAGGGAACCCACATAGTCCAAGTTCCCATTAGAGTACTTACATAGTCAAAGGGCCTGCTATGGAACCTACATAGTCCAAGTGCCCACAAGGGAACCTTCATAGTCCGAGTGCCTGCTAGGGAACCTACATAGTCCAAGTGCCCTGTAGGGAACCTATGTAGTCCAAGTGCCCGCTAGGGAACGTACATAGTCCAAGTGCCCGCTAGGTAACTTAGATAGAGCAAGTGCCCGCTAGTTAACCTAGATAGTTCTAGTACCCGCTAGGTAACCTGGATCATTCAAGGGCCCCCTAGTTAGCCTACATAGTCCAAGTGCCCGCTAGATAACCTAGATAGTTCATGTTCCCGTTCGGTAACCTAGATAGCCCAAGTGCCCTTTAGGGAACCTAGATAGTCCAAAGGCCCGCTAGTAAACCTAAATAGTCCATGGGCCCGCTAGTTAACCTACATAGTGCAAGTGTCCGCTAGTTAACCTACATATTCCAAGTGCCCCCTAGTTAACCTACATAATCTAAGTGCCCGTTAGCTAACCTAGGTAGTCCAAGGGCCCGCTAGTTGACCTACATAGTCCAAGTGCCAGCTAGGTAACCTAGATAGTACAAGTGCCCGCTAGGGAACCTAGATAGTCCAAGTGCCTGTTAGCTAACCTAGATAGTCCAAGTGCCCGCTAGGCAACCTACATAGTCCAAGTGCCCGTTAGTTAACCTAGATAATCCAAGTTCCCGCTAGGTAACCTAGACAGTCCAAGTGCTATCTAGGTAACCTACATAGTCCAA
Organism: Tenrec ecaudatus; assembly: GCF_050624435.1. Lineage (NCBI taxonomy): Eukaryota > Metazoa > Chordata > Mammalia > Afrosoricida > Tenrecidae > Tenrec > Tenrec ecaudatus. The sequence goes on along the minus strand of NW_027459377.1, from coordinate 144,156 downwards.
GTTCCCGCTTGGTAACCTTAAGAGTCCAAATGCCCGCTAGGGAAACTACATAATCCAAGTGCCCGCTAGTTAACCTAGATAGTCCAAGTGCCTGCTAGTAAACCTACATAATCCATGGGCCCGCTAGTTAACCTACATAGTGCAAGGGCCCGCTAGTTAACCTAGATCGTGCAAGTGTCCGCTAGTTAACCTACATAGTCCAAATGCCCGCTAGTTAACCTAGATAGTCCAAGTGCCCGCTAGGGATCCTTCATAATCCAAGTGCCTGCTAGGTAACCTAGATAGTCCAAATGCCCGCTAGTTAACCTAGATAGTCCACGTGCCCACTAGGGGAAGTACATAGTCCAAGTGCCCGCTAGGTAAGCTAGATAATCCAAGTGCGCGCTAGGGTATGTACATAGTCCAACTGCCTGCTAGGAAACCTAGATAGTCCAAATGCCCGCTAGTTAACCTACATAGTCCAAGGGCCCGCTAGTTATCCTACATAGTCCAAGGTCTGCTAGTTAACCTAGATAGTTCAAGTACCCGCTAGGTAACCTAGATCGTCCAAGGGCCGCCTAGTTCGCCTACAGAGTCCAAGTGCCCGCTAGGTAACCTAGATAGTCCAAGTGCCCGCTAGGTAACCTAGATAGTCAAAGTGCCCTTTAGTGAACCTAGATAGTACAAGGGCCCGCTAATAAACCTACATAGTCCAAGTGCCCGCTAGGGAACCTACATAGTCCAAGTGCCCATTAGGTAACCTAGATAGTCCAAATGCCCGCTAGGGAACCCACATAGTCCAAGTGCCCGCTAGGGAACTTACATAGTCCAAGAGCCCGCTAGGGAACCTACATAGTCCAAGTGCCCGTTAGTTAACCTAGATAGTCCAAGTGCCTGCTTGGTAACCTAGATAGTTCAACAGCCCGCTGGGTAACCTACATACTCCAAGAACCCGCTAAGTAACGTAGATAGTTCAAGTGCCAGCTAGGTAACCTAGAAAGTCCAACTGCCTGCTAGGTAACCTACAAAGTCTAAGTGCCCGCTAGGTTATCTATATAGTCCAAATGCCCGCTAGGGAATCTACATAGTCCAAGGGCCCGCTAGTTAACGTAGATAGTCCAAGTGCCGCTAGTTAATCTACATAATCCAAGAGCCCGCTAGGTAACCTACATAGTCCAAGTACCCGCTAGTTAACCTAGATCGTCCAAGTGCCCGCTAGGTAACCTACATAGTCCATGGGCCCGCTAGTTAACCTACATAGTCCAAGGGCCCGCTAGGTAACCTACAATGTCTAAGTGCCCGCTAGGTTATCTATATAGTCCAAAAGCCCGCTAGGGAACCTACATAGTCCAAGTGCCCGCTAGGTAACCTAGATAATCCAAGTGCCCACTAGTTAACCTATATCGTCCAAGTGCCCGCTAGTTAACCTAGATCGTCCAAGTGACCGCTAGTTAACCAACATAGTCAATGGGCCCGCTAGTTAACCTACATAGTGCAAGAGCCCGCTAGTTAACCTAGATCGTGCAAGTGTCCGCTAGTTAACCTACATAGTCCAAGTGCCAGTTAGCTAACCTAGATAGACCAAGGGGCCGCTAGTTGACCTACATAGTACAAGTGCCCGCTAGGTAACCTAGATAATCCAAGTGCCCGCTAGGGAACCTTCATAGTCCAAGTGCCAGCTAGGTAACCTAGATAGTCCTAGTGCCCGTTAGTCAACCTAGAGTGTCCAAGTGCCCACCAGGGGACGTACTTAGTCCAAGTGCCCGTTAGATAACCTAGATAGTCCAAGTGCCCGCTAGTTAACATTGATCATCCAAGGGCCCGCTAGTTAACCTAGATAGTCCAAGTGAACGCTAGTTAACCTAGATAGTCCAAGTGCCCTCTAGTTAACCTAGATCGTCCAAGTGCCCGCTAGTTAACCTACATAGTCCAAGGGCCCGCTAGTTAACCTACGTAGTCCAAGGTCCGCTAGTTAACCTAGATAGTCCAAGTGCTCGCTAGTTAACCTACATACTACAAGGGTCCGCTAGTTGACCTAGATAGTCCAAGTGCCTGCTAGTTAACCTAGATAATCCAAGTGCCCGCTAGGTAACCAAAGTAGTCCAAATGTCCGATAGGGATCCTACATAGTCCAAGTGCCCGCTAGGTAAACTACATAGTCCAAGTGCCCGTTCGTTAACCTAGATAGTCCAAGTGCCCGCTAGGTAACCTAGATAATCCAAGTGCCCGCTAGGTAACCTAGAGTCCAAGTGCTCGCTAGTTAACCTACATAGTCCAAGTGCCCGCTATGTAACCTAGATAGTCAAAGTGCCCGTTAGGTAACCTAGATAGTCCAAGTGCCCGCTAGGTAACTTACATTGTCCAAGTTCCCGCTAGGTAACCTAGATACTCAAAGTGCCCGTTACCTAACCTACATAGTCCAAGTGCCCGTTCGTTAACCTAGAATTCCAAGTGCCCGCTAGGTTACCTGCATATTTCAAGTGCCCGTTCGTTAACCTAGATAGTCCAAGTGCCCACTAGGTAACCTACATAATCCAAGAGCCCGCTAGGTAAACTATATAGTCCATGTGCCCGCTAGGTAACCTAGATAGTCCAAGGGCCCGCTAGTTAACCTACATAGTCCAAGGGCTGACTTATTAACTTTGATAGTCCAAGTGCCCGCTAGTTAACCTAGATCGTCGAAGTGCCCGCTAGTTAACCTAGATTGTCCAAGTGCCTGATAGTTAACCTACATAGTCCAAGTGTCCTCTAGTTAACCTACATAGTCCAAGTGCCCACTAGTTAACCTATATACCAAGTGCCCACTACGTAACCTAGATAGTCCAAGGGCAGGCTAGTTAACCTACATACTCCAAGTGACCGCTTGGCAACCTACATAGACCAAGTGCCCGCTAAGGAACCTACATAGTCCAAGTGCACGCTAGTTAACCTAGATATTCCAAGTGCCCGCTAGTTAAACTAGATATTCCAAGTGCCTGCTAGGTAACCTACATATTGCAAGTGTCCGCTAGTTAACCTACATATTCCAAGTGCCCGCTAGTTAACATAGATAGTCCAAGTGCCCGCTAAGGAACGTACAGAGTCCAAGTTCCCACTAGGTAACCTAGATAGTGCAAGTGCCTGCTAGTTAACCTAGATAGTTCAAGTAACCGCTAGGTAACCTAGATCGTCCAAGGGCCCCCTAGTTAGCCTACAAAATCCAAGTGCCCGCTAAGTAACCTAGATAGTCCAAGTGCCCGTTCGGTAACCCAGATAGTCCAAGTGCCCTTTAGGGAACCAAGATAGTCCAAGGGCCCTCTAATAAACCTACATAGTCCATGGGCCCGCTAGTTAACATACATATCCCAAGTGCCCGCTAGTTAACCTAGATAGTCCATGTGCCCGTTAGCTAACCTAGATAGGACAAGGGCCCGCTAGTTGACCTACATAGTCCAAGTGCCAGCTAGGTAACCTAGATAGTACAAATGCCCGCTAGGGAACCTAGATAGTCCAAGTGCCAGTTAGCTAACCTAGATAGTCCAAGTGGCGACTAGGTAACCTACATAGTCAAAGTGCCCGTTTGTTAACCTAGATAATCCAAGTGCCCACTAGGTAACCTAGACATTCAAAGTGCCCGCTAGTTAACCTACATAGTCCAAGTGCCCGATAGGGAACCTACATAATCAAAGTGCCCGCTAGGCAACCTACATAGTCCAAGTGCCCGTTACATAACCTAGAGAGTCAAAGTGCCTGCTAGGCAACCTTTATAGTCCAATTGCCCGCTAGGTAACCTACATGGTCCAAGTGCCCGCTAGTTAACCTAGATAGTCCAAGTGCCTGCTAGTAAACCTACATAATCCATGGGCCCGCTAGTTAACCTATATAGTGCAAGGGCCTGCTAGTTAAACTAGATCGTGCAAGTGCCCGCTAGTTAATCTATATATCAAGTGCCCGCTACGTAACCTAGATAGTCCTAGTGCCCGTTAGTTAACCTAGATAGTCCAAGTGCCCACTAGGGGACGTACATAGTCCAAGTGACCACTAGGTAACCTAGATAGTTCTAGTGCCCGTTACCTAATCTAGATAGTCCAAGTGCCCGCTAGGCAACCTACATAGTCCAAGTGCCCGATCGTTAACCTAGAAGTCCAAGTGCCCGCTATGTAACCTAGACAGTCCAAGTGCCCGCTAGGTTACCTGCATAGTCCAAGTGCCCGTTCGTTAACCTAGATATTCCAAGTGCCTGCTAGGGAACCTATATAGTCCAAGTGCTATCTAGGTAACCTAGATAGTCCAAGGGCCCGCTAGTTAACCTACATAGTCCTAGGGCTCGCTTGTTAACTTTGATAGTCCAAGTGCCCCTTAGTTAACCTAGATCGTCCAAGTGCCCGCTAGTTAACCTAGATCGTCCAAGTACTGGCTAGTTAACCTACACCGTCCAAGGGCCCACTAGTTAACCTAGATCGTCCAAGTGTCCGCTAGTTAACCTATATAGTCCAAGTGCCCGCTAGTTAATCTATATACCAAGTGCCCGCTACGTAACCTAGATAGTCCAAGTGCCCGCTAGCGAACGTACATAGTCCCAGTGCCCGCTAGGTAACCTAGATAGTGCATGTGCCCGCTAGTTAACCTAGAAAGTTCAAGTACCCGCTAGGTAACCTAGATCGTCCAAGCGCCCCCTAATTAGCCTACATAGTCCAAGTGCCCTTTAGGTAACCTAGATAGTCCAAGTGCCCGTTCGGTAACCTAGATAGTCCATGTGCCCTTTAGGGAACCTAGATAGTCCAAGCGCCTGTTAGTAAACCTACATAGTCCATGGGCCCGCTAGTTAACCTACATATTCCAAGTGCCCACTAGTTAACCTACATAATCTAAGTGCCCGTTAGCTAACCTAGATAGTCCAAGGGACCGCTAGTTGACCTACATAGTCCAAGTGCCAACTAGGTATCTTAGATGGTACAAGTGCCCGCTAGGGAACCTAAATAGTCCAAGTGCCTGTTAGCTAACCTAGATAGTCCAAGTGGCGACTAGGTAACCTACATAGTCCAAGTGCCCGTTTGTTAACCTAGATAATCCAAGTGCCCACTAGGTAACCTAGACATTCAAAGTGCCCGCTACTTAACCTACATAGTCCAAGTGCCTGATAGGGAACCTACATAATCAAAGTACCCGCTAGGCAACCTACATAGTCCAAGTGCCCGTTACATAACCTAGAGAGTCAAAGTGCTTGCTAGGCAACCTTTATAGTCCAATTGCCCGCTAGGTAACCTACATAGTCCAAGTGCCCGCTAGGTAACCAAAATAGTCCAAATGCCCGCTAGGGAAACTACATAGTCCAAGTGCCCGCTAGTTAACCTAGATAGTCCAAGTGCCTGCTAGTAAACCTACATAATCCATGGGCCCGCTAGTTAACCTATATAGTGCAAGGGCCCGCTAGTTAACCTAGATCGTGCAAGTGTCCGCTAGTTAACCTATATAGTCCAAGTGCCCGCTAGTTAATCTATATACCAAGTGCCCGCTACGTAACCTAGATAGTCCAAGTGCCCGCTAGCGAACGTACATAGTCCCAGTGCCCGCTAGGTAACCTAGATAGTGCAAGTGCCCGCTAGGTAACCTAGATAGTGCAAGTGCCCGCTAGTTAGCCTAGAAAGTTCAAGTACCCGCTAGGTAACCTAGATCGTCCAAGCGCCCCCTAATTAGCCTACATAGTCCAAGTGCCCTTTAGGTAACCTAGATAGTCCAAGTGCCCGTTCGGTAACCTAGATAGTCCATGTGCCCTTTAGGGAACCTAGATAGTCCAAGCGCCTGTTAGTAAACCTACATAGTCCATGGGCCCGCTAGTTAACCTACATATTCCAAGTGCCCACTAGTTAACCTACATAATCTAAGTGCCCGTTAGCTAACCTAGATAGTCCAAGAGACCGCTAGTTGACCTACATAGTCCAAGTGCCAACTAGGTATCTTAGGTGGTTCAAGTGCCCGCTAGGGAACCTAAATAGTCCAAGTTCCTGTTAGCTAACCTAGATAGTCCAAGTGGCGGCTAGGTAACCTACATAGTCCATGTGCCGTTCGTTAACCTAGATAATCCAAGTGCCCGCTAGGTAACCTAGACAGTCCAAGTGCCCGCTACTTAACCTACATAGTCCAAGTGCCCGAAAGGGAACCTACATAATCCAAGTGGCCGCTAGGCAACCTACATAGTCCAAGTGCCCGTTAGTTAACCTAGATAGTCAAAGTGCCTGCTAGGTAACCTAGATAGTCCAAGTGCTCGCTAGGTAACCTACATAGTCCAAGTGCCCGCTTGGTAAGCTAAATAGTCCAAATGCCCGCTAGGGAAACTACATAGTCCATGTGCCCGCTAGTTAACCTAGATAGTCCAAGTGCCTGCTAGTAAACCTACATAATCCATGGGCCCGCTAGTTAACCTACATAGTGCAAGGGCCCGCTAGTTAACCTAGATCGTGCAAGTGTCCGCTAGTTAACCTACATAGTCCAAGTGCCCGCTAGGTAACCTAGATAGTCCAAGTGCCCGCTAGTTAACCTAGATAGTCCTAATGCCCGTTAGTTAACCTATATAGTCCTAGTGCCCGTTAGTTAACCTAGATAGTCCAAGTGCCCACTAGGGGACTTACATAGTCCAAGTGACCGCTAGGTAACCTAGATAGTTCTAGTGCCCGTTACCTAATCTAGATAGTCCAAGTGCCCGCTAGGCAATCTACATAGTCCAAGTGCCCGATCGTTAACCTAGAAGTCCAAGTGCCCGCCATGTAACCTAGACAGTCCAAGTGCCCGCTAGGTTACCTGCATAGTCCAAGTGCCCGTTCGTTAACCTAGATATTCCAAGTGCCTGCTAGGGAACCTATATAGTCCAAGTGCTATCTAGGTAAACTAGATAGTCCAAGGGCCCGCTAGTTAACCTACATAGTCCTAGGGCTCGCTTGTTAACTTTGATAGTCCAAGTGCCCCTTAGTTAACCTAGATCGTCCAAGTGCCCGCTAGTTAACCTAGATCGTCCAAGTACTGGCTAGTTAACCTACATCGTCCAAGGGCCCACTAGTTAACCTAGATCGTCCAAGTGTCCGCTAGTTAACCTATATAGTCCAAGTGCCCGCTAGTTAATCTATATACCAAGTGCCCGCTAGCGAACGTACATAGTCCCAGTGCCCGCTAGGTAACCTAGATAGTGCATGTGCCCGCTAGTTAACCTAGAAAGTTCAAGTACCCGCTAGGTAACCTAGATCGTCCAAGCGCCCCCTAATTAGCCTACATAGTCCAAGTGCCCTTTAGGTAACCTACATAGTCCAAGTGCCCGTTCGGTAACCTAGATAGTCCATGTGCCCTTTAGGGAACCTAGATAGTCCAAGCGCCTGTTAGTAAACCTACATAGTCCATGGGCCCGCTAGTTAACCTACATATTCCAAGTGCCCACTAGTTAACCTAAATAATCTAAGTGCCCGTTAGCTAACCTAGATAGTCCAAGGGACCGCTAGTTGACCTACATAGTCCAAGTGCCAACTAGGTATCTTAGATGGTACAAGTGCCCGCTAGGGAACCTAAATAGTCCAAGTTCCTGTTAGCTAACCTAGATAGTCCAAGTGGCGGCTAGGTAACCTACATAGTCCATGTGCCCGTTCGTTAACCTAGATACTCCAAGTGCCCGCTAGGTAACCTAGACAGTCCAAGTGCCCGCGAGTTAACCTACATAGTCCAAGTGCCCTAAAGGGAACCTACATAATCCAAGTGCCCGCTAGGCAACCTACATAGTCCAAGTGCCCGTTAGTTAACCTAGAGAGTCAAAGTGCCTGCTAGGTAACCTAGATAGTCCAAGTGCTCCCAAGGTAACCTACATAGTCCAAGTGCCCGCTTGGTAACCTAAATAGTCCAAATGCCCGCTAGGGAAACTACATAGTCCAAGTGCCCGCTAGTTAACCTATATAGTCCAAGTGCCTGCTAGTAAACCTACATAATCCATGGGCCCGCTAGTTAACCTATATAGTGCAAGGGCCCGCTAGTTTACCTAGATCGTGCAAGTGTCCGCTAGTTAACGTATATAGTCCTAGTGCCCGCTAGTTAATCTATATACCAAGTGCCCACTACGTAACCTAGATAGTCCAAGTGCCCGTTCGGTAACCTAGATAGTCCATGTGCCCTTTAGGGAACCTAGATAGTCCAAGCGCCTGTTAGTAAACCTACATAGTCCATGGGCCCACTAGTTAACCTACATATTCCAAGTGCCCACTAGTTAACCTACATAATCTAAGTGCCTGTTAATAACCTAGATAGTCCAAGGGACCGCTAGTTGACCTACATAGTCCAAGTGCCAACTAGGTATCTTTGATGGTACAAGTGCCCGCTAGGGAACCTAAATAGTCCAAGTTCCTGTTAGCTAACCTAGATAGTCCAAGTGGCGGCTAGGTAACCTACATAGTCCATGTGCCCGTTCGTTAACCTAGATACTCCAAGTGCCCGCTAGGTAACCTAGACAGTCCAAGTGCCCGCTACTTAACCTACATAGTCCAAGTGCCTGATAGGGAACCTACATAATCAAAGTACCCGCTAGGCAACCTACATAGTCCAAGTGCCCGTTACATAACCTAGAGAGTCAAAGTGCTTGCTAGGCAACATTTATAGTCCAATTGCCCGCTAGGTAACCTACATAGTCCAAGTGCCCGCTAGGTAACCAAAATAGTCCAAATGCCCGCTAGGGAAACTACATAGTCCAAGTGCCCGCTAGTTAACCTAGATAGTCCAAGTGCCTGCTAGTAAACCTACATAATCCATGGGCCCGCTAGTTAACCTATATAGTGCAAGGGCCCGCTAGTTAACCTAGATCGTGCAAGTGTCCGCTAGTTAACCTATATAGTCCAAGTGCCCGCTAGTTAATCTATATACCAAGTGCCCGCTACGTAACCTAGATAGTCCAAGTGCCCGCTAGCGAACGTACATAGTCCCAGTGCCCGCTAGGTAACCTAGATAGTGCAAGTGCCCGCTAGGTAACCTAGATAGTGCAAGTGCCCGCTAGTTAGCCTAGAAAGTTCAAGTACCCGCTAGGTAACCTAGATCGTCCAAGCGCCCCCTAATTAGCCTACATAGTCCAAGTGCCCTTTAGGTAACCTAGATAGTCCAAGTGCCCGTTCGGTAACCTAGATAGTCCATGTGCCCTTTAGGGAACCTAGATAGTCCAAGCGCCTGTTAGTAAACCTACATAGTCCATGGGCCCGCTAGTTAACCTACATATTCCAAGTGCCCACTAGTTAACCTACATAATCTAAGTGCCCGTTAGCTAACCTAGATAGTCCAAGAGACCGCTAGTTGACCTACATAGTCCAAGTGCCAACTAGGTATCTTAGGTGGTTCAAGTGCCCGCTAGGGAACCTAAATAGTCCAAGTTCCTGTTAGCTAACCTAGATAGTCCAAGTGGCGGCTAGGTAACCTACATAGTCCATGTGCCGTTCGTTAACCTAGATAATCCAAGTGCCCGCTAGGTAACCTAGACAGTCCAAGTGCCCGCTACTTAACCTACATAGTCCAAGTGCCCGAAAGGGAACCTACATAATCCAAGTGGCCGCTAGGCAACCTACATAGTCCAAGTGCCCGTTAGTTAACCTAGATAGTCAAAGTGCCTGCTAGGTAACCTAGATAGTCCAAGTGCTCGCTAGGTAACCTACATAGTCCAAGTGCCCGCTTGGTAAGCTAAATAGTCCAAATGCCCGCTAGGGAAACTACATAGTCCATGTGCCCGCTAGTTAACCTAGATAGTCCAAGTGCCTGCTAGTAAACCTACATAATCCATGGGCCCGCTAGTTAACCTACATAGTGCAAGGGCCCGCTAGTTAACCTAGATCGTGCAAGTGTCCGCTAGTTAACCTACATAGTCCAAGTGCCCGCTAGGTAACCTAGATAGTCCAAGTGCCCGCTAGTTAACCTAGATAGTCCTAATGCCCGTTAGTTAACCTATATAGTCCTAGTGCCCGTTAGTTAACCTAGATAGTCCAAGTGCCCACTAGGGGACTTACATAGTCCAAGTGACCGCTAGGTAACCTAGATAGTTCTAGTGCCCGTTACCTAATCTAGATAGTCCAAGTGCCCTCTAGTTAACCTAGATCGTCCAAGTGCCCGCTAGTTAACCTACATAGTCCAAGGGCCCGCTAGTTAACCTACGTAGTCCAAGGTCCGCTAGTTAACCTAGATAGTCCAAGTGCTCGCTAGTTAACCTACATACTACAAGGGTCCGCTAGTTGACCTAGATAGTCCAAGTGCCTGCTAGTTAACCTAGATAATCCAAGTGCCCGCTAGGTAACCAAAGTAGTCCAAATGTCCGATAGGGATCCTACATAGTCCAAGTGCCCGCTAGGTAAACTACATAGTACAAGTGCCCGTTCGTTAACCTAGATAGTCCAAGTGCCCGCTAGGTAACCTAGATAATCCAAGTGCCCGCTAGGTAACCTAGAGTCCAAGTGCTCGCTAGTTATCCTACATAGTCCAAGTGCCCGCTATGTAACCTAGATAGTCCAAGTGCCCGCTAGGTAACTTACATTGTCCAAGTTCCCGCTAGGTAACCTAGATACTCAAAGTGCCCGTTACCTAACCTACATAGTCCAAGTGCCCGTTCGTTAACCTAGAATTCCAAGTGCCCGCTAGGTTACCTGCATATTTCAAGTGCCCGTTCGTTAACCTAGATAGTCCAAGTGCCCACTAGGTAACCTACATAATCCAAGAGCCCGCTAGGTAAACTATATAGTCCATGTGCCCGCTAGGTAACCTAGATAGTCCAAGGGCCCGCTAGTTAACCTACATAGTCCAAGGGCTGACTTATTAACTTTGATAGTCCAAGTGCCCGCTAGTTAACCTAGATCGTCGAAGTGCCCGCTAGTTAACCTAGATTGTCCAAGTGCCTGATAGTTAACCTACATAGTCCAAGTGTCCTCTAGTTAACCTACATAGTCCAAGTGCCCACTAGTTAACCTATATACCAAGTGCCCACTACGTAACCTAGATAGTCCAAGGGCAGGCTAGTTAACCTACATACTCCAAGTGACCGCTTGGCAACCTACATAGACCAAGTGCCCGCTAAGGAACCTACATAGTCCAAGTGCACGCTAGTTAACCTAGATATTCCAAGTGCCCGCTAGTTAAACTAGATATTCCAAGTGCCTGCTAGGTAACCTACATATTGCAAGTGTCCGCTAGTTAACCTACATATTCCAAGTGCCCGCTAGTTAACATAGATAGTCCAAGTGCCCGCTAAGGAACGTACAGAGTCCAAGTTCCCACTAGGTAACCTAGATAGTGCAAGTGCCTGCTAGTTAACCTAGATAGTTCAAGTAACCGCTAGGTAACCTAGATCGTCCAAGGGCCCCCTAGTTAGCCTACAAAATCCAAGTGCCCGCTAAGTAACCTAGATAGTCCAAGTGCCCGTTCGGTAACCCAGATAGTCCAAGTGCCCTTTAGGGAACCAAGATAGTCCAAGGGCCCTCTAATAAACCTACATAGTCCATGGGCCCGCTAGTTAACATACATATCCCAAGTGCCCGCTAGTTAACCTAGATAGTCCATGTGCCCGTTAGCTAACCTAGATAGGACAAGGGCCCGCTAGTTGACCTACATAGTCCAAGTGCCAGCTAGGTAACCTAGATAGTACAAATGCCCGCTAGGGAACCTAGATAGTCCAAGTGCCAGTTAGCTAACCTAGATAGTCCAAGTGGCGACTAGGTAACCTACATAGTCAAAGTGCCCGTTTGTTAACCTAGATAATCCAAGTGCCCGCTAGGTAACCTAGACATTCAAAGTGCCCGCTAGTTAACCTACATAGTCCAAGTGCCCGATAGGGAACCTACATAATCAAAGTGCCCGCTAGGCAACCTACATAGTCCAAGTGCCCGTTACATAACCTAGAGAGTCAAAGTGCCTGCTAGGCAACCTTTATAGTCCAATTGCCCGCTAGGTAACCTACATAGTCCAAGTGCCCGCTAGTTAACCTAGATAGTCCAAGTGCCTGCTAGTAAACCTACATAATCCATGGGCCCGCTAGTTAACCTATATAGTGCAAGGGCCTGCTAGTTAAACTAGATCGTGCAAGTGCCCGCTAGTTAATCTATATATCAAGTGCCCGCTACGTAACCTAGATAGTCCTAGTGCCCGTTAGTTAACCTAGATAGTCCAAGTGCCCACTAGGGGACGTACATAGTCCAAGTGACCACTAGGTAACCTAGATAGTTCTAGTGCCCGTTACCTAATCTAGATAGTCCAAGTGCCCGCTAGGCAACCTACATAGTCCAAGTGCCCGATCGTTAACCTAGAAGTCCAAGTGCCCGCTATGTAACCTAGACAGTCCAAGTGCCCGCTAGGTTACCTGCATAGTCCAAGTGCCCGTTCGTTAACCTAGATATTCCAAGTGCCTGCTAGGGAACCTATATAGTCCAAGTGCTATCTAGGTAACCTAGATAGTCCAAGGGCCCGCTAGTTAACCTACATAGTCCTAGGGCTCGCTTGTTAACTTTGATAGTCCAAGTGCCCCTTAGTTAACCTAGATCGTCCAAGTGCCCGCTAGTTAACCTAGATCGTCCAAGTACTGGCTAGTTAACCTACACCGTCCAAGGGCCCACTAGTTAACCTAGATCGTCCAAGTGTCCGCTAGTTAACCTATATAGTCCAAGTGCCCGCTAGTTAATCTATATACCAAGTGCCCGCTACGTAACCTAGATAGTCCAAGTGCCCGCTAGCGAACGTACATAGTCCCAGTGCCCGCTAGGTAACCTAGATAGTGCATGTGCCCGCTAGTTAACCTAGAAAGTTCAAGTACCCGCTAGGTAACCTAGATCGTCCAAGCGCCCCCTAATTAGCCTACATAGTCCAAGTGCCCTTTAGGTAACCTAGATAGTCCAAGTGCCCGTTCGGTAACCTAGATAGTCCATGTGCCCTTTAGGGAACCTAGATAGTCCAAGCGCCTGTTAGTAAACCTACATAGTCCATGGGCCCGCTAGTTAACCTACATATTCCAAGTGCCCACTAGTTAACCTACATAATCTAAGTGCCCGTTAGCTAACCTAGATAGTCCAAGGGACCGCTAGTTGACCTACATAGTCCAAGTGCCAACTAGGTATCTTAGATGGTACAAGTGCCCGCTAGGGAACCTAAATAGTCCAAGTGCCTGTTAGCTAACCTAGATAGTCCAAGTGGCGGCTAGGTAACCTACATAGTCCAAGTGCCCGTTTGTTAACCTAGATAATCCAAGTGCCCGCTAGGTAACCTAGACATTCAAAGTGCCCGCTACTTAACCTACATAGTCCAAGTGCCTGATAGGGAACCTACATAATCCAAGTACCCGCTAGGCAACCTACATAGTCCAAGTGCCCGTTACATAACCTAGAGAGTCAAAGTGCTTGCTAGGCAACCTTTATAGTCCAATTGCCCGCTAGGTAACCTACATAGTCCAAGTGCCCGCTAGGTAACCAAAATAGTCCAAATGCCCGCTAGGGAAACTACATAGTCCAAGTGCCCGCTAGTTAACCTAGATAGTCCAAGTGCCTGCTAGTAAACCTACATAATCCATGGGCCCGCTAGTTAACCTATATAGTGCAAGGGCCCGCTAGTTAACCTAGATCGTGCAAGTGTCCGCTAGTTAACCTATATAGTCCAAGTGCCCGCTAGTTAATCTATATACCAAGTGCCCGCTACGTAACCTAGATAGTCCAAGTGCCCGCTAGCGAACGTACATAGTCCCAGTGCCCGCTAGGTAACCTAGATAGTGCAAGTGCCCGCTAGGTAACCTAGATAGTGCAAGTGCCCGCTAGTTAGCCTAGAAAGTTCAAGTACCCGCTAGGTAACCTAGATCGTCCAAGCGCCCCCTAATTAGCCTACATAGTCCAAGTGCCCTTTAGGTAACCTAGATAGTCCAAGTGCCCGTTCGGTAACCTAGATAGTCCATGTGCCCTTTAGGGAACCTAGATAGTCCAAGCGCCTGTTAGTAAACCTACATAGTCTATGGGCCCGCTAGTTAACCTACATATTCCAAGTGCCCACTAGTTAACCTACATAATCTAAGTGCCCGTTAGCTAACCTAGATAGTCCAAGAGACCGCTAGTTGACCTACATAGTCCAAGTGCCAACTAGGTATCTTAGGTGGTTCAAGTGCCCGCTAGGGAACCTAAATAGTCCAAGTTCCTGTTAGCTAACCTAGATAGTCCAAGTGGCGGCTAGGTAACCTACATAGTCCATGTGCCGTTCGTTAACCTAGATAATCCAAGTGCCCGCTAGGTAACCTAGACAGTCCAAGTGCCCGCTACTTAACCTACATAGTCCAAGTGCCCGAAAGGGAACCTACATAATCCAAGTGGCCGCTAGGCAACCTACATAGTCCAAGTGCCCGTTAGTTAACCTAGATAGTCAAAGTGCCTGCTAGGTAACCTAGATAGTCCAAGTGCTCGCTAGGTAACCTACATAGTCCAAGTGCCCGCTTGGTAAGCTAAATAGTCCAAATGCCCGCTAGGGAAACTACATAGTCCATGTGCCCGCTAGTTAACCTAGATAGTCCAAGTGCCTGCTAGTAAACCTACATAATCCATGGGCCCGCTAGTTAACCTACATAGTGCAAGGGCCCGCTAGTTAACCTAGATCGTGCAAGTGTCCGCTAGTTAACCTACATAGTCCAAGTGCCCGCTAGGTAACCTAGATAGTCCAAGTGCCCGCTAGTTAACCTAGATAGTCCTAATGCCCGTTAGTTAACCTATATAGTCCTAGTGCCCGTTAGTTAACCTAGATAGTCCAAGTGCCCACTAGGGGACTTACATAGTCCAAGTGACCGCTAGGTAACCTAGATAGTTCTAGTGCCCGTTACCTAATCTAGATAGTCCAAGTGCCCGCTAGGCAATCTACATAGTCCAAGTGCCCGATCGTTAACCTAGAATTCCAAGTGCCCGCCATGTAACCTAGACAGTCCAAGTGCCCGCTAGGTTACCTGCATAGTCCAAGTGCCCGTTCGTTAACCTAGATATTCCAAGTGCCTGCTAGGGAACCTATATAGTCCAAGTGCTATCTAGGTAAACTAGATAGTCCAAGGGCCCGCTAGTTAACCTACATAGTCCTAGGGCTCGCTTGTTAACTTTGATAGTCCAAGTGCCCCTTAGTTAACCTAGATCGTCCAAGTGCCCGCTAGTTAACCTAGATCGTCCAAGTACTGGCTAGTTAACCTACATCGTCCAAGGGCCCACTAGTTAACCTAGATCGTCCAAGTGTCCGCTAGTTAACCTATATAGTCCAAGTGCCCGCTAGTTAATCTATATACCAAGTGCCCGCTAGCGAACGTACATAGTCCCAGTGCCCTCTAGGTAACCTAGATAGTGCATGTGCCCGCTAGTTAACCTAGAAAGTTCAAGTACCCGCTAGGTAACCTAGATCGTCCAAGCGCCCCCTAATTAGCCTACATAGTCCAAGTGCCCTTTAGGTAACCTACATAGTCCAAGTGCCCGTTCGGTAACCTAGATAGTCCATGTGCCCTTTAGGGAACCTAGATAGTCCAAGCGCCTGTTAGTAAACCTACATAGTCCATGGGCCCGCTACTTAACCTACATATTCCAAGTGCCCACTAGTTAACCTACATAATCTAAGTGCCCGTTAGCTAACCTAGATAGTCCAAGGGACCGCTAGTTGACCTACATAGTCCAAGTGCCAACTAGGTATCTTAGATGGTACAAGTGCCCGCTAGGGAACCTAAATAGTCCAAGTTCCTGTTAGCTAACCTAGATAGTCCAAGTGGCGGCTAGGTAACCTACATAGTCCATGTGCCCGTTCGTTAACCTAGATAATCCAAGTGCCCGCTAGGTAACCTAGACAGTCCAAGTGCCCGCTAGTTAACCTACATAGTCCAAGTGCCCGAAAGGGAACCTACATAATCCAAGTGCCCGCTAGGCAACCTACATAGTCCAAGTGCCCGTTAGTTAACCTAGAGAGTCAAAGTGCCTGCTAGGTAACCTAGATAGTCCAAGTGCTCCCAAGGTAACCTACATAGTCCAAGTGTCCGCTTGGTAACCTAAATAGTCCAAATGCCCGCTAGGGAAACTACATAGTCCAAGTGCCCGCTAGTTAACCTATATAGTCCAAGTGCCTGCTAGTAAACCTACATAATCCATGGGCCCGCTAGTTAACCTATATAGTGCAAGGGCCCGCTAGTTTACCTAGATCGTGCAAGTGTCCGCTAGTTAACGTATATAGTCCTAGTGCCCGCTAGTTAATCTATATACCAAGTGCCCACTACGTAACCTAGATAGTCCAAGTGCCCGTTCGGTAACCTAGATAGTCCATGTGCCCTTTAGGGAACCTAGATAGTCCAAGCGCCTGTTAGTAAACCTACATAGTCCATGGGCCCACTAGTTAACCTACATATTCCAAGTGCCCACTAGTTAACCTACATAATCTAAGTGCCCGTTAATAACCTAGATAGTCCAAGGGACCGCTAGTTGACCTACATAGTCCAAGTGCCAACTAGGTATCTTTGATGGTACAAGTGCCCGCTAGGGAACCTAAATAGTCCAAGTTCCTGTTAGCTAACCTAGATAGTCCAAGTGGCGGCTAGGTAACCTACATAGTCCATGTGCCCGTTCGTTAACCTAGATACTCCAAGTGCCCGCTAGGTAACCTAGACAGTCCAAGTGCCCGCTACTTAACCTACATAGTCCAAGTGCCTGATAGGGAACCTACATAATCAAAGTACCCGCTAGGCAACCTACATAGTCCAAGTGCCCGTTACATAACCTAGAGAGTCAAAGTGCTTGCTAGGCAACCTTTATAGTCCAATTGCCCGCTAGGTAACCTACATAGTCCAAGTGCCCGCTAGGTAACCAAAATAGTCCAAATGCCCGCTAGGGAAACTACATAGTCCAAGTGCCCGCTAGTTAACCTAGATAGTCCAAGTGCCTGCTAGTAAACCTACATAATCCATGGGCCCGCTAGTTAACCTATATAGTGCAAGGGCCCGCTAGTTAACCTAGATCGTGCAAGTGTCCGCTAGTTAACCTATATAGTCCAAGTGCCCGCTAGTTAATCTATATACCAAGTGCCCGCTACGTAACCTAGATAGTCCAAGTGCCCGCTAGCGAACGTACATAGTCCCAGTGCCCGCTAGGTAACCTAGATAGTGCAAGTGCCCGCTAGGTAACCTAGATAGTGCAAGTGCCCGCTAGTTAGCCTAGAAAGTTCAAGTACCCGCTAGGTAACCTAGATCGTCCAAGCGCCCCCTAATTAGCCTACATAGTCCAAGTGCCCTTTAGGTAACCTAGATAGTCCAAGTGCCCGTTCGGTAACCTAGATAGTCCATGTGCCCTTTAGGGAACCTAGATAGTCCAAGCGCCTGTTAGTAAACCTACATAGTCCATGGGCCCGCTAGTTAACCTACATATTCCAAGTGCCCACTAGTTAACCTACATAATCTAAGTGCCCGTTAGCTAACCTAGATAGTCCAAGAGACCGCTAGTTGACCTACATAGTCCAAGTGCCAACTAGGTATCTTAGGTGGTTCAAGTGCCCGCTAGGGAACCTAAATAGTCCAAGTTCCTGTTAGCTAACCTAGATAGTCCAAGTGGCGGCTAGGTAACCTACATAGTCCATGTGCCGTTCGTTAACCTAGATAATCCAAGTGCCCGCTAGGTAACCTAGACAGTCCAAGTGCCCGCTACTTAACCTACATAGTCCAAGTGCCCGAAAGGGAACCTACATAATCCAAGTGGCCGCTAGGCAACCTACATAGTCCAAGTGCCCGTTAGTTAACCTAGATAGTCAAAGTGCCTGCTAGGTAACCTAGATAGTCCAAGTGCTCGCTAGGTAACCTACATAGTCCAAGTGCCCGCTTGGTAAGCTAAATAGTCCAAATGCCCGCTAGGGAAACTACATAGTCCATGTGCCCGCTAGTTAACCTAGATAGTCCAAGTGCCTGCTAGTAAACCTACATAATCCATGGGCCCGCTAGTTAACCTACATAGTGCAAGGGCCCGCTAGTTAACCTAGATCGTGCAAGTGTCCGCTAGTTAACCTACATAGTCCAAGTGCCCGCTAGGTAACCTAGATAGTCCAAGTGCCCGCTAGTTAACCTAGATAGTCCTAATGCCCGTTAGTTAACCTATATAGTCCTAGTGCCCGTTAGTTAACCTAGATAGTCCAAGTGCCCACTAGGGGACTTAACATAGTCCAAGTGACCGCTAGGTAACCTAGATAGTTCTAGTGCCCGTTACCTAATCTAGATAGTCCAAGTGCCCGCTAGGCAACCTACATAGTCCAAGTGCCCGATCATTAACCTAGAAGTCCAAGTGCCCGCCATGTAACCTAGACAGTCCAAGTGCCCACTAGGTTACCTGCATAGTCCAAGTGCCCGTTCGTTAACCTAGATATTCCAAGTGCCTGCTAGGGAACCTATATAGTCCAAGTGCTATCTAGGTAACCTAGATAGTCCAAGGGCCCGCTAGTTAACCTACATAGTCCTAGGGCTCCCTTGTTAACTTTGATAGTCCAAGTGCCCCTTAGTTAACCTAGATCGTCCAAGTGCCCGCTAGTTAACCTAGATCGTCCAAGTACTGGCTAGTTAACCTACATCGTCCAAGGGCCCACTAGTTAACCTAGATCGTCCAAGTGTCCGCTAGTTAACCTATATAGTCCAAGTGCCCGCTAGTTAATCTATATACCAAGTGCCCGCTAGCGAACGTACATAGTCCCAGTGCCCGCTAGGTAACCTAGATAGTGCATGTGCCCGCTAGTTAACCTAGAAAGTTCAAGTACCCGCTAGGTAACCTAGATCGTCCAAGCGCCCCCTAATTAGCCTACATAGTCCAAGTGCCCTTTAGGTAACCTACATAGTCCAAGTGCCCGTTCGGTAACCTAGATAGTCCATGTGCCCTTTAGGGAACCTAGATAGTCCAAGCGCCTGTTAGTAAACCTACATAGTCCATGGGCCCGCTAGTTAACCTACATATTCCAAGTGCCCACTAGTTAACCTACATAATCTAAGTGCCCGTTAGCTAACCTAGATAGTCCAAGGGACCGCTAGTTGACCTACATAGTCCAAGTGCCAACTAGGTATCTTAGATGGTACAAGTGCCCGCTAGGGAACCTAAATAGTCCAAGTTCCTGTTAGCTAACCTAGATAGTCCAAGTGGCGGCTAGGTAACCTACATAGTCCATGTGCCCGTTCGTTAACCTAGATACTCCAAGTGCCCGCTAGGTAACCTAGACAGTCCAAGTGCCCGCTACTTAACCTACATAGTCCAAGTGCCTGATAGGGAACCTACATAATCAAAGTACCCGCTAGGCAACCTACATAGTCCAAGTGCCCGTTACATAACCTAGAGAGTCAAAGTGCTTGCTAGGCAACCTTTATAGTCCAATTGCCCGCTAGGTAACCTACATAGTCCAAGTGCCCGCTAGGTAACCTACATAGTCCAAGTGCCCGCTAGGTAACCAAAATAGTCCAAATGCCCGCTAGGGAAACTACATAGTCCAAGTGCCCGCTAGTTAACCTAGATAGTCCAAGTGCCTGCTAGTAAACCTACATAATCCATGGGCCCGCTAGTTAACCTATATAGTGCAAGGGCCCGCTAGTTAACCTAGATCGTGCAAGTGTCCGCTAGTTAACCTATATAGTCCAAGTGCCCGCTAGTTAATCTATATACCAAGTGCCCGCTACGTAACCTAGATAGTCCAAGTGCCCGCTAGCGAACGTACATAGTCCCAGTGCCCGCTAGGTAACCTAGATAGTGCAAGTGCCCGCTAGGTAACCTAGATAGTGCAAGTGCCCGCTAGTTAGCCTAGAAAGTTCAAGTACCCGCTAGGTAACCTAGATCGTCCAAGCGCCCCCTAATTAGCCTACATAGTCCAAGTGCCCTTTAGGTAACCTAGATAGTCCAAGTGCCCGTTCGGTAACCTAGATAGTCCATGTGCCCTTTAGGGAACCTAGATAGTCCAAGCGCCTGTTAGTAAACCTACATAGTCCATGGGCCCGCTAGTTAACCTACATATTCCAAGTGCCCACTAGTTAACCTACATAATCTAAGTGCCCGTTAGCTAACCTAGATAGTCCAAGAGACCGCTAGTTGACCTACATAGTCCAAGTGCCAACTAGGTATCTTAGGTGGTTCAAGTGCCCGCTAGGGAACCTAAATAGTCCAAGTTCCTGTTAGCTAACCTAGATAGTCCAAGTGGCGGCTAGGTAACCTACATAGTCCATGTGCCGTTCGTTAACCTAGATAATCCAAGTGCCCGCTAGGTAACCTAGACAGTCCAAGTGCCCGCTACTTAACCTACATAGTCCAAGTGCCCGAAAGGGAACCTACATAATCCAAGTGGCCGCTAGGCAACCTACATAGTCCAAGTGCCCGTTAGTTAACCTAGATAGTCAAAGTGCCTGCTAGGTAACCTAGATAGTCCAAGTGCTCGCTAGGTAACCTACATAGTCCAAGTGCCCGCTTGGTAAGCTAAATAGTCCAAATGCCCGCTAGGGAAACTACATAGTCCATGTGCCCGCTAGTTAACCTAGATAGTCCAAGTGCCTGCTAGTAAACCTACATAATCCATGGGCCCGCTAGTTAACCTACATAGTGCAAGGGCCCGCTAGTTAACCTAGATCGTGCAAGTGTCCGCTAGTTAACCTACATAGTCCAAGTGCCCGCTAGGTAACCTAGATAGTCCAAGTGCCCGCTAGTTAACCTAGATAGTCCTAATGCCCGTTAGTTAACCTATATAGTCCTAGTGCCCGTTAGTTAACCTAGATAGTCCAAGTGCCCACTAGGGGACTTACATAGTCCAAGTGACCGCTAGGTAACCTAGATATTTCTAGTGCCCGTTACCTAATCTAGATAGTCCAAGTGCCCGCTAGGCAACCTACATAGTCCAAGTGCCCGATCGTTAACCTAGAAGTCCAAGTGCCCGCCATGTAACCTAGACAGTCCAAGTGCCCACTAGGTTACCTGCATAGTCCAAGTGCCCGTTCGTTAACCTAGATATTCCAAGTGCCTGCTAGGGAACCTATATAGTCCAAGTGCTATCTAGGTAAACTAGATAGTCCAAGGGCCCGCTAGTTAACCTACATAGTCCTAGGGCTCGCTTGTTAACTTTGATAGTCCAAGTGCCCCTTAGTTAACCTAGATCGTCCAAGTGCCCGCTAGTTAACCTAGATCGTCCAAGTACTGGCTAGTTAACCTACATCGTCCAAGGGCCCACTAGTTAACCTAGATCGTCCAAGTGTCCGCTAGTTAACCTATATAGTCCAAGTGCCCGCTAGTTAATCTATATACCAAGTGCCCGCTAGCGAACGTACATAGCCCCAGTGCCCGCTAGGTAACCTAGATAGTGCATGTGCCCGCTAGTTAACCTAGAAAGTTCAAGTACCCGCTAGGTAACCTAGATCGTCCAAGCGCCCCCTAATTAGCCTACATAGTCGAAGTGCCCTTTAGGTAACCTACATAGTCCAAGTGCCCGTTCGGTAACCTAGATAGTCCATGTGCCCTTTAGGGAACCTAGATAGTCCAAGCGCCTGTTAGTAAACCTACATAGTCCATGGGCCCGCTAGTTAACCTACATATTCCAAGTGCCCACTAGTTAACCTACATAATCTAAGTGCCCGTTAGCTAACCTAGATAGTCCAAGGGACCGCTAGTTGACCTACATAGTCCAAGTGCCAACTAGGTATCTTAGATGGTACAAGTGCCCGCTAGGGAACCTAAATAGTCCAAGTGCCTGTTAGCTAACCTAGATAGTCCAAGTGGCGGCTAGGTAACCTACATAGTCCATGTGCCCGTTCGTTAACCTAGATACTCCAAGTGCCCGCTAGGTAACCTAGACAGTCCAAGTGCCCGCTAGTTAACCTACATAGTCCAAGTGCCCGAAAGGGAACCTACATAATCCAAGTGCCCGCTAGGCAACCTACATAGTCCAAGTGCCCGTTAGTTAACCTAGAGAGTCAAAGTGCCTGCTAGGTAACCTAGATAGTCCAAGTGCTCGCAAGGTAACCTACATAGTCCAAGTGCCCGCTTGGTAACCTAAATAGTCCAAATGCCCGCTAGGGAAACTACATAGTCCAAGTGCCCGCTAGTTAACCTATATAGTCCAAGTGCCTGCTAGTAAACCTACATAATCCATGGGCCCGCTAGTTAACCTATATAGTGCAAGGGCCCGCTAGTTTACCTAGATCGTGCAAGTGTCCGCTAGTTAACGTATATAGTCCTAGTGCCCGCTAGTTAATCTATATACCAAGTGCCCACTACGTAACCTAGATAGTCCAAGTGCCCGTTCGGTAACCTAGATAGTCCATGTGCCCTTTAGGGAACCTAGATAGTCCAAGCGCCTGTTAGTAAACCTACATAGTCCATGGGCCCACTAGTTAACCTACATATTCCAAGTGCCCACTAGTTAACCTACATAATCTAAGTGCCCGTTAGCTAACCTAGATAGTCCAAGGGACCGCTAGTTGACCTACATAGTCCAAGTGCCAACTAGGTATCTTAGATGGTACAAGTGCCCGCTAGGGAACCTAAATAGTCCAAGTTCCTGTTAGCTAACCTAGATAGTCCAAGTGGCGGCTAGGTAACCTACATAGTCCATGTGCCCGTTCGTTAACCTAGATACTCCAAGTGCCCGCTAGGTAACCTAGACAGTCCAAGTGCCCGCTACTTAACCTACATAGTCCAAGTGCCCGAAAGGGAACCTACATAATCCAAGTGCCCGCTAGGCAACCTACACAGTCCACGTGCCCGTTAGTTAACCTAGAGAGTCAAAGTGCCTGCTAGGTAACCTAGATAGTCCACGTGCTCGCTAGGTAACCTACATAGTCCAAGTGCCCGCTTGGTAAGCTAAATAGTCCAAATGCCCGCTAGGGAAACTACATAGTCCAAGTGCCCGCTAGTTAACCTAGATAGTCCAAGTGCCTGCTAGTAAACCTACATAATCCATGGGCCCGCTAGTTAACCTATACAGTGCAAGGGCCCGCTAGTTAACCTAGATCGTGCAAGTGTCCGCTAGTTAACCTATATAGTCCAAGTGTCCGCTAGTTAATCTATATACCAAGTGCCTGCTACGTAACCTAGATAGTCCAAGTGCCCGCTAGCGAACGTACATAGTCCCAGTGCCGCTAGGTAACCTAGATAGTGCAAGTGCCCACTAGTTAACCTAGAAAGTTCAAGTACCCGCTAGGTAACCTAGATCGTCCAAGGGCCCCCTAATTAGCCTACATAGTCCAAGTGCCCGTTAGGTAACCTAGATAGTCCAAGTGCCCGTTCGGTAACCTAGATAGTCCATGTGCCCTTTAGGGAACCTAGATAGTCCAAGCGCCTGTTAGTAAACCTACATAGTCCATGGGCCCGCTAGTTAACCTACATATTCCAAGTGCCCACTAGTTAACCTACATAATCTAAGTGCCCGTTAGCTAACCTAGATAGTCCAAGGGACCGCTAGTTGACCTACATAGTCCAAGTGCCAACTAGGTATCTTAGATGGTACAAGTGCCCGCTAGGGAACCTAAATAGTCCAAGTTCCTGTTAGCTAACCTAGATAGTCCAAGTGGCGGCTAGGTAACCTACATAGTCCATGTGCCATTGGTTAACCTAGATACTCCAAGTGCCCGCTAGGTAACCTAGACAGTCCAAGTGCCCGCTAGTTAACCTACATAGTCCAAGTGCCCGAAAGGGAACCTATATAATCCAAGTGCCCGTTAGTTAACCTAGATAGTCAATGTGCCTGCTAGGTAACCTAGATAGTCCAAGTGCTCGCTAGGTAACCTAGATAGTCCAAGTGCCCGCTTGGTAACCTAAATAGTCCAAATGCCCGCTAGGGAAACTACATAGTCCAAGTGCCCGCTAGTAAACCTACATAATCCATGGGCCCGCTAGTTAACCTAGATCGTGCAATTGTCTGCTAGTTAACCTACATAGTCCAAGTGCCCGCTAGGTAACCTAGATAGTCCAAGTGCCCGCTAGTTAACCTAGATAGTCCTAGTGCCCGTTAGTTAACCTAGATAGTCCTAGTGTCCGATAGTTAATCTAGATAGTCCAAGTGCCCACTAGGGGACGTACATAGTCCATGTGCCCGCTAGGTAACTTAGATAGTTCTAGTGCCCGTTACCTAACCTAGATTGTCAAACTGCCCGCTAGGCAACCTACATAGTCCAAGTGCCCGATCGTTAACCTAGAATCCAAGTGCCCGCTATGTAACCTAGACAGTCCAAGTGCCCGCTAGGTTACCTGCATAGTCCAAGTGCCCGTTCGTTAACCTAGATATTCCAAGTGCCTGCTAGGGAACCTATATAGTCCAAGTGCTATCTAGGTAACCTAGATAGTCCAAGGGCCCGCTAGTTAACCTACATAGTCCTAGGGCTCGCTTGTTAACTTTGATAGTCCAAGTGCCCCTTAGTTAACCTAGATCGTCCAAGTGCCCGCTAGTTAACCTAGATCGTCCAAGTACTGGCTAGTTAACCTACATCGTCCAAGGGCCCACTAGTTAACTTAGATCGTCCAAGTGTCCGCTAGTTAACCTATAATCCAAGTGCCCGCTAGTTAATCTATATACCAAGTGCCCGCCACGTAACCTAGATAGTCCAAGTGCCCGCTAGCGAACGTACATAGTCCCAGTGCCCGCTAGGTAACCTAGATAGTGCAAGTGCCCGCTAGTTAACCTAGAAAGTTCAATTACCCGCTAGGTAACCTAGATCGTCCAAGGGCCCCCTAATTAGCCTACATAGTCCAAGTGCCCTTTAGGTAACCTAGATAGTCCAAGTGCCCTTTAGGGAACCTAGATAGTCCAAGCGCCTGTTAGTAAACCTACATAGTCCATGGGCCCGCTACTTAACCTACATATTCCAAGTGCCCACTAGTTAACCTACATAATCTAAGTGCCCGTTAGCTAACCTAGATAGTCCAAGGGACCGCTAGTTGACCTACATAGTCCAAGTGCCAACTAGGTATCTTAGATGGTACAAGTGCCCGCTAGGGAACCTAAATAGTCCAAGTTCCTGTTAGCTAACCTAGATAGTCCAAGTGGCGGCTAGGTAACCTACATAGTCCATGTGCCCGTTCGTTAACCTAGATACTCCAAGTGCCCGCTAGGTAACCTAGACAGTCCAAGTGCCCGCTAGTTAACCTACATAGTCCAAGTGCCCGAAAGGGAACCGACATAATCCAAGTGCCCGCTAGGCAACCTACACAGTCCAAGTGCCCGTTAGTTAACCTAGAGAGTCAAAGTGCCTGCTAGGTAACCTAGATAGTCCAAGTGCTCGCTAGGTAACCTACATAGTCCACGTGCCCGCTTGGTAACCTAAATAGTCCAAATGCCCGCTAGGGAAACTACATAGTCCAAGTGCCCGCTAGTTAACCTAGATAGTCCAAGTGCCTGCTAGTAAACCTACATAATCCATGGGCCCGCTAGTTAACCTATACAGTGCAAGGGCCCGCTAGTTAACCTAGATCGTGCAAGTGTCCGCTAGTTAACCTATATAGTCCAAGTGCCCGCTAGTTAATCTATATACCAAGTGCCCGCTACGTAACCTAGATAGTCCAAGTGCCCGCTAGCGAACGTACATAGTCCCAGTGCCCGCTAGGTAACCTAGATAGTGCAAGTGCCCACTAGTTAACCTAGAAAGTTCAAGTACCCGCTAGGTAACCTAGATCGTCCAAGGGCCCCCTAATTAGCCTACATAGTCCAAGTGCCCGTTAGGTAACCTAGATAGTCCAAGTGCCCGTTCGGTAACCTAGATAGTCCATGTGCCCTTTAGCGAACCTAGATAGTCCAAGTGCCTGTTAGTAAACCTACATAGTCCATGGGCCCGCTAGTTAACCTACATATTCCACGTGCCCACTAGTTAACCTACATAATCTAAGTGCCCGTTAGCTAACCTAGATAGTCCAAGGGACCGCTAGTTGACCTACAAAATCCAAGTGCCAACTAGGTATCTTAGATGGTACAAATGCCCGCTAGGGAACCTAAATAGTCCAAGTTCCTGTTAGCTAACCTAGATAGTCCAAGTGGCGGCTAGGTAACCTACATAGTCCATGTGCCGTTCGTTAACTTAGATAATCCAAGTGCCCGCTAGGTAACCTAGACAGTCCAAGTGCCCGCTAGTTAACCTACATAGTCCAAGTGCCCGAAAGGGAACCTGCATAATCCAAGTGCCCGCTAGGCAACCTACATAGTCCAAGTGCCCGTTAGTTATCCTAGATAGTCAAAGTGCCTGCTAGGTAACCTAGATTGTCCAAGTGCTCGCTAGGTAACCTACATAGTCCAAGTGCCCGCTTGGTAACCTAAATAGTCCAAATGCCCGCTAGGGAAACTACATAGTCCAAGTGCCCGCTAGTTAACCTAGATAGTCCAAGTGCCTGCTAGTAAACCTACATAATCCATGGGCCCGCTAATTAACCTACATAGTGCAAGGGCCCGCTAGTTAACCTAGATCGTGCAAGTGTCTGCTAGTTAACCTACATAGTCCAAGTGCCCGCTAGGTAACCTAGATAGTCCAAGTGCACGCTAGTTAACCTAGATAGTCCTAGTGCCCACTAGGGGACGTACATAGTCCAAGTGCCCGCTAGGTAACCTAGATAGTTCTAGTGCCCGTTACCTAACCTAGATAGTCCAAGTGCCCGCTAGGCAACCTACATAGTCCAAGTGCCCGATCGTTAACCTAGAAGTCCAAGTGCCCGCTATGTAACCTAGACAGTCCAATTGCCCGCTAGGTTACCTGCATAGTCCAAGTGCCCGTTCGTTAACCTAGATATTCCAAGTGCCTGCTAGGGAACCTATATAGTCCAAGTGCTATCTAGGTAACCTAGATAGTCCAAGGGCCCGCTAGTTAACATACATAGTCCAAGGGCTCGCTTGTTAACTTTGATAGTCCAAGTGCCCCTTAGTTAACCTAGATCGTCCAAGTACTGGCTAGTTAACCTACATCGTCCAAGTGCCTGCTAGGTAACCTAGATATTCCAAGTGCTCGCTAGGTAACCTACATAGTCCAAGTGCCCGCTACGGAACATATATAGTCCAAGTGCCCGCTAGGGAACCTACATAGTCCAAGTGCCCGCTAGGGAATCTACATAGTCCAAGGTCCGCTAATTAACGTAGATAGTCCAAGTGCTGTTAGTTAATCTACATAGTCCAAGGGCCCGCTAGTTAACCTACATAGTCCAAGTACCCGCTAGTTAACCTACATAGTCCAAGTGCCTGCTAGGTAACCTAGATAGTCCAAGGGCCCGCTAGGTAACCTACATTGTACTAGTGCCCCCTAGTTAACATACATTCTCCAAGTGCCACACAGGGAACCTACATATTCCAAGTGCCCGCTAGGTAACCTACATAGTCCAAATGCCCGCTAGTTAACCTACATAGTCCAAGTGCCTGATAGGGAACCTACATAATCCAAGTGCCCACTAGGGAAGCTACATATTCCAAGTGCCCTTTAGGTAACCTAGATAGTCCAAATGTCCGCTAGGGAACCCATATAATCCAAGTGCCCTCTAGGGAATTTACATAGTCTAAAGGCCCGCTAGGGAACATACATAGTCCTAGTGCCCCCTAGTTAACCTACATTCTCCAAGTGCCCGTTAGTTAACCTAGATAGTCCAAGTGCCCGCTAGGTAACCTAGATAGTCCTAGTGCCCGTTAGTTAACCTAGATAGTCCAAGTGCCCACTAGGGGACGTACACAGTCCAAGTGCCCGCTAGGTAACCTAGATAGTTCTAGTGCCCATTACCTAACTTAAATAGTCCAAGTGCCCGCTAGGCAACCTACATAGTCCAAGTGCCCGATCGTTAACCTAGAAGTCCAAGTGCCTGCTATGTAACCTAGACAGTCCAAGTGCCCGCTAGGTTACCTGCATAGTCCAAGTGCCCGTTCGTTAACCTAGGTATTCCAAGTGCCTGCTAGGGAACCTATATAGTCCAAGTGCTATCTAGGTAACCTAGATAGTCCAATGGCCCGCTAGTTAACCTACATAGTCCTAGGGCTCGCTTGTTAACTTTGATAGTCCAAGTGCCCCTTAGTTAACCTAGATCGTCCAAGTGCCCGCTAGTTAACCTAGATCGTCCAAGTACTGGCTAGTTAACATACATCGTCCAAGGGCCCACTAGTTAACCTAGATCGTCCAAGTGTCCTCCAGTTAACCTACATAGTCCATGTTCCCCCTAGGTAACCTACATAGGGCAAGGGTCTGCTAGGTAACCTACATAGTCCAAGCGCCCTCTAGTTAACCTAGATAGTCCAAGTGCCCGCAAGGTAACCTACATAGTGCAAGTGTCCGCTAGTTAACCTAAGTAGTCCAAGGGCCCGCTAATTAACATACATAGTCCAAGTGCCCGGTAGTTAACTTACATAGTTCAAGTGTCCGTAGGGAAAATACATAGTCCAAGTGCCCGCTAGGGAACATATATAGTCCAAGTGCCCGCTAGGGAACCTAGATAATCCAAGTGCCCGCTAGGGAATCTACATAGTCCAAGGCCCGCTAATTAACGTAGATAGTCCAAGTGCTGCTAGTTAATCTACATAGTCCAAGGGCCCGCAAGTTAGCCTACATAATCCAAGTACCCTCTAGTTAACCTAGACCATCCAAGTGTCCGCTAGTTAACCTACAGAGTCCAAGTGCCCGCTAGGGAACGTACATAGTCCAAGTGCCCGCTAGGTAACCTAGATAGTCCAAGTGCCCGCTAGTTAACCTACATAGTCCAAGTGCCCGCTAGTTAACCTACATAGTCCAAGTGCCCGCTAGGTAACCTAGATAGTCCAAGGGCCCTCTAGGTAACCTACATAGTCCAAGTGCCTGCTAGGTAACTTAGATAGTCCAAGGGCCCGCTAGGTAACCTACATTGTCCTAGTGCCCCCTAGTTAACATACATTCTCCAAGTGCCACACAGGGAACCTACATATTCCAAGTGCCCGCTAGTTAACCTACATAGTCCAAGTGCCTGCTAGGTAACCTAGATAGTCCAAGTGCCCGCTAGTTAACCTACATAGTCCAAGTGCCCGCTAGTTAACCTACATAGTCCAAGTGCCTCCTAGGTAACCTAGATAGTCCAAGGGCCCGCTAGGTAACCTACATTGTCTTAGTGCCCCCTAGTTAACATACATTCTCCAAGTGCCACACAGGGAACCTACATATTCCAAGTGCCCGCTAGGTAACCTACATAGTCCAAATGCCCGCTAGTTAACCTACATAGTCCAAGTGCCTGATAGGGAACCTACATAATCCAAGTGCCCGCTAGGGAAGCTACATATTCCAAGTGCCCTTTAGGTAACCTAGATAGTCCAAATGTCCGCTAGGGAACCCATATAATCCAAGTGCCCGCTAGGGAACTTACATAGTCTAAAGGCCCGCTAGGGAACCTACATAGTCCTAGTGCCCCCTAGTTAACCTACATTCTCCAAGTGCCCGTTAGTTAACCTAGATAGTCCAAGTGCCCGCTAGGTAACCTAGATAGTCCTAGTGCCCGTTAGTTAACCTAGATAGTCCAAGTGCCCACTAGGGGACGTACATATTCCAAGTGCCCCCTAGGTAACCTAGATAGTTCTAGTGCCCGTTACCTAACCTAGATAGTCCAAGTGCCCGCTAGGCAACCTACATAGTCCAAGTGCCCGATCGTTAACCTAGAAGTCCAAGTGCCCGCTATGTAACCTAGACAGTCCAAGTGCCCGCTAGGTTACCTGCATAGTCCAAGTGCCCGTTCGTTAACCTAGATATTCCAAGTGCCTGCTAGGGAACCTATATAGTCCAAGTGCTATCTAGGTAACCTAGATAGTCCAAGGGCCCGCTAGTTAACCTACATAGTCCTAGGGCTCGCTTGTTAACTTTGATAGTCCAAGTGCCCCTTAGTTAACCTAGATCGTCCAAGTCCCCGCTAGTTAACCTAGATCGTCCAAGTACTGGCTAGTTAACCTACATCGTCCAAGGGTCCACTAGTTAACCTAGATCGTCCAAGTGTCCGCTAGTTAACCTATATAGTCCAAGTGCCCGCTAGTTAATCTATATACCAAGTGCCCGCTACGTAACCTAGATAGTCCAAGTGCCCGCTAGCAAACGTACATAGTCCCAGTGCCTGCTAGGTAACCTAGATAGTGCATGTGCCCGCTAGTTAACCTAGAAAGTTCAAGTTCCCTCTAGGTAACCTAGATCGTCCAAGGGCCCCCTAATTAGCCTACATAGTCCAAGTGCCCTTTAGGTAACCTAGATAGTCCAAGTGCCCGTTCGCTAACCTAGATAGTCCATGTGCCCTTTAGGGAAACTAGATAGTCCAAGCGCCTGTTAGTAAACCTATATAGTCCATGGGCCCGCTAGTTAACCTACATATTCCAAGTGCCCATTAGTTAACCTACATAATCTAAGTGCCCGTTAGCTAACCTAGATAGTCCAAGGGACCGCTAGTTGACCTACATAGTCCAAGTGCCAACTAAGTATCTTAGATGGTACAAGTGCCCGCTAGGGAACCTAAATAGTCCAAGTTCCTGTTAGCTAACCTAGATAGTCCAAGTGGCGGCTAGGTAACCTACATAGTCCATGTGCCCGTTCGTTAACCTAGATACTCCAAGTGCCCGCTAGGTAACCTAGACAGTCCAAGTACCCGCTAGTTAACCTACATAGTCCAAGTGCCCGAAAGGGAACCTACATAATCCAAGTGCCCGCTAGGCAACCTACATAGTCCAAGTGCCCGTTAGTTAACCTAGAGAGTCAAAGTGCCTGCTAGGTAACCTAGATAGTCCAAGTGCTCCCAAGGTAACCTACATAGTCCAAGTGCCCGCTTGGTAACCTAAATAGTCCAAATGCCCGCCAGGGAAACTACATAGTCCAAGTGCCCGCTACTTAACCAATATAGTCCTAGTGCCTGCTAGTAAACCTACATAATTCATGGGCCCGCTAGTTAACCTATATAGTGCAAGGGCCCGCTAGTTTACCTAGATCGTGCAAGTGTCCACTAGTTAACCTATATAGTCCTAGTGCCCGCTAGTTAATCTATATACCAAGTGCCCGCTACGTAACCTAGATAGTCCAAGTGCCCGTTCGGTAACCTAGATAGTCCATGTGCCCTTTAGGGAACCTAGATAGTCCAAGCGCCTGTTAGTAAACCTACATAGTCCATGGGCCCGCTAGTTAACCTACATATTCCAAGTGCCCACTAGTTAACCTACATAATCTAAGTGCCCGTTAGCTAACCTAGATAGTCCAAGGGACCGCTTGTTGACCTACATAGTCCAAGTGCCAACTAGGTATCTTAGATGGTACAAGTGCCCGCTAGGGAACCTAAATAGTCCAAGTTCCTGTTAGCTAACCTAGATAGTCCAAGTGGCGGCTAGGTAACCTACATAGTCCATGTGCCCATTCGTTAACCTAGATACTCCAAGTGCCCGCTAGGTAACCTAGACAGTCCAAGTGCCCGCTAGTTAACCTACATAGTCCAAGTGCCCGAAAGGGAACCGACATAATCCAAGTGCCCGCTAGGCAACCTACACAGTCCAAGTGCCCGTTAGTTAACCTAGAGAGTCAAAGTGCCTGCTAGGTAACCTAGATAGTCCAAGTGCTCGCTTGGTAAGCTAAATAGTCCAAATGCCCGCTAGGGAAACTACATAGTCCAAGTGCCCGCTAGTTAACCTAGATAGTCCAAGTGCCTGCTAGTAAACCTACATAATCCATGGGCCCGCTAGTTAACCTATACAGTGCATGGGCCCGCTAGTTAACCTAGATCGTGCAAGTGTCCGCTAGTTAACCTATATAGTCCAAGTGCCCGCTAGTTAATCTATATACCAAGTGCCTGCTACGTAACCTAGATAGTCCAAGTGCCCGCTAGCGAACGTACATAGTCCCAGTGCCCGCTAGGTAACCTAGATAGTGCAAGTGCCGACTAGTTAACCTAGAAAGTTCAAGTACCCGCTAGGTAACCTAGATCGTCCAAAGGCCCCCTAATTAGCCTACATAGTCCAAGTGCCCTTTAGGTAACCTAGATAGTCCAAGTGCCGATTCGGTAACCTAGATAGTCCATGTGCCCTTTAGGGAACCTAGATAGTCCAAGCGCCTGTTAGTAAACCTACATAGTCCATGGGCCCGCTAGTTAACCTACATATTCCAAGTGCCCACTAGTTAACCTACATAATCTAAGTGCCCGTTAGCTAACCTAGATAGTCCAAGGGACCGCTAGTTGACCTACATAGTCCAAGTGCCAACTAGGTATCTTAGATGGTACAAGTGCCCGCTAGGGAACCTAAATAGTCCAAGTTCCTGTTAGCTAACCTAGATAGTCCAAGTGGCGGCTAGGTAACCTACATAGTCCATGTGCCCGTTCGTTAACCTAGATACTCCAAGTGCCCGCTAGGTAACCTAGACAGTCCAAGTGCCCGCTACTTAACCTACATAGTCCAAGTGCCCGAAAGGGAACCTACATAATCCAAGTGCCCGCTAGGCAACCTACATAGTCCAAGTGCCCGTTAGTTAACCTAGAGAGTCAAAGTGCCTGCTAGGTAACCTAGATAGGCCAAGTGCTCCCAAGGTAACCTACATAGTCCAAGTGCCCGCTTGGTAACCTAAATAGTCCAAATGCCCGCCAGGGAAACTACATAGTCCAAGTGCCCGCTACTTAACCAATATAGTCCTAGTGCCTGCTAGTAAACCTACATAATTCATGGGCCCGCTAGTTAACCTATATAGTGCAAGGGCCCGCTAGTTTACCTAGATCGTGCAAGTGTCCACTAGTTAACCTATATAGTCCTAGTGCCCGCTAGTTAATCTATATACCAAGTGCCCGCTACGTAACCTAGATAGTCCAAGTGCCCGTTCGGTAACCTAGATAGTCCATGTGCCCTTTAGGGAACCTAGATAGTCCAAGCGCCTGTTAGTAAACCTACATAGTCCATGGGCCCGCTAGTTATCCTACATATTCCAAGTGCCCACTAGTTAACCTACATAATCTAAGTGCCCGTTAGCTAACCTAGATAGTCCAAGGGACCGCTTGTTGACCTACATAGTCCAAGTGCCAACTAGGTATCTTAGATGGTACAAGTGCCCGCTAGGGAACCTAAATAGTCCAAGTTCCTGTTAGCTAACCTAGATAGTCCAAGTGGCGGCTAGGTAACCTACATAGTCCATGTGCCCATTCGTTAACCTAGATACTCCAAGTGCCCGCTAGGTAACCTAGACAGTCCAAGTGCCCGCTACTTAACCTACATAGTCCAAGTGCCCGAAAGGGAACCTACATAATCCAAGTGCCCGCTAGGCAACCTACACAGTCCAAGTGCCCGTTAGTTAACCTAGAGAGTCAAAGTGCCTGCTAGGTAACCTAGATAGTCCAAGTGCTCGCTAGGTAACCTACATAGTCCAAGTGCCCGCTTGGTAAGCTAAATAGTCCAAATGCCCGCTAGGGAAACTACATAGTCCAAGTGCCCGCTAGTTAACCTAGATAGTCCAAGTGCCTGCTAGTAAACCTACATAATCCATGGGCCCGCTAGTTAACCTATACAGTGCATGGGCCCGCTAGTTAACCTAGATCGTGCAAGTGTCCGCTAGTTAACCTATATAGTCCAAGTGCCCGCTAGTTAATCTATATACCAAGTGCCTGCTACGTAACCTAGATAGTCCAAGTGCCCGCTAGCGAACGTACATAGTCCCAGTGCCCGCTAGGTAACCTAGATAGTGCAAGTGCCGACTAGTTAACCTAGAAAGTTCAAGTACCCGCTAGGTAACCTAGATCGTCCAAGGCCCCCTAATTAGCCTACATAGTCCAAGTGCCCTTTAGGTAACCTAGATAGTCCAAGTGCCCATTCGGTAACCTAGATAGTCCATGTGCCCTTTAGGGAACCTAGATAGTCCAAGCGCCTGTTAGTAAACCTACATAGTCCATGGGCCCGCTAGTTAACCTACATATTCCAAGTGCCCACTAGTTAACCTACATAATCTAAGTGCCCGTTAGCTAACCTAGATAGTCCAAGGGACCGCTAGTTGACCTACATAGTCCAAGTGCCAACTAGGTATCTTAGATGGTACAAGTGCCCGCTAGGGAACCTAAATAGTCCAAGTTCCTGTTAGCTAACCTAGATAGTCCAAGTGGCGGCTAGGTAACCTACATAGTCCATGTGCCATTCGTTAACCTAGATAATCCAAGTGCCCGCTAGTTAACCTACATAGTCCAAGTGCCCGAAAGGGAACCTACATAATCCAAGTGCCCGCTAGGCAACCTACATAGTCCAAGTGCCCGTTAGTTAACCTAGAGAGTCAAAGTGCCTGCTAGGTAACCTAGATAGTCCAAGTGCTCGCTAGGTAACCTACATAGTCCAAGTGCCCGCTTGGTAACCTAAATAGTCCAAATGCCCGCTAGGGAAACTACATAGTCCAAGTGCCCGCTAGTTAACCTAGATAGTCCAAGTGCCTGCTAGTAAACCTACATAATCCATGGGCCCGCTAGTTAACCTAGATCGTGCAATTGTCCGCTAGTTAACCTACATAGTCCAAGTGCCCGCTAGGTAACCTAGATAGTCCAAGTGCCCGCTAGTTAACCTAGATAGTCCTAGTGCCCGTTAGTTAACCTAGATAGTCCTAGTGTCCGATAGTTAACCTAGATAGTCCAAGTGCCCACTAGGGGACGTACATAGTCCAAGTGCCCGCTAGGTAACCTAGATAGTTCTAGTGCCCGTTACCTAACCTAGATTGTCCAAGTGCCCGCTAGGCAACCTACATAGTCCAAGTGCCCGATCGTTAACCTAGAAGTCCAAGTGCCCGCTATGTAACCTAGACAGTCCAAGTGCCCGCTAGGTTACCTGCATAGTCCAAGTGCCCGTTCGTTAACCTAGATATTCCAAGTGCCTGCTTGGGAACCTCTATTGTCCAAGTGCTATCTAGGTAACCTAGATAGTCCAAGGGCCCGCTAGTTAACCTACATAGTCCTAGGGCTCGCTTGTTAACTTTCATAGTCCAAGTGCCCCTTAGTTAACCTAGATCGTCCAAGTGCCCGCTAGTTAACCTAGATCGTCCAAGTACTGGCTAGTTAACCTACATCGTCCAAGGGCCCACTAGTTAACCTAGATCGTCCAAGTGTCCGCTAGTTAACCTATATAGTCCAAGTGCCCGCTAGTTAATCTATATACCAAGTGCCCGCCACGTAACCTAGATGCTCCAAGTGCCCGCTAGCGAACGTACATAGTCCCAGTGCCCGCTAGGTAACCTAGATAGTGCAAGTGCCCGCTAGTTAACCTAGAAAGTTCAATTACCCGCTAGGTAACCTAGATCGTCCAAGGGCCCCCTAATTAGCCTACATAGTCCAAGTGCCCTTTAGGTAACCTAGATAGTCCAAGTGCCCTTTAGGGAACCTAGATAGTCCAAGCGCCTGTTAGTAAACCTACATAGTCCATGGGCCCGCTACTTAACCTACATATTCCAAGTGCCCACTAGTTAACCTACATAATCTAAGTGCCCGTTAGCTAACCTAGATAGTCCAAGGGACCGCTAGTTGACCTACATAGTCCAAGTGCCAACTAGGTATCTTAGATGGTACAAGTGCCCGCTAGGGAACCTAAATAGTCCAAGTTCCTGTTAGCTAACCTAGATAGTCCAAGTGGCGGCTAGGTAACCTACATAGTCCATGTGCCGTTCGTTAACCTAGATAATCCAAGTGCCCGCTAGGTAACCTAGACAGTCCAAGTGCCCGCTAGTTAACCTACATAGTCCAAGTGCCCGAAAGGGAACCTACATAATCCAAGTTCCCGCTAGGCAACCTACATAGTCCAAGTGCCCGTTAGTTAACCTAGATAGTCAAAGTGCCTGCTAGGTAACCTAGATAGTCCAAGTGCTCGCTAGGTAACCTACATAGTCCAAGTGCCCGCTTGGTAACCTAAATAGTCCAAATGCCCGCTAGGGAAACTACATAGTCCATGTGCCCGCTAGTTAACCTAGATAGTCCAAGTGCCTGCTAGTAAACCTACATAATCCATGGGCCCGCTAGTTAACCTACATAGTGCATGGGCCCGCTAGTTAACCTAGATCGTGCAAGTGTCCGCTAGTTAACCTACATAGTCCAAGTGCCTGCAAGGTAAACTAGATATTCCAAGTGCCCGCTAGTTAACCTAGATAGTCCTAGTGCCCGTTAGTTAACCTAGATAGTCCTAGTGCCCGTTAGTTAACCTAGGTAGTCCAAGTGCCCACTAGGGGACGTACATAGTCCAAGTCCCCGCTAGGTAACCTAGATAGTTCTAGTGCCCGTTACCTAACCTAGATAGTCCATGTGCCCTTTAGGGAACCTAGATAGTCCAAGCGCCTGTTAGTAAACCTACATAGTCAATGGGCCCGCTAGTTAACCTACATATTCCAAGTGCCCACTAGTTAACCTACACAATCTAAGTGCCCGTTAGCTAACCTAGATAGTCCAAGGGACCGCTAGTTGACCTACATAGTCCAAGTGCCAACTAGGTATCTTAGATGGTACAAGTGCCCGCTAGGGAACCTAAATAGTCCAAGTTCCTGTTAGCTAACCTAGATAGTCCAAGTGGCGGCTAGGTAACATACATAGTCCATGTGCCCGTTCGTTAACCTAGATACTCCAAGTGCCCGCTAGGTAACCTAGACAGTCCAAGTGCCCGCTAGTTAACCTACATAGTCCAAGTGCCCGAAAGGGAACCGACATAATCCAAGTGCCCGCTAGGCAACCTACACAGTCCAAGTGCCCGTTAGTTAACCTAGAGAGTCAAAGTGCCTGCTAGGTAACCTAGATAGTCCAAGTGCTCGCTAGGTAACCTACATAGTCCAAGTGCCCGCTTGGTAACCTAAATAGTCCAAATGCCCGCTAGGGAAACTACATAGTCCAAGTGCCCGCTAGTTAACCTAGATAGTCCAAGTGCCTGCTAGTAAACCTACATAATCCATGGGCCCGCTAGTTAACCTATACAGTGCAAGGGCCCGCTAGTTAACCTAGATCGTGCAAGTGTCCGCTAGTTAACCTATATAGTCCAAGTGCCCGCTAGTTAATCTATATACCAAGTGCCCGCTACGTAACCTAGATAGTCCAAGTGCCCGCTAGCGAACGTACATAGTCCCAGTGCCCGCTAGGTAACCTAGATAGTGCAAGTGCCCACTAGTTAACCTAGAAAGTTCAAGTACCCGCTAGGTAACCTAGATCGTCCAAGGGCCCCCTAATTAGCCTACATAGTCCAAGTGCCCGTTAGGTAACCTAGATAGTCCAAGTGCCCGTTCGGTAACCTAGATAGTCCATGTGCCCTTTAGCGAACCTAGATAGTCCAAGTGCCTGTTAGTAAACCTACATAGTCCATGGGCCCGCTAGTTAACCTACATATTCCAAGTGCCCACTAGTTAACCTACATAATCTAAGTGCCCGTTAGCTAACCTAGATAGTCCAAGGGACCGCTAGTTGACCTACATAGTCAAAGTGCCTGCTAGGTAACCTAGATAGTCCAAGTGCTCGCTAGGTAACCTACATAGTCCAAGTGCCCGCTTGGTAACCTAAATAGTCCAAATGCCCGCTAGGGAAACTACATAGTCCATATGCCCGCTAGTTAACCTAGATAGTCCAAGTGCCTGCTAGTAAACCTACATAATCCATGGGCCCGCTAGTTAACCTACATAGTGCAAGGGCCCGCTAGTTAACCTAGATCGTGCAAGTGTCTGCTAGTTACCCTACATAGTCCAAGTGCCCGCTAGGTAACCTAGATAGTCCAAGTGCACGCTAGTTAACCTAGATAGTCCTAGTGCCCACAAGGGGACGTACATAGTCCAAGTGCCCGCTAGGTAACCTAGATAGTTCTAGTGCCCGTTATCTAACCTAGATAGTCCAAGTGCCCGCTAGGCAACCTACATAGTCCAAGTGCCCGATCGTTAACCTAGAAGTCCAAGTGCCCACCATGTAACCTAGACAGTCCAAGTGCCCGCTAGGTTACCTGCATAGTCCAAGTGCCCGTTCGTTAACCTAGATATTCCAAGTGCCTGCTAGGGAACCTATATAGTCCAAGTGCTATCTAGGTAACCTAGATAGTCCAAGGGCCCGCTAGTTAACATACATAGTCCAAGGGCTCGCTTGTTAACTTTGATAGTCTAAGTGCCCCTTAGTTAACCTAGATCGTCCAAGTACTGGCTAGTTAACCTACATCGTCCAGTGCCTGCTAGGTAACCTAGATATTCCAAGTGCTCGCTAGGTAACCTACATAGTCCAAGTGCCCGCTACGGAACATATATAGTCCAAGTGCCCGCTAGGGAACCTACATAGTCCAAGTGCCCGCTAGGGAATCTACATAGTCCAAGGCCCGCTAATTAATGTAGATAGTCCAAGTGCTGCTAGTTAATCTACATAGTCCAAGGGCCCGCTAGTTAACCTACATAGTCCAAGTACCCGCTAGTTAACCTAGATCTTCCAAGGGTCCGCTAGTTAACCTACAGAGTCCAAGTGCCCGCTAGGTAACCTAGATAGTCCAAGTGCCCGCTAGTTAACCTACATAGTCCAAGTGCCTGCTAGGTAACCTAGATAGTCCAAGGGCCCGCTAGGTAACCTACATTGTCCTAGTGCCCCCTAGTTAACATACATTCTCCAAGTGCCACACAGGGAACCTACATATTCCAAGTGCCCGCTAGGTAACCTACATAGTCCAAATGCCCGCTAGTTAACCTACATAGTCCAAGTGCCTGATAGGGAACCTACATAATCCAAGTGCCCGCTAGGGAAGCTACATATTCCAAGTGCCCTTTAGGTAACCTAGATAGTCCAAATGTCCGCTAGGGAACCCATATAATCCAAGTGCCCTCTAGGGAACTTACATAGTCTAAAGGCCCGCTAGGGAACATACATAGTCCTAGTGCCCCCTAGTTAACCTACATTCTCCAAGTGCCCGTTAGTTAACCTAGATAGTCCAAGTGCCCGCTAGGTAACCTAGATAGTCCTAGTGCCCATTAGTTAACCTAGATAGTCCAAGTGCCCACTAGGGGACGTACAGAGTCCAAGTGCCCGCTAGGTAACCTAGATAGTTCTAGTGCCCATTACCTAACCTAAATAGTCCAAGTGCCCGCTAGGCAACCTACATAGTCCAAGTGCCCGATCGTTAACCTAGAAGTCCAAGTGCCCGCTATGTAACCTAGACAGTCCAAGTGCCCGCTAGGTTACCTGCATAGTCCAAGTGCCCGTTCGTTAACCTAGGTATTCCAAGTGCCTGCTAGGGAACCTATATAGTCCAAGTGCTATCTAGGTAACCTAGATAGTCCAATGGCCCGCTAGTTAACCTACATAGTCTTAGGGATCGATTGTTAACTTTGATAGTCCAAGTGCCCCTTAGTTAACCTAGATCGTCCAAGTGCCCGCTAGTTAACCTAGATCGTCCAAGTACTGGCTAGTTAACATACATCGTCCAAGGGCCCACTAGTTAACCTAGATCGTCCAAGTGTCCTCCAGTTAACCTACATAGTCCAAGTTCCCCCTAGGTAACCTACATAGGGCAAGTGTCTGCTAGGTAACCTACATAGTCCAAGCGCCCACTAGTTAACCTAGATAGTCCAAGTGCCCGCAAGGTAACCTACATAGTGCAAGTGTCCGCTAGTTAACCTAAGTAGTCCAAGGGCCCGCTAATTAACATACATAGTCCAAGTGCCCGGTAGTTAACTTACATAGTTCAAGTGTCCGTAGGGAAAATACATAGTCCAAGTGCCCGCTAGGGAACATATATAGTCCAAGTGCCCGCTAGGGAACCTAGATAATCCAAGTGCCCGCTAGGGAATCTACATAGTCCAAGGCCCGCTAATTAACGTAAATAGTCCAAGTGCTGCTTGTTAATCTACATAGTCCAAGGGCCCGCAAGTTAGCCTACATAATCCAAGTACCCTCTAGTTAACCTAGACCATCCAAGTGTCCGCTAGTTAACCTACAGAGTCCAAGTGCCCGCTAGGGAACGTACATAGTCCAAGTGCCCGCTAGGTAACCTAGATAGTCCAAGTGCCCGCTAGTTAACCTACATAGTCCAAGAGCCCGCTAGTTAACCTACATAGTCCAAGTGCCCGCTAGGTAACCTAGATAGTCCAAGGGCCCTCTAGGTAACCTACATAGTCCAAGTGCCTGCTAGGTAACTTATATAGTCCAAGGGCCCGCTAGGTAACCTACATTGTCCTAGTGCCCCCTAGTTAACATACATTCTCCAAGTGCCACACAGGGAACCTACATATTCCAAGTGCCCGCTAGTTAACCTACATAGTCCAAGTGCCTGCTAGGTAACCTAGATAGTCCAAGTGCCCGCTAGTTAACCTACATAGTCCAAGTGCCTGCTAGGTAACCTAGATAGTCCAAGGGCCCGCTAGGTAACCTACATTGTCCTAGTGCCCCCTAGTTAACATACATTCTCCAAGTGCCACACAGGGAACCTACATATTCCAAGTGCCCGCTAGGTAACCTACATAGTCCAAATGCCCGCTAGTTAACCTACATAGTCCAAGTGCCTGATAGGGAACCTACATAATCCAAGTGCCCGCTAGGGAAGCTACATATTCCAAGTGCCCTTTAGGTAACCTAGATAGTCCAAATGTCCGCTAGGGAACCCATATAATCCAAGTGCCCTCTAGGGAACTTACATAGTCTAAAGGCCCGCTAGGGAACATACATAGTCCTAGTGCCCCCTAGTTAACCTACATTCTCCAAGTGCCCGTTAGTTAACCTAGATAGTCCAAGTGCCCGCTAGGTAACCTAGATAGTCCTAGTGCCCATTAGTTAACCTAGATAGTCCAAGTGCCCACTAGGGGACGTACAGAGTCCAAGTGCCCGCTAGGTAACCTAGATAGTTCTAGTGCCCATTACCTAACCTAAATAGTCCAAGTGCCCGCTAGGCAACCTACATAGTCCAAGTGCCCGATCGTTAAACTAGAAGTCCAAGTGCCCGCTATGTAACCTAGACAGTCGAAGTGCCCGCTAGGTTACCTGCATAGTCCAAGTGCCCGTTCGTTAACCTAGGTATTCCAAGTGCCTGCTAGGGAACCTATATAATCCAAGTGCTATCTAGGTAACCTAGATAGTCCAATGGCCCGCTAGTTAACCTACATAGTCTTAGGGATCGATTGTTAACTTTGATAGTCCAAGTGCCCCTTAGTTAACCTAGATCGTCCAAGTGCCCGCTAGTTAACCTAGATCGTCCAAGTACTGGCTAGTTAACATACATCGTCCAAGGGCCCACTAGTTAACCTAGATCGTCCAAGTGTCCTCCAGTTAACCTACATAGTCCAAGTTCCCCCTAGGTAACCTACATAGGGCAAGTGTCTGCTAGGTAACCTACATAGTCCAAGCGCCCGCTAGTTAACCTAGATAGTCCAAGTGCCCGCAAGGTAACCTACATAGTGCAAGTGTCCGCTAGTTAACCTAAGTAGTCCAAGGGCCCGCTAATTAACATACATAGTCCAAGTGCCCGGTAGTTAACTTACATAGTTCAAGTGTCCGTAGGGAAAATACATAGTCCAAGTGCCCGCTAGGGAACATATATAGTCCAAGTGCCCGCTAGGGAACCTAGATAATCCAAGTGCCCGCTAGGGAATCTACATAGTCCAAGGCCCGCTAATTAACGTAAATAGTCCAAGTGCTGCTAGTTAATCTACATAGTCCAAGGGCCCGCAAGTTAGCCTACATAATCCAAGTACCCTCTAGTTAACCTAGACCATCCAAGTGTCCGCTAGTTAACCTACAGAGTCCAAGTGCCCGCTAGGGAACGTACATAGTCCAAGTGCCCGCTAGGTAACCTAGATAGTCCAAGTGCCCGCTAGTTAACCTACATAGTCCAAGTGCCCGCTAGTTAACCTACATAGTCCAAGTGCCCGCTAGGTAACCTAGATAGTCCAAGGGCCCTCTAGGTAACCTACATAGTCCAAGTGCCTGCTAGGTAACTTATATAGTCCAAGGGCCCGCTAGGTAACCTACATTGTCCTAGTGCCCCCTAGTTAACATACATTCTCCAAGTGCCACACAGGGAACCTACATATTCCAAGTGCCCGCTAGTTAACCTACATAGTCCAAGTGCCTGCTAGGTAACCTAGATAGTCCAAGTGCCCGCTAGTTAACCTACATAGTCCAAGTGCCTGCTAGGTAACCTAGATAGTCCAAGGGCCCGCTAGGTAACCTACATTGTCCTAGTGCCCCCTAGTTAACATACATTCTCCAAGTGCCACACAGGGAACCTACATATTCCAAGTGCCCGCTAGGTAACCTACATAGTCCAAATGCCCGCTAGTTAACCTACATAGTCCAAGTGCCTGATAGGGAACCTACATAATCCAAGTGCCCGCTAGGGAAGCTACATATTCCAAGTGCCCTTTAGGTAACCTAGATAGTCCAAATGTCCGCTAGGGAACCCATATAATCCAAGTGCCCGCTAGGGAACTTACATAGTCTAAAGGCCCGCTAGGGAACCTACATAGTCCTAGTGCCCCCTAGTTAACCTACATTCTCCAAGTGCCCGTTAGTTAACCTAGATAGTCCAAGTGCCCGCTAGGTAACCTAGATAGTCCTAGTGCCCGTTAGTTAACCTAGATAGTCCAAGTGCCCACTAGGGGACGTACATAGTCCAAGTGCCCGCTAGGTAACCTAGATAGTTCTAGTGCCCGTTACCTAACCTAGATAGTCCAAGTGCCCGCTAGGCAACCTACATAGTCCAAGTGCCCGATCGTTAACCTAGAAGTCCAAGTGCCCGCTATGTAACCTAGACAGTCCAAGTGCCCGCTAGGTTACCTGCATAGTCCAAGTGCCCGTTCGTTAACCTAGATATTCCAAGTGCCTGCTAGGGAACATATATAGTCCAAGTGCTATCTAGGTAACCTAGATAGTCCAAGGGCCCGCTAGTTAACCTACATAGTCCTAGGGCTCGCTTGTTAACTTTGATAGTCCAAGTGCCCCTTAGTTAACCTAGATCGTCCAAGTGCCCGCTAGTTAACCTAGATCGTCCAAGTACTGGCTAGTTAACCTACATCGTCCAAGGGTCCACTAGTTAACCTAGATCGTCCAAGTGTCCGCTAGTTAACCTATATAGTCCAAGTGCCCGCTAGTTAATCTATATACCAAGTGCCCGCTACGTAACCTAGATAGTCCAAGTGCCCGCTAGCGAACGTACATAGTCCCAGTGCCTGCTAGGTAACGTAGATAGTGCATGTGCCCGCTAGTTAACCTAGAAAGTTCAAGTACCCTCTAGGTAACCTAGATCGTCCAAGGGCCCCCTCAGTAGCCTACATAGTCCAAGTGCCCTTTAGGTAACCTAGATAGTCCAAGTGCCCATACGGTAACCTAGATAGTCCATGTGCCCTTTAGGGAACCTAGATAGTCCAAGTGCCTGTTAGTAAACCTACATAGTCCATGGGCCCGCTAGTTAACCTACATATTCCAAGTGCCCACTAGTTAACCTACATAATCTAAGTGCCCGTTAGCTAACCTAGATAGTCCAAGGGACCGCTAGTTGACCTACATAGTCCAAGTGCCAACTAGGTATCTTAGATGGTACAAGTGCCCGCTAGGGAACCTAAATAGTCCATGTTCCTGTTAGCTAACCTAGATAGTCCAAGTGGCGGCTAGGTAACCTACATAGTCCATGTGCCATTCGTTAACCTAGATAATCCAAGTGCCCGCTAGTTAACCTACATAGTCCAAGTGCCCGAAAGGGAACCTACATAATCCAAGTGCCCGCTAGGCAACCTACATAGTCCAAGTGCCCGTTAGTTAACCTAGAGAGTCAAAGTGCCTGCTAGGTAACCTAGATAGTCCAAGTGCTCGCTAGGTAACCTACATAGTCCAAGTGCCCGCTTGGTAACCTAAATAGTCCAAATGCCCGCTAGGGAAACTACATAGTCCAAGTGCCCGCTAGTTAACCTAGATAGTCCAAGTGCCTGCTAGTAAACCTACATAATCCATGGGCCCGCTAGTTAACCTAGATCGTGCAATTGTCCGCTAGTTAACCTACATAGTCCAAGTGCCCGCTAGGTAACCTAGATAGTCCAAGTGCCCGCTAGTTAACCTAGATAGTCCTAGTGCCCGTTAGTTAACCTAGATAGTCCTAGTGTCCGATAGTTAACCTAGATAGTCCAAGTGCCCACTAGGGGACGTACATAGTCCAAGTGCCCGCTAGGTAACCTAGATAGTTCTAGTGCCCGTTACCTAACCTAGATTGTCCAAGTGCCCGCTAGGCAACCTACATAGTCCAAGTGCCCGATCGTTAACCTAGAAGTCCAAGTGCCCGCTATGTAACCTAGACAGTCCAAGTGCCCGCTAGGTTACCTGCATAGTCCAAGTGCCCGTTCGTTAACCTAGATATTCCAAGTGCCTGCTAGGGAACCTATATTGTCCAAGTGCTATCTAGGTAACCTAGATAGTCCAAGGGCCCGCTAGTTAACCTACATAGTCCTAGGGCTCGCTTGTTAACTTTGTTAGTCCAAGTGCCCCTTAGTTAACCTAGATCGTCCAAGTGCCCGCTAGTTAACCTAGATCGTCCAAGTACTGGCTAGTTAACCTACATCGTCCAAGGGCCCACTAGTTAACCTAGATCGTCCAAGTGTCCGCTAGTTAACCTATATAGTCCAAGTGCCCGCTAGTTAATCTATATACCAAGTGCCCGCAACGTAACCTAGATACTCCAAGTGCCCGCTAGCGAACGTACATAGTCCCAGTGCCCGCTAGGTAACCTAGACAGTGCAAGTGCCCGCTAGTTAACCTAGAAAGTTCAATTACCCGCTAGGTAACCTAGATCGTCCAAGGGCCCCCTAATTAGCCTACATAGTCCAAGTGCCCTTTAGGTAACCTAGATAGTCCAAGTGCCCTTTAGGGAACCTAGATAGTCCAAGCGCCTGTTAGTAAACCTACATAGTCCATGGGC
This sequence comes from Tenrec ecaudatus, assembly GCF_050624435.1. Taxonomy (NCBI): domain Eukaryota; kingdom Metazoa; phylum Chordata; class Mammalia; order Afrosoricida; family Tenrecidae; genus Tenrec; species Tenrec ecaudatus. The sequence continues at coordinate 99,405 of NW_027459377.1, read as the reverse complement.
CCGCTACTTAACCTACATATTCCAAGTGCCCACTAGTTAACCTACATAATCTAAGTGCCCGTTAGCTAACCTAGATAGTCCAAGGGACCGCTAGTTGACCTACATAGTCCAAGTGCCAACTAGGTATCTTAGATGGTACAAGTGCCCGCTAGGGAACCTAAATAGTCCAAGTTCCTGTTAGCTAACCTAGATAGTCCAAGTGGCGGCTAGGTAACCTACATAGTCCATGTGCCGTTCGTTAACCTAGATAATCCAAGTGCCCGCTAGGTAACCTAGACAGTCCAAGTGCCCGCTAGTTAACCTACATAGTCCAAGTGCCCGAAAGGGAACCTACATAATCCAAGTGCCCGCTAGGCAACCTACATAGTCCAAGTGCCCGTTAGTTAACCTAGATAGTCAAAGTGCCTGCTAGGTAACCTAGATAGTCCAAGTGCTCGCTAGGTAACCTACATAGTCCAAGTGCCCGCTTGGTAACCTAAATAGTCCAAATGCCCGCTAGGGAAACTACATAGTCCATGTGCCCGCTAGTTAACCTAGATAGTCCAAGTGCCTGCTAGTAAACCTACATAATCCATGGGCCCGCTAGTTAACCTACATAGTGCATGGGCCCGCTAGTTAACCTAGATCGTGCAAGTGTCCGCTAGTTAACCTACATAGTCCAAGTGCCTGCAAGGTAAACTAGATATTCCAAGTGCCCGCTAGTTAACCTAGATAGTCCTAGTGCCCGTTAGTTAACCTAGATAGTCCTAGTGCCCGTTAGTTAACCTAGGTAGTCCAAGTGCCCACTAGGGGACGTACATAGTCCAAGTCCCCGCTAGGTAACCTAGATAGTTCTAGTGCCCGTTACCTAACCTAGATAGTCCATGTGCCCTTTAGGGAACCTAGATAGTCCAAGCGCCTGTTAGTAAACCTACATAGTCAATGGGCCCGCTAGTTAACCTACATATTCCAAGTGCCCACTAGTTAACCTACACAATCTAAGTGCCCGTTAGCTAACCTAGATAGTCCAAGGGACCGCTAGTTGACCTACATAGTCCAAGTGCCAACTAGGTATCTTAGATGGTACAAGTGCCCGCTAGGGAACCTAAATAGTCCAAGTTCCTGTTAGCTAACCTAGATAGTCCAAGTGGCGGCTAGGTAACATACATAGTCCATGTGCACGTTCGTTAACCTAGATACTCCAAGTGCCCGCTAGGTAACCTAGACAGTCGAAGTGCCCGCTAGTTAACCTACATAGTCCAAGTGCCCGAAAGGGAACCGACATAATCCAAGTGCCCGCTAGGCAACCTACACAGTCCAAGTGCCCGTTAGTTAACCTAGAGAGTCAAAGTGCCTGCTAGGTAACCTAGATAGTCCAAGTGCTCGCTAGGTAACCTACATAGTCCAAGTGCCCGCTTGGTAAGCTAAATAGTCCAAATGCCCGCTAGGGAAACTACATAGTCCAAGTGCCCGCTAGTTAACCTAGATAGTCCAAGTGCCTGCTAGTAAACCTACATAATCCATGGGCCCGCTAGTTAACCTATACAGTGCATGGGCCCGCTAGTTAACCTAGATCGTGCAAGTGTCCGCTAGTTAACCTATATAGTCCAAGTGCCCGCTAGTTAATCTATATACCAAGTGCCCGCTATGTAACCTAGATAGTCCAAGTGCCCGCTAGCGAACGTACATAGTCCCAGTGCCCGCTAGGTAACCTAGATAGTGCAAGTGCCCACTAGTTAACCTAGAAAGTTCAAGTACCCGCTAGGTAACCTAGATCGTCCAAGGGCCCCCTAATTAGCCTACATAGTCCAAGTGCCCGTTAGGTAACCTAGATAGTCCAAGTGCCCGTTCGGTAACCTAGATAGTCCATGTGCCCTTTAGCGAACCTAGATAGTCCAAGTGCCTGTTAGTAAACCTACATAGTCCATGGGCCCGCTAGTTAACCTACATATTCCAAGTGCCCACTAGTTAACCTACATAATCTAAGTGCCCGTTAGCTAACCTAGATAGTCCAAGGGACCGCTAGTTGACCTACATAGTCCAAGTGCCAACTAGGTATCTTAGATGGTACAAGTGCCCACTAGGGAACCTAAATAGTCCAAGTTCCTGTTAGCTAACCTAGATAGTCCAAGTGGCGGCTAGGTAACCTACATAGTCCATGTGCCGTTCGTTAACTTAGATAATCCAAGTGCCCGCTAGGTAACCTAGACAGTCCAAGTGCCCGCTAGTTAACCTACATAGTCCAAGTGCCAGAAAGGGAACCTGCATAATCCAAGTGCCCGCTAGGCAACCTACATAGTCCAAGTGCCCGTTAGTTAACCTAGATAGTCAAAGTGCCTGCTAGGTAACCTAGATTGTCCAAGTGCTCGCTAGGTAACCTACATAGTCCAAGTGCCCGCTTGGTAACCTAAATAGTCCAAATGCCCGCTAGGGAAACTACATAGTCCAAGTGCCCGCTAGTTAACCTAGATAGTCCAAGTGCCTGCTAGTAAACCTACATAATCCATGGGCCCGCTAGTTAACCTACATAGTGCAAGGGCCCGCTAGTTAACCTAGATCGTGCAAGTGTCTGCTAGTTAACCTACATAGTCCAAGTGCCCGCTAGGTAACCTAGATAGTCCAAGTGCACGCTAGTTAACCTAGATAGTCCTAGTGCCCACTAGGGGACGTACATAGTCCAAGTGCCCGCTAGGTAACCTAGATAGTTCTAGTGCCCGTTACCTAACCTAGATAGTCCAAGTGCCCGCTAGGCAACCTACATATTCCAAATGCCCGATCGTTAACCTAGAAGTCCAAGTGCCCGCCATGTAACCTAGACAGTCCAAGTGCCCGCTAGGTTACCTGCATAGTCCAAGTGCCCGTTCGTTAACCTAGATATTCCAAGTGCCTGCTAGGGAACCTATATAGTCCAAGTGCTATCTAGGTAACCTAGATAGTCCAAGGGCCCGCTAGTTAACATACATAGTCCAAGGGCTCGCTTGTTAACTTTGATAGTCCAAGTGCCCCTTAGTTAACCTAGATCGTCCAAGTACTGGCTAGTTAACCTACATCGTCCAGTGCCTGCTAGGTAACCTAGATATTCCAAGTGCTCGCTAGGTAACCTACATAGTCCAAGTGCCCGCTACGGAACATATATAGTCCAAGTGCCCGCTAGGGAACCTACATAGTCCAAGTGCCCGCTAGGGAATCTACATAGTCCAAGGCCCGCTAATTAATGTAGAAAGTCCAAGTGCTGCTAGTTAATCTACATAGTCCAAGGGCCCGCTAGTTAACCTACATAGTCCAAGTACCCGCTAGTTAACCTAGATCTTCCAAGGGTCCGCTAGTTAACCTACAGAGTCCAAGTGCCCGCTAGGTAACCTAGATAGTCCAAGTGCCCGCTAGTTAACCTACATAGTCCAAGTGCCTGCTAGGTAACCTAGATAGTCCAAGGGCCCGCTAGGTAACCTACATTGTCCTAGTGCCCCCTAGTTAACATACATTCTCCAAGTGCCACACAGGGAACCTACATATTCCAAGTGCCCGCTAGGTAACCTACATAGTCCAAATGCCCGCTAGTTAACCTACATAGTCCAAGTGCCTGATAGGGAACCTACATAATCCAAGTGCCTACTAGGGAAGCTACATATTCCAAGTGCCCTTTAGGTAACCTAGATAGTCCAAATGTCCGCTAGGGAACCCATATAATCCAAGTGCCCTCTAGGGAACTTACATAGTCTAAAGGCCCGCTAGGGAACATACATAGTCCTAGTGCCCCCTAGTTAACCTACATTCTCCAAGTGCCCGTTAGTTAACCTAGATAGTCCAAGTGCCCGCTAGGTAACCTAGATAGTCCTAGTGCCCATTAGTTAACCTAGATAGTCCAAGTGCCCACTAGGGGACGTACAGAGTCCAAGTGCCCGCTAGGTAACCTAGATAGTTCTAGTGCCCATTACCTAACCTAAATAGTCCAAGTGCCCGCTAGGCAACCTACATAGTCCAAGTGCCCGATCGTTAACCTAGAAGTCCAAGTGCCCGCTATGTAACCTAGACAGTCCAAGTGCCCGCTAGGTTACCTGCATAGTCCAAGTGCCCGTTCGTTAACCTAGGTATTCCAAGTGCCTGCTAGGGAACCTATATAGTCCAAGTGCTATCTAGGTAACCTAGATAGTCCAATGGCCCGCTAGTTAACCTACATAGTCTTAGGGATCGATTGTTAACTTTGATAGTCCAAGTGCCCCTTAGTTAACCTAGATCGTCCAAGTGCCCGCTAGTTAACCTAGATCGTCCAAGTACTGGCTAGTTAACATACATCGTCCAAGGGCCCACTAGTTAACCTAGATCGTCCAAGTGTCCTCCAGTTAACCTACATAGTCCAAGTTCCCCCTAGGTAACCTACATAGGGCAAGTGTCTGCTAGGTAACCTACATAGTCCAAGCGCCCGCTAGTTAACCTAGATAGTCCAAGTGCCCGCAAGGTAACCTACATAGTGCAAGTGTCCGCTAGTTAACCTAAGTAGTCCAAGGGCCCGCTAATTAACATACATAGTCCAAGTGCCCGGTAGTTAACTTACATAGTTCAAGTGTCCGTAGGGAAAATACATAGTCCAAGTGCCCGCTAGGGAACATATATAGTCCAAGTGCCCGCTAGGGAACCTAGATAATCCAAGTGCCCGCTAGGGAATCTACATAGTCCAAGGCCCGCTAATTAACGTAAATAGTCCAAGTGCTGCTAGTTAATCTACATAGTCCAAGGGCCCGCAAGTTAGCCTACATAATCCAAGTACCCTCTAGTTAACCTAGACCATCCAAGTGTCCGCTAGTTAACCTACAGAGTCCAAGTGCCCGCTAGGGAACGTACATAGTCCAAGTGCCCGCTAGGTAACCTAGATAGTCCAAGTGCCCGCTAGTTAACCTACATAGTCCAAGTGCCCGCTAGTTAACCTACATAGTCCAAGTGCCCGCTAGGTAACCTAGATAGTCCAAGGGCCCTCTAGGTAACCTACATAGTCCAAGTGCCTGCTAGGTAACTTATATAGTCCAAGGGCCCGCTAGGTAACCTACATTGTCCTAGTGCCCCCTAGTTAACATACATTCTCCAAGTGCCACACAGGGAACCTACATATTCCAAGTGCCCGCTAGTTAACCTACATAGTCCAAGTGCCTGCTAGGTAACCTAGATAGTCCAAGTGCCCGCTAGTTAACCTACATAGTCCAAGTGCCTGCTAGGTAACCTAGATAGTCCAAGGGCCCGCTAGGTAACCTACATTGTCCTAGTGCCCCCTAGTTAACATACATTCTCCAAGTGCCACACAGGGAACCTACATATTCCAAGTGCCCGCTAGGTAACCTACATAGTCCAAATGCCCGCTAGTTAACCTACATAGTCCAAGTGCCTGATAGGGAACCTACATAATCCAAGTGCCCGCTAGGGAAGCTACATATTCCAAGTGCCCTTTAGGTAACCTAGATAGTCCAAATGTCCGCTAGGGAACCCATATAATCCAAGTGCCCGCTAGGGAACTTACATAGTCTAAAGGCCCGCTAGGGAACCTACATAGTCCTAGTGCCCCCTAGTTAACCTACATTCTCCAAGTGCCCGTTAGTTAACCTAGATAGTCCAAGTGCCCGCTAGGTAACCTAGATAGTCCTAGTGCCCGTTAGTTAACCTAGATAGTCCAAGTGCCCACTAGGGGACGTACATAGTCCAAGTGCCCGCTAGGTAACCTAGATAGTTCTAGTGCCCGTTACCTAACCTAGATAGTCCAAGTGCCCGCTAGGCAACCTACATAGTCCAAGTGCCCGATCGTTAACCTAGAAGTCCAAGTGCCCGCTATGTAACCTAGACAGTCCAAGTGCCCGCTAGGTTACCTGCATAGTCCAAGTGCCCGTTCGTTAACCTAGATATTCCAAGTGCCTGCTAGGGAACATATATAGTCCAAGTGCTATCTAGGTAACCTAGATAGTCCAAGGGCCCGCTAGTTAACCTACATAGTCCTAGGGCTCGCTTGTTAACTTTGATAGTCCAAGTGCCCCTTAGTTAACCTAGATCGTCCAAGTGCCCGCTAGTTAACCTAGATCGTCCAAGTACTGGCTAGTTAACCTACATCGTCCAAGGGTCCACTAGTTAACCTAGATCGTCCAAGTGTCCGCTAGTTAACCTATATAGTCCAAGTGCCCGCTAGTTAATCTATATACCAAGTGCCCGCTACGTAACCTAGATAGTCCAAGTGCCCGCTAGCGAACGTACATAGTCCCAGTGCCTGCTAGGTAACGTAGATAGTGCATGTGCCCGCTAGTTAACCTAGAAAGTTCAAGTACCCTCTAGGTAACCTAGATCGTCCAAGGGCCCCCTCAGTAGCCTACATAGTCCAAGTGCCCTTTAGGTAACCTAGATAGTCCAAGTGCCCATACGGTAACCTAGATAGTCCATGTGCCCTTTAGGGAACCTAGATAGTCCAAGTGCCTGTTAGTAAACCTACATAGTCCATGGGCCCGCTAGTTAACCTACATATTCCAAGTGCCCACTAGTTAACCTACATAATCTAAGTGCCCGTTAGCTAACCTAGATAGTCCAAGGGACCGCTAGTTGACCTACATAGTCCAAGTGCCAACTAGGTATCTTAGATGGTACAAGTGCCCGCTAGGGAACCTAAATAGTCCATGTTCCTGTTAGCTAACCTAGATAGTCCAAGTGGCGGCTAGGTAACCTACATAGTCCATGTGCCATTCGTTAACCTAGATAATCCAAGTGCCCGCTAGTTAACCTACATAGTCCAAGTGCCCGAAAGGGAACCTACATAATCCAAGTGCCCGCTAGGCAACCTACATAGTCCAAGTGCCCGTTAGTTAACCTAGAGAGTCAAAGTGCCTGCTAGGTAACCTAGATAGTCCAAGTGCTCGCTAGGTAACCTACATAGTCCAAGTGCCCGCTTGGTAACCTAAATAGTCCAAATGCCCGCTAGGGAAACTACATAGTCCAAGTGCCCGCTAGTTAACCTAGATAGTCCAAGTGCCTGCTAGTAAACCTACATAATCCATGGGCCCGCTAGTTAACCTAGATCGTGCAATTGTCCGCTAGTTAACCTACATAGTCCAAGTGCCCGCTAGGTAACCTAGATAGTCCAAGTGCCCGCTAGTTAACCTAGATAGTCCTAGTGCCCGTTAGTTAACCTAGATAGTCCTAGTGTCCGATAGTTAACCTAGATAGTCCAAGTGCCCACTAGGGGACGTACATAGTCCAAGTGCCCGCTAGGTAACCTAGATAGTTCTAGTGCCCGTTACCTAACCTAGATTGTCCAAGTGCCCGCTAGGCAACCTACATAGTCCAAGTGCCCGATCGTTAACCTAGAAGTCCAAGTGCCCGCTATGTAACCTAGACAGTCCAAGTGCCCGCTAGGTTACCTGCATAGTCCAAGTGCCCGTTCGTTAACCTAGATATTCCAAGTGCCTGCTAGGGAACCTATATTGTCCAAGTGCTATCTAGGTAACCTAGATAGTCCAAGGGCCCGCTAGTTAACCTACATAGTCCTAGGGCTCGCTTGTTAACTTTGTTAGTCCAAGTGCCCCTTAGTTAACCTAGATCGTCCAAGTGCCCGCTAGTTAACCTAGATCGTCCAAGTACTGGCTAGTTAACCTACATCGTCCAAGGGCCCACTAGTTAACCTAGATCGTCCAAGTGTCCGCTAGTTAACCTATATAGTCCAAGTGCCCGCTAGTTAATCTATATACCAAGTGCCCGCAACGTAACCTAGATACTCCAAGTGCCCGCTAGCGAACGTACATAGTCCCAGTGCCCGCTAGGTAACCTAGACAGTGCAAGTGCCCGCTAGTTAACCTAGAAAGTTCAATTACCCGCTAGGTAACCTAGATCGTCCAAGGGCCCCCTAATTAGCCTACATAGTCCAAGTGCCCTTTAGGTAACCTAGATAGTCCAAGTGCCCTTTAGGGAACCTAGATAGTCCAAGCGCCTGTTAGTAAACCTACATAGTCCATGGGCCCGCTACTTAACCTACATATTCCAAGTGCCCACTAGTTAACCTACATAATCTAAGTGCCCGTTAGCTAACCTAGATAGTCCAAGGGACCGCTAGTTGACCTACATAGTCCAAGTGCCAACTAGGTATCTTAGATGGTACAAGTGCCCGCTAGGGAACCTAAATAGTCCAAGTTCCTGTTAGCTAACCTAGATAGTCCAAGTGGCGGCTAGGTAACCTACATAGTCCATGTGCCGTTCGTTAACCTAGATAATCCAAGTGCCCGCTAGGTAACCTAGACAGTCCAAGTGCCCGCTAGTTAACCTACATAGTCCAAGTGCCCGAAAGGGAACCTACATAATCCAAGTGCCCGCTAGGCAACCTACATAGTCCAAGTGCCCGTTAGTTAACCTAGATAGTCAAAGTGCCTGCTAGGTAACCTAGATAGTCCAAGTGCTCGCTAGGTAACCTACATAGTCCAAGTGCCCGCTTGGTAACCTAAATAGTCCAAATGCCCGCTAGGGAAACTACATAGTCCATGTGCCCGCTAGTTAACCTAGATAGTCCAAGTGCCTGCTAGTAAACCTACATAATCCATGGGCCCGCTAGTTAACCTACATAGTGCATGGGCCCGCTAGTTAACCTAGATCGTGCAAGTGTCCGCTAGTTAACCTACATAGTCCAAGTGCCTGCAAGGTAAACTAGATATTCCAAGTGCCCGCTAGTTAACCTAGATAGTCCTAGTGCCCGTTAGTTAACCTAGATAGTCCTAGTGCCCGTTAGTTAACCTAGGTAGTCCAAGTGCCCACTAGGGGACGTACATAGTCCAAGTCCCCGCTAGGTAACCTAGATAGTTCTAGTGCCCGTTACCTAACCTAGATAGTCCATGTGCCCTTTAGGGAACCTAGATAGTCCAAGCGCCTGTTAGTAAACCTACATAGTCAATGGGCCCGCTAGTTAACCTACATATTCCAAGTGCCCACTAGTTAACCTACACAATCTAAGTGCCCGTTAGCTAACCTAGATAGTCCAAGGGACCGCTAGTTGACCTACATAGTCCAAGTGCCAACTAGGTATCTTAGATGGTACAAGTGCCCGCTAGGGAACCTAAATAGTCCAAGTTCCTGTTAGCTAACCTAGATAGTCCAAGTGGCGGCTAGGTAACATACATAGTCCATGTGCACGTTCGTTAACCTAGATACTCCAAGTGCCCGCTAGGTAACCTAGACAGTCGAAGTGCCCGCTAGTTAACCTACATAGTCCAAGTGCCCGAAAGGGAACCGACATAATCCAAGTGCCCGCTAGGCAACCTACACAGTCCAAGTGCCCGTTAGTTAACCTAGAGAGTCAAAGTGCCTGCTAGGTAACCTAGATAGTCCAAGTGCTCGCTAGGTAACCTACATAGTCCAAGTGCCCGCTTGGTAAGCTAAATAGTCCAAATGCCCGCTAGGGAAACTACATAGTCCAAGTGCCCGCTAGTTAACCTAGATAGTCCAAGTGCCTGCTAGTAAACCTACATAATCCATGGGCCCGCTAGTTAACCTATACAGTGCATGGGCCCGCTAGTTAACCTAGATCGTGCAAGTGTCCGCTAGTTAACCTATATAGTCCAAGTGCCCGCTAGTTAATCTATATACCAAGTGCCCGCTATGTAACCTAGATAGTCCAAGTGCCCGCTAGCGAACGTACATAGTCCCAGTGCCCGCTAGGTAACCTAGATAGTGCAAGTGCCCACTAGTTAACCTAGAAAGTTCAAGTACCCGCTAGGTAACCTAGATCGTCCAAGGGCCCCCTAATTAGCCTACATAGTCCAAGTGCCCGTTAGGTAACCTAGATAGTCCAAGTGCCCGTTCGGTAACCTAGATAGTCCATGTGCCCTTTAGCGAACCTAGATAGTCCAAGTGCCTGTTAGTAAACCTACATAGTCCATGGGCCCGCTAGTTAACCTACATATTCCAAGTGCCCACTAGTTAACCTACATAATCTAAGTGCCCGTTAGCTAACCTAGATAGTCCAAGGGACCGCTAGTTGACCTACATAGTCCAAGTGCCAACTAGGTATCTTAGATGGTACAAGTGCCCACTAGGGAACCTAAATAGTCCAAGTTCCTGTTAGCTAACCTAGATAGTCCAAGTGGCGGCTAGGTAACCTACATAGTCCATGTGCCGTTCGTTAACTTAGATAATCCAAGTGCCCGCTAGGTAACCTAGACAGTCCAAGTGCCCGCTAGTTAACCTACATAGTCCAAGTGCCCGAAAGGGAACCTGCATAATCCAAGTGCCCGCTAGGCAACCTACATAGTCCAAGTGCCCGTTAGTTAACCTAGATAGTCAAAGTGCCTGCTAGGTAACCTAGATTGTCCAAGTGCTCGCTAGGTAACCTACATAGTCCAAGTGCCCGCTTGGTAACCTAAATAGTCCAAATGCCCGCTAGGGAAACTACATAGTCCAAGTGCCCGCTAGTTAACCTAGATAGTCCAAGTGCCTGCTAGTAAACCTACATAATCCATGGGCCCGCTAGTTAACCTACATAGTGCAAGGGCCCGCTAGTTAACCTAGATCGTGCAAGTGTCTGCTAGTTAACCTACATAGTCCAAGTGCCCGCTAGGTAACCTAGATAGTCCAAGTGCACGCTAGTTAACCTAGATAGTCCTAGTGCCCACTAGGGGACGTACATAGTCCAAGTGCCCGCTAGGTAACCTAGATAGTTCTAGTGCCCGTTACCTAACCTAGATAGTCCAAGTGCCCGCTAGGCAACCTACATATTCCAAATGCCCGATCGTTAACCTAGAAGTCCAAGTGCCCGCCATGTAACCTAGACAGTCCAAGTGCCCGCTAGGTTACCTGCATAGTCCAAGTGCCCGTTCGTTAACCTAGATATTCCAAGTGCCTGCTAGGGAACCTATATAGTCCAAGTGCTATCTAGGTAACCTAGATAGTCCAAGGGCCCGCTAGTTAACATACATAGTCCAAGGGCTCGCTTGTTAACTTTGATAGTCCAAGTGCCCCTTAGTTAACCTAGATCGTCCAAGTACTGGCTAGTTAACCTACATCGTCCAGTGCCTGCTAGGTAACCTAGATATTCCAAGTGCTCGCTAGGTAACCTACATAGTCCAAGTGCCCGCTACGGAACATATATAGTCCAAGTGCCCGCTAGGGAACCTACATAGTCCAAGTGCCCGCTAGGGAATCTACATAGTCCAAGGCCCGCTAATTAATGTAGAAAGTCCAAGTGCTGCTAGTTAATCTACATAGTCCAAGGGCCCGCTAGTTAACCTACATAGTCCAAGTACCCGCTAGTTAACCTAGATCTTCCAAGGGTCCGCTAGTTAACCTACAGAGTCCAAGTGCCCGCTAGGTAACCTAGATAGTCCAAGTGCCCGCTAGTTAACCTACATAGTCCAAGTGCCTGCTAGGTAACCTAGATAGTCCAAGGGCCCGCTAGGTAACCTACATTGTCCTAGTGCCCCCTAGTTAACATACATTCTCCAAGTGCCACACAGGGAACCTACATATTCCAAGTGCCCGCTAGGTAACCTACATAGTCCAAATGCCCGCTAGTTAACCTACATAGTCCAAGTGCCTGATAGGGAACCTACATAATCCAAGTGCCTACTAGGGAAGCTACATATTCCAAGTGCCCTTTAGGTAACCTAGATAGTCCAAATGTCCGCTAGGGAACCCATATAATCCAAGTGCCCTCTAGGGAACTTACATAGTCTAAAGGCCCGCTAGGGAACATACATAGTCCTAGTGCCCCCTAGTTAACCTACATTCTCCAAGTGCCCGTTAGTTAACCTAGATAGTCCAAGTGCCCGCTAGGTAACCTAGATAGTCCTAGTGCCCATTAGTTAACCTAGATAGTCCAAGTGCCCACTAGGGGACGTACAGAGTCCAAGTGCCCGCTAGGTAACCTAGATAGTTCTAGTGCCCATTACCTAACCTAAATAGTCCAAGTGCCCGCTAGGCAACCTACATAGTCCAAGTGCCCGATCGTTAACCTAGAAGTCCAAGTGCCCGCTATGTAACCTAGACAGTCCAAGTGCCCGCTAGGTTACCTGCATAGTCCAAGTGCCCGTTCGTTAACCTAGGTATTCCAAGTGCCTGCTAGGGAACCTATATAGTCCAAGTGCTATCTAGGTAACCTAGATAGTCCAATGGCCCGCTAGTTAACCTACATAGTCTTAGGGATCGATTGTTAACTTTGATAGTCCAAGTGCCCCTTAGTTAACCTAGATCGTCCAAGTGCCCGCTAGTTAACCTAGATCGTCCAAGTACTGGCTAGTTAACATACATCGTCCAAGGGCCCACTAGTTAACCTAGATCGTCCAAGTGTCCTCCAGTTAACCTACATAGTCCAAGTTCCCCCTAGGTAACCTACATAGGGCAAGTGTCTGCTAGGTAACCTACATAGTCCAAGCGCCCGCTAGTTAACCTAGATAGTCCAAGTGCCCGCAAGGTAACCTACATAGTGCAAGTGTCCGCTAGTTAACCTAAGTAGTCCAAGGGCCCGCTAATTAACATACATAGTCCAAGTGCCCGGTAGTTAACTTACATAGTTCAAGTGTCCGTAGGGAAAATACATAGTCCAAGTGCCCGCTAGGGAACATATATAGTCCAAGTGCCCGCTAGGGAACCTAGATAATCCAAGTGCCCGCTAGGGAATCTACATAGTCCAAGGCCCGCTAATTAACGTAAATAGTCCAAGTGCTGCTAGTTAATCTACATAGTCCAAGGGCCCGCAAGTTAGCCTACATAATCCAAGTACCCTCTAGTTAACCTAGACCATCCAAGTGTCCGCTAGTTAACCTACAGAGTCCAAGTGCCCGCTAGGGAACGTACATAGTCCAAGTGCCCGCTAGGTAACCTAGATAGTCCAAGTGCCCGCTAGTTAACCTACATAGTCCAAGTGCCCGCTAGTTAACCTACATAGTCCAAGTGCCCGCTAGGTAACCTAGATAGTCCAAGGGCCCTCTAGGTAACCTACATAGTCCAAGTGCCTGCTAGGTAACTTATATAGTCCAAGGGCCCGCTAGGTAACCTACATTGTCCTAGTGCCCCCTAGTTAACATACATTCTCCAAGTGCCACACAGGGAACCTACATATTCCAAGTGCCCGCTAGTTAACCTACATAGTCCAAGTGCCTGCTAGGTAACCTAGATAGTCCAAGTGCCCGCTAGTTAACCTACATAGTCCAAGTGCCTGCTAGGTAACCTAGATAGTCCAAGGGCCCGCTAGGTAACCTACATTGTCCTAGTGCCCCCTAGTTAACATACATTCTCCAAGTGCCACACAGGGAACCTACATATTCCAAGTGCCCGCTAGGTAACCTACATAGTCCAAATGCCCGCTAGTTAACCTACATAGTCCAAGTGCCTGATAGGGAACCTACATAATCCAAGTGCCCGCTAGGGAAGCTACATATTCCAAGTGCCCTTTAGGTAACCTAGATAGTCCAAATGTCCGCTAGGGAACCCATATAATCCAAGTGCCCGCTAGGGAACTTACATAGTCTAAAGGCCCGCTAGGGAACCTACATAGTCCTAGTGCCCCCTAGTTAACCTACATTCTCCAAGTGCCCGTTAGTTAACCTAGATAGTCCAAGTGCCCGCTAGGTAACCTAGATAGTCCTAGTGCCCGTTAGTTAACCTAGATAGTCCAAGTGCCCACTAGGGGACGTACATAGTCCAAGTGCCCGCTAGGTAACTTAGATAGTTCTAGTGCCCGTTACCTAACCTAGATAGTCCAAGTGCCCGCTAGGCAACCTACATAGTCCAAGTGCCCGATCGTTAACCTAGAAGTCCAAGTGCCCGCTATGTAACCTAGACAGTCCAAGTGCCCGCTAGGTTACCTGCATAGTCCAAGTGCCCGTTCGTTAACCTAGATATTCCAAGTGCCTGCTAGGGAACATATATAGTCCAAGTGCTATCTAGGTAACCTAGATAGTCCAAGGGCCCGCTAGTTAACCTACATAGTCCTAGGGCTCGCTTGTTAACTTTGATAGTCCAAGTGCCCCTTAGTTAACCTAGATCGTCCAAGTGCCCGCTAGTTAACCTAGATCGTCCAAGTACTGGCTAGTTAACCTACATCGTCCAAGGGTCCACTAGTTAACCTAGATCGTCCAAGTGTCCGCTAGTTAACCTATATAGTCCAAGTGCCCGCTAGTTAATCTATATACCAAGTGCCCGCTACGTAACCTAGATAGTCCAAGTGCCCGCTAGCGAACGTACATAGTCCCAGTGCCTGCTAGGTAACCTAGATAGTGCATGTGCCCGCTAGTTAACCTAGAAAGTTCAAGTACCCTCTAGGTAACCTAGATCGTCCAAGGGCCCCCTCAGTAGCCTACATAGTCCAAGTGCCCATTAGGTAACCTAGATAGTCCAAGTGCCCGTTCGCTAACCTAGATAGTCCATGTGCCCTTTAGGGAAACTAGATAGTCCAAGCGCCTGTTAGTAAACCTATATAGTCCATGGGCCCGCTAGTTAACCTACATATTCCAAGTGCCCATTAGTTAACCTACATAATCTAAGTGCCCGTTAGCTAACCTAGATAGTCCAAGGGACCGCTTGTTGACCTACATAGTCCAAGTGCCAACTAGGTATCTTAGATGGTACAAGTGCCCGCTAGGGAACCTAAATAGTCCAAGTTCCTGTTAGCTAACCTAGATAATCCAAGTGGCGGCTAGGTAACCTACATAGTCCATGTGCCCGTTCGTTAACCTAGATACTCCAAGTGCCCGCTAGGTAACCTAGACAGTCCAAGTGCCCGCTAGTTAACCTACATAGTCCAAGTGCCCGAAAGGGAACCTACATAATCCAAGTGCCCCCTAGGCAACCTATATAGTCCATGTGCCCGTTACTTAACCTAGAGAGTCAAAGTGCCTGCTAGGTAACCTAGATAGTCCAAGTGCTCCCAAGGTAACCTACATAGTCCAAGTGCCCGCTTGGTAACCTAAATAGTCCAAATGCCCGCCAGGGAAACTACATAGTCCAAGTGCCCGCTACTTAACCTATATAGTCCAAGTGCCTGCTAGTAAACCTACATAATCCATGGGCCCGCTAGTTAACCTACATAGTGCAAGGGCCCGCTGGTTTACCTAGATCGTGCAAGTGTCCGCTAGTTAACCTATATAGTCCTAGTGCCCGCTAGTTGATCTATATACCAAGTGCCCGCTACGTAACCTAGATAGTCCAAGTGCCCGTTCGGTAACCTAGATAGTCCATGTGCCCTTTAGGGAACCTAGACAGTCCAAGTGCCTGTTAGAAAACCTACATAGTCCATGGGCCCGCTAGTTAACCTACATATTCCAAGTGCCCACTAGTTAACCTACATAATCTAAGTGCCCGTTAGCTAACCTAGATAGTCCAAGGGACCGCTTGTTGACCTACATAGTCCAAGTGCCAACTAGGTATCTTAGATGGTACAAGTGCCCGCTAGGGAACCTAAATAGTCCAAGTTCCTGTTAGCTAACCTTGATAGTCCAAGTGGCGGCTAGGTAACCTACATAGTCCATGTGCCCGTTCATTAACCTAGATACTCCAAGTGCCCGCTAGGTAACCTAGACAGTCCAAGTGCCCGCTACTTAACCTACATAGTCTAAGTGCCCGAAAGGGAACCTACATAATCCAAGTGCCCGCTAGGCAACCTACACAGTCCAAGTGCCCGTTAGTTAACCTAGAGAGTCAAAGTGCCTGCTAGGTAACCTAGATAGTCCAAGTGCTCGCTAGGTAACCTACATAGTCCAAGTGCCCGCTTGGTAAGCTAAATAGTCCAAATGCCCGCTAGGGAAACTACATAGTCCAAGTGCCCGCTAGTTAACCTAGATAGTCCAAGTGCCTGCAAGTAAACCTACATAATCCATGGGCCCGCTAGTTAACCTATACAGTGCATGGGCCCGCTAGTTAACCTTGATCGTGCAAGTGTCCGCTAGTTAACCTATATAGTCCAAGTGCCCGCTAGTTAATCTATATACCAAGTGCCTGCTACGTAACCTTGATAGTCCAAGTGCCCGCTAGCGAACATACATAGTCCCAGTGCCCGCTAGGTAACCTAGATAGTGCAAGTGCCCACTAGTTAACCTAGAAAGTTCAAGTACCCGCTAGGTAACCTAGATCGTCCAAGCGCCCCCTAATTAGCCTACATAGTCCAAGTGCCCTTTTGGTAACCTAGATAGTCCAAGTGCCCATTCGGTAACCTAGATAGTCCATGTGCCCTTTAGGGAACCTAGATAGTCCAAGCGCCTGTTAGTAAACCTACATAGTCCATGGGCCCGCTAGTTAACCTACATATTCCAAGTGCCCACTAGTTAACCTACATAATCTAAGTGCCCGTTAGCTAACCTAGATAGTCCAAGGGACCGCTAGTTGACCTACATAGTCCAAGTGCCAACTAGGTATCTTAGATGGTACAAGTGCCCGCTAGGGAACCTAAATAGTCCAAGTTCCTGTTAGCTAACCTAGATAGTCCAAGTGGCGGCTAGGTAACCTACATAGTCCATGTGCCATTCGTTAACCTAGATAATCCAAGTGCCCGCTAGGTAACCTAGACAGTCCAAGTGCCCGCTAGTTAACCTACATAGTCCAAGTGCCCGAAAGGGAACCTACATAATCCAAGTGCCCGTTAGTTAACCTAGATAGTCAAAGTGCCTGCTAGGTAACCTAGATAGTCCAAGTGCTCGCTAGGTAACCTACATAGTCCATGTGCCCGCTTGGTAACCTAAATAGTCCAAATGCCCGCTAGGGAAACTACATAGTCCAAGTGCCCGCTAGTTAACCTAGATAGTCCAAGTGCCTGCTAGTAAACCTACATAATCCATGGGCCCGCTAGTTAACCTAGATCGTGCAATTGTCCGCTAGTTAACCTACATAGTCCAAGTGCCCGCTAGTTAACCTAGATAGTCCTAGTGCCCGTTAGTTAACCTAGATAGTCCTAGTGTCCGATAGTTAACCTAGATAGTCCAAGTGCCCAGTAGGGGACGTACATAGTCCAAGTGCCCGCTAGATAACCTAGATAGTTCTAGTGCCCGTTACCTAACCTAGATTGTCCAAGTGCCCGCTAGGCAACCTACATAGTCCAAGTGCCCGATCGTTAACCTAGAAGTCCAAGTGCCCGCTATGTAACCTAGACAGTCCAAGTGCCCGCTAGGTTACCTGCATAGTCCAAGTGCCCGTTCGTTAACCTAGATATTCCAAGTGCCTGCTAGGGAACCTATATAGTCCAAGTGCTATCTAGGTAACCTAGATAGTCCAATGGCCCGCTAGTTAACCTACATAGTCCTAGGGCTCGCTTGTTAACTTTGATAGTCCAAGTGCCCCTTAGTTAACCTAGATCGTCCAAGTGCCCGCTAGTTAACCTAGATCGTCCAAGTACTGGCTAGTTAACCTACATCGTCCAAGGGCCCACTAGTTAACTTAGATCATCCAAGTGTCCGCTAGTTAACCTATATAGTCCAAGTGCCCGCTAGTTAATCTATATACCAAGTGCCCGCTACGTAACCTAGATAGTCCAAGTGCCCGCTAGCGAACGTCCATAGTCCCAGTGCCCGCTAGGTAACCTAGATAGTGCAAGTGCCCGCTAGTTAACCTAGAAAGTTCAATTACCCGCTAGGTAACCTAGATCGTCCAAGGGCCCCCTAATTAGCCTACATAGTCCAAGTGCCCTTTAGGTAACCTAGATAGTCCAAGTGCCCTTTAGGGAACCTAGATAGTCCAAGCGCCTGTTAGTAAACCTACATAGTCCATGGGCCCGCTAGTTAACCTACATAGTGCAAGGGCCCGCTAGTTAACCTAGATCGTGCAAGTGTCCGCTAGTTAACCTACATAGTCCAAGTGCCTGCAAGGTAAACTAGATATTCCAAGTGCCCGCTAGTTAACCTAGATAGTCCTAGTGCCCGTTAGTTAACCTAGATAGTCCTAGTGCCCGTTAGTTAACCTAGATAGTCCAAGTGCCCACTAGGGGACGTACATAGTCCAAGTGCCCGCTAGGTAACCTAGATAGTTCTAGTGCCCGTTACGTAACCTAGATAGTCCATGTGCCCTTTAGGGAACCTAGATAGTCCAAGCGCCTGTTAGTAAACCTACATAGTCCATGGGCCCGCTAGTTAACCTACATATTCCAAGTGCCCACTAGTTAACCTACACAATCTAAGTGCCCGTTAGCTAACCTAGATAGTCCAAGGGACCGCTAGTTGACCTACATAGTCCAAGTGCCAACTAGGTATCTTAGATGGTACAAGTGCCCGCTAGGGAACCTAAATAGTCCAAGTTCCTGTTAGCTAACCTAGATAGTCCAAGTGGCGGCTAGGTAACATACATAGTCCATGTGCCCGTTCGTTAACCTAGATACTCCAAGTGCCCGCTAGGTAACCTAGACAGTCCAAGTGCCCACTAGTTAACCTACATAGTCCAAGTGCCCGAAAGGGAACCGACATAATCCAAGTGCCCGCTAGGCAACCTACACAGTCCAAGTGCCCGTTAGTTAACCTAGAGAGTCAAAGTGCCTGCTAGGTAACCTAGATAGTCCAAGTGCTCGCTAGGTAACCTACATAGTCCAAGTGCCCGCTTGGTAACCTAAATAGTCCAAATGCCCGCTAGGGAAACTACATAGTCCAAGTGCCCGCTAGTTAACCTAGATAGTCCAAGTGCCTGCTAGTAAACCTACATAATCCATGGGCCCGCTAGTTAACCTATACAGTGCAAGGGCCCGCTAGTTAACCTAGATCGTGCAAGTGTCCGCTAGTTAACCTATATAGTCCAAGTGCCCGCTAGTTAATCTATATACAAAGTGCCCGCTACGTAACCTAGATTGTCCAAGTGCCCGCTAGCGAACGTACATAGTGCCAGTGCCCGCTAGGTAACCTAGATAGTGCAAGTGCCCACTAGTTAACCTAGAAAGTTCAAGTACCCGCTAGGTAACCTAGATCGTCCAAGGGCCCCCTAATTAGCCTACATAGTCCAAGTGCCCGTTAGGTAACCTAGATAGTCCAAGTGCCCGTTCGGTAACCTAGATAGTCCATGTGCCCTTTAGCGAACCTAGATAGTCCAAGTGCCTGTTAGTAAACCTACATAGTCCATGGGCCCGCTAGTTAACCTACATATTCCAAGTGCCCACTAGTTAACCTACATAATCTAAGTGCCCGTTAGCTAACCTAGATAGTCCAAGGGACCGCTAGTTGACCTACATAGTCCAAGTGCCAACTAGGTATCTTAGATGGTACAAGTGCCCGCTAGGGAACCTAAATAGTCCAAGTTCCTGTTAGCTAACCTAGATAGTCCAAGTGGCGGCTAGGTAACCTACATAGTCCATGTGCCGTTCGTTAACCTAGATAATCCAAGTGCCCGCTAGGTAACCTAGACAGTCCAAGTGCCCGCTAGTTAACCTACATAGTCCAAGTGCCCGAAAGGGAACCTGCATAATCCAAGTGCCCGCTAGGCAACCTACATAGTCCAAGTGCCTGTTAATTAACCTAGATAGTCAAAGTGCCTGCTAGGTAACCTAGATTGTCCAAGTGCTCGCTAGGTAACCTACATAGTCCAAGTGCCCGCTTGGTAACCTAAATAGTCCAAATGCCCGCTAGGGAAACTACATAGTCCAAGTGCCCGCTAGTTAACCTAGATAGTCCAAGTGCCTGCTAGTAAACCTACATAATCCATGGGCCCGCTAGTTAACCTACATAGTGCAAGGGCCCGCTAGTTAACCTAGATCGTGCAAGTGTCTGCTAGTTAACCTACATAGTCCAAGTGCCCGGTAGGTAACCTAGATAGTCCAAGTGCCCGCTAGTTAACCTAGATAGTCCTAGTGCCCACTAGGGGACGTACATAGTCCAAGTGCCCGCTAGGTAACCTAGATAGTTCTAGTGCCCGTTACCTAATCTAGATAGTCCAAGTGCCCGCTAGGCAACCTACATAGTCCAAGGGCTCGCTTGTTAACTTTGATAGTCCAAGTGCCCCTTAGTTAACCTAGATCGTCCAAGTACTGGCTAGTTAACCTACATCGTCCAAGTGCCTGCTAGGTAACCTAGATATTCCAAGTGCTCGCTAGGTAACCTACATAGTCCAAGTGCCCGCTAGGGAACATATATAGTCCAAGTGTCCGCTAGGGAACCTACATAATCCAAGTGCCCACTAGGGAATCTACATAGTCCAAGGCCCGCTAATTAACGTAGATAGTCCAAGTGCTGCTAGTTAATCTACATAGTCCAAGGGCCCGCTAGTTAACCTACATAGTCCAAGTACCCGCTAGTTAACCTAGATCTTCCAAGTGTCCGCTAGTTAACCTACAGAGTCCAAGTGCCCGCTAGGGAACGTACAGAGTCCAAGTGCCCGCTAGGTAACCTAGATAGTCCAAGTGCCCGCTAGTTAACCTACATAGTCCAAGTGCCTGCTAGGTAACCTAGATAGTCCAAGGGCCCGCTAGGTAACCTACATTGTCCTAATGCCCCCTAGTTAACATACATTCTCCAAGTGCCACACAGGGAACCTACATATTCCAAGTGCCCGCTAGGTAACCTACATAGTCCAAATGCCCGCTAGTTAACCTACATAGTCCAAGTGCCTGATAGGGAACCTACATAATCCAAGTGCCCACTAGGGAAGCTACATATTCCAAGTGCCCTTTAGGTAACCTAGATAGTCCAAATGTCCGCTAGGGAACCCATATAATCCAAGTGCCCTCTAGGGAACTTACATAGTCTAAAGGCCCGCTAGGGAACATACATAGTCCTAGTGCCCCCTAGTTAACCTACATTCTCCACGTGCCCGTTAGTTACCCTAGATAGTCCAAGTGCCCGCTAGGTAACCTAGATAGTCCTAGTGCCCATTAGTTAACCTAGATAGTCCAAGTGCCCACTAGGGGACGTACACAGTCCAAGTGCCCGCTAGGTAACCTAGATAGTTCTAGTGCCCATTACCTAACCTAAATAGTCCAAGTGCCCGCTAGGCAACCTACATAGTCCAAGTGCCCGATCGTTAACCTAGAAGTCCAAGTGCCCGCTATGTAACCTAGACAGTCCAAGTGCCCGCTAGGTTACCTGCATAGTCCAAGTGCCCGTTCGTTAACCTAGGTATTCCAAGTGCCTGCTAGGGAACCTATATAGTCCAAGTGCTATCTAGGTAACCTAGATAGTCCAATGGCCCGCTAGTTAACCTACATAGTCCTAGGGCTCGCTTGTTAACTTTGATAGTCCAAGTGCCCCTTAGTTAACCTAGATCGTCCAAGTGCCCGCTAGTTAACCTAGATCGTCCAAGTACTGGCTAGTTAACATACATCTTCCAAGGGCCCACTAGTTAACCTAGATCGTCCAAGTGTCCTCCAGTTAACCTACATAGTCCAAGTTCCCCCTAGGTAACCTACATAGGGCAAGTGTCTGCTAGGTAACCTACATAGTCCAAGCGCCCGCTAGTTAACCTAGATAGTCCAAGTGCCCGCAAGGTAACCTACATAGTGCAAGTGTCCGCTAGTTAACCTAAGTAGTCCAAGGGCCCGCTAATTAACATACATAGTCCAAGTGCCCGGTAGTTAACTTACATAGTTCAAGTGTCCGTAGGGAAAATACATAGTCCAAGTGCCCGCTAGGGAACATATATAGTCCAAGTGCCCGCTAGGGAACCTAGATAATCCAAGTGCCCGCTAGGGAATCTACATAGTCCAAGGCCCGCTAATTAACGTAGATAGTCCAAGTGCTGCTAGTTAATCTACATAGTCCAAGGGCCCGCAAGTTAGCCTACATAATCCAAGTACCCTCTAGTTAACCTAGACCATCCATGTGTCCGCTAGTTAACCTACAGAGTCCAAGTGCCCGCTAGGGAAGGTACATAGTCCAAGTGCCCGCTAGGTAACCTAGATAGTCCAAGTGCCCGCTAGTTAACCTACATAGTCCAAGTGCCCGCTAGTTAACCTACATAGTCCAAGTGCCCGCTAGGTAACCTAGATAGTCCAAGGGCCCTCTAGGTAACCTACATAGTCCAAGTGCCTGCTAGGTAACTTAGATAGTCCAAGGGCCCGCTAGGTAACCTACATTGTCCTAGTGCCCCCTAGTTAACATACATTCTCCAAGTGCCACACAGGGAACCTACATATTCCAAGTGCCCGCTAGTTAACCTACATAGTCCAAGTGCCTGCTAGGTAACCTAGATAGTCCAAGTGCCCGCTAGTTAACCTACATAGTCCAAGTGCCTGCTAGGTAACCTAGATAGTCCAAGGGCCCGCTAGGTATCCTACATTGTCCTAGTGCCCCCTAGTTAACATACATTCTCCAAGTGCCACACAGGGAACCTACATATTCCAAGTGCCCGCTTGGTAACCTACATAGTCCAAATGCCCGCTAGTTAACCTACATAGTCCAAGTGCCTGATAGGGAACCTACATAATTCAAGTGCCCGCTAGGGAAGCTACATATTCCAAGTGCCCTTTAGGTAACCTAGATAGTCCAAATGTCCGCTAGGGAACCCATATAATCCAAGTGCCCGCTAGGGAACTTACATAGTCTAAAGGCCCGCTAGGGAACCTACATAGTCCTAGTGCCCCCTAGTTAACCTACATTCTCCAAGTGCCCGTTAGTTAACCTAGATAGTCCAAGTGCCCGCTAGGTAACCTAGATAGTCCTAGTGCCCGTTAGTTAACCTAGATAGTCCAAGTGCCCACTAGGGGACGTACATATTCCAAGTGCCCCCTAGGTAACCTAGATAGTTCTAGTGCCCGTTACCTAACCTAGATTGTCCAAGTGCCCGCTAGGCAACCTACATAGTCCAAGTGCCCGATCGTTAACCTAGAAGTCCAAGTGCCCGCTATGTAACCTAGACAGTCCAAGTGCCCGCTAGGTTACCTGCATAGTCCAAGTGCCCGTTCGTTAACCTAGATATTCCAAGTGCCTGCTAGGGAACCTATATAGTCCAAGTGCTATCTAGGTAACCTAGATAGTCCAATGGCCCGCTAGTTAACCTACATAGTCCTAGGGCTCGCTTGTTAACTTTGATAGTCCAAGTGCCCCTTAGTTAACCTAGATCGTCCAAGTGCCCGCTAGTTAACCTAGATCGTCCAAGTACTGGCTAGTTAACCTACATCGTCCAAGGGCCCACTAGTTAACTTAGATCATCCAAGTGTCCGCTAGTTAACCTATATAGTCCAAGTGCCCGCTAGTTAATCTATATACCAAGTGCCCGCTACGTAACCTAGATAGTCCAAGTGCCCGCTAGCGAACGTCCATAGTCCCAGTGCCCGCTAGGTAACCTAGATAGTGCAAGTGCCCGCTAGTTAACCTAGAAAGTTCAATTACCCGCTAGGTAACCTAGATCGTCCAAGGGCCCCCTAATTAGCCTACATAGTCCAAGTGCCCTTTAGGTAACCTAGATAGTCCAAGTGCCCTTTAGGGAACCTAGATAGTCCAAGCGCCTGTTAGTAAACCTACATAGTCCATGGGCCCGCTAGTTAACCTACATAGTGCAAGGGCCCGCTAGTTAACCTAGATCGTGCAAGTGTCCGCTAGTTAACCTACATAGTCCAAGTGCCTGCAAGGTAAACTAGATATTCCAAGTGCCCGCTAGTTAACCTAGATAGTCCTAGTGCCCGTTAGTTAACCTAGATAGTCCTAGTGCCCGTTAGTTAACCTAGATAGTCCAAGTGCCCACTAGGGGACGTACATAGTCCAAGTGCCCGCTAGGTAACCTAGATAGTTCTAGTGCCCGTTACGTAACCTAGATAGTCCATGTGCCCTTTAGGGAACCTAGATAGTCCAAGCGCCTGTTAGTAAACCTACATAGTCCATGGGCCCGCTAGTTAACCTACATATTCCAAGTGCCCACTAGTTAACCTACACAATCTAAGTGCCCGTTAGCTAACCTAGATAGTCCAAGGGACCGCTAGTTGACCTACATAGTCCAAGTGCCAACTAGGTATCTTAGATGGTACAAGTGCCCGCTAGGGAACCTAAATAGTCCAAGTTCCTGTTAGCTAACCTAGATAGTCCAAGTGGCGGCTAGGTAACATACATAGTCCATGTGCCCGTTCGTTAACCTAGATACTCCAAGTGCCCGCTAGGTAACCTAGACAGTCCAAGTGCCCACTAGTTAACCTACATAGTCCAAGTGCCCGAAAGGGAACCGACATAATCCAAGTGCCCGCTAGGCAACCTACACAGTCCAAGTGCCCGTTAGTTAACCTAGAGAGTCAAAGTGCCTGCTAGGTAACCTAGATAGTCCAAGTGCTCGCTAGGTAACCTACATAGTCCAAGTGCCCGCTTGGTAACCTAAATAGTCCAAATGCCCGCTAGGGAAACTACATAGTCCAAGTGCCCGCTAGTTAACCTAGATAGTCCAAGTGCCTGCTAGTAAACCTACATAATCCATGGGCCCGCTAGTTAACCTATACAGTGCAAGGGCCCGCTAGTTAACCTAGATCGTGCAAGTGTCCGCTAGTTAACCTATATAGTCCAAGTGCCCGCTAGTTAATCTATATACAAAGTGCCCGCTACGTAACCTAGATTGTCCAAGTGCCCGCTAGCGAACGTACATAGTGCCAGTGCCCGCTAGGTAACCTAGATAGTGCAAGTGCCCACTAGTTAACCTAGAAAGTTCAAGTACCCGCTAGGTAACCTAGATCGTCCAAGGGCCCCCTAATTAGCCTACATAGTCCAAGTGCCCGTTAGGTAACCTAGATAGTCCAAGTGCCCGTTCGGTAACCTAGATAGTCCATGTGCCCTTTAGCGAACCTAGATAGTCCAAGTGCCTGTTAGTAAACCTACATAGTCCATGGGCCCGCTAGTTAACCTACATATTCCAAGTGCCCACTAGTTAACCTACATAATCTAAGTGCCCGTTAGCTAACCTAGATAGTCCAAGGGACCGCTAGTTGACCTACATAGTCCAAGTGCCAACTAGGTATCTTAGATGGTACAAGTGCCCGCTAGGGAACCTAAATAGTCCATGTTCCTGTTAGCTAACCTAGATAGTCCAAGTGGCGGCTAGGTAACCTACATAGTCCATGTGCCCGTTCGTTAACCTAGATACTCCAAGTGCCCGCTAGGTAACCTAGACAGTCCAAGTGCCCGCTAGTTAACCTACATAGTCCAAGTGCCCGAAAGGGAACCTGCATAATCCAAGTGCCCGCTAGGCAACCTACACAGTCCAAGTGCCTGTTAATTAACCTAGAGAGTCAAAGTGCCTGCTAGGTAACCTAGATTGTCCAAGTGCTCGCTAGGTAACCTACATAGTCCAAGTGCCCGCTTGGTAACCTAAATAGTCCAAATGCCCGCTAGGGAAACTACATAGTCCAAGTGCCCGCTAGTTAACCTAGATAGTCCAAGTGCCTGCTAGTAAACCTACATAATCCATGGGCCCGCTAGTTAACCTACATAGTGCAAGGGCCCGCTAGTTAACCTAGATCGTGCAAGTGTCTGCTAGTTAACCTACATAGTCCAAGTGCCCGCTAGGTAACCTAGATAGTCCAAGTGCCCGCTAGTTAACCTAGATAGTCCTAGTGCCCACTAGGGGACGTACATAGTCCAAGTGCCCGCTAGGTAACCTAGATAGTTCTAGTGCCCGTTACCTAATCTAGATAGTCCAAGTGCCCATAGGCAACCTACATAGTCCAAGGGCTCGCTTGTTAACTTTGATAGTCCAAGTGCCCCTTAGTTAACCTAGATCGTCCATGTACTGGCTAGTTAACCTACATCGTCCAAGTGCCTGCTAGGTAACCTAGATATTCCAAGTGCTCGCTAGGTAACCTACATAGTCCAAGTGCCCGCTAGGGAACATATATAGTCCAAGTGTCCGCTAGGGAACCTACATAATCCAAGTGCCCACTAGGGAATCTACATAGTCCAAGGCCCGCTAATTAACGTAGATAGTCCAAGTGCTGCTAGTTAATCTACATAGTCCAAGGGCCCGCTAGTTAACCTACATAGTCCAAGTACCCGCTAGTTAACCTAGATCTTCCAAGTGTCCGCTAGTTAACCTACAGAGTCCAAGTGCCCGCTAGGGAACGTACAGAGTCCAAGTGCCCGCTAGGTAACCTAGATAGTCCAAGTGCCCGCTAGTTAACCTACATAGTCCAAGTGCCTGCTAGGTAACCTAGATAGTCCAAGGGCCCGCTAGGTAACCTACATTGTCCTAATGCCCCCTAGTTAACATACATTCTCCAAGTGCCACACAGGGAACCTACATATTCCAAGTGCCCGCTAGGTAACCTACATAGTCCAAATGCCCGCTAGTTAACCTACATAGTCCAAGTGCCTGATAGGGAACCTACATAATCCAAGTGCCCACTAGGGAAGCTACATATTCCAAGTGCCCTTTAGGTAACCTAGATAGTCCAAATGTCCGCTAGGGAACCCATATAATCCAAGTGCCCTCTAGGGAACTTACATAGTCTAAAGGCCCGCTAGGGAACCTACATAGTCCTAGTGCCCCCTAGTTAACCTACATTCTCCACGTGCCCGTTAGTTACCCTAGATAGTCCAAGTGCCCGCTAGGTAACCTAGATAGTCCTAGTGCCCATTAGTTAACCTAGATAGTCCAAGTGCCCACTAGGGGACGTACACAGTCCAAGTGCCCGCTAGGTAACCTAGATAGTTCTAGTGCCCATTACCTAACCTAAATAGTCCAAGTGCCCGCTAGGCAACCTACATAGTCCAAGTGCCCGATCGTTAACCTAGAAGTCCAAGTGCCCGCTATGTAACCTAGACAGTCCAAGTGCCCGCTAGGTTACCTGCATAGTCCAAGTGCCCGTTCGTTAACCTAGGTATTCCAAGTGCCTGCTAGGGAACCTATATAGTCCAAGTGCTATCTAGGTAACCTAGATAGTCCAATGGCCCGCTAGTTAACCTACATAGTCCTAGGGCTCGCTTGTTAACTTTGATAGTCCAAGTGCCCCTTAGTTAACCTAGATCGTCCAAGTGCCCGCTAGTTAACCTAGATCGTCCAAGTACTGGCTAGTTAACATACATCGTCCAAGGGCCCACTAGTTAACCTAGATCGTCCAAGTGTCCTCCAGTTAACCTACATAGTCCAAGTTCCCCCTAGGTAACCTACATAGGGCAAGTGTCTGCTAGGTAACCTACATAGTCCAAGCGCCCGCTAGTTAACCTAGATAGTCCAAGTGCCCGCAAGGTAACCTACATAGTGCAAGTGTCCGCTAGTTAACCTAAGTAGTCCAAGGGCCCGCTAATTAACATACATAGTCCAAGTGCCCGGTAGTTAACTTACATAGTTCAAGTGTCCGTAGGGAAAATACATAGTCCAAGTGCCCGCTAGGGAACATATATAGTCCAAGTGCCCGCTAGGGAACCTAGATAATCCAAGTGCCCGCTAGGGAATCTACATAGTCCAAGGCCCGCTAATTAACGTAGATAGTCCAAGTGCTGCTAGTTAATCTACATAGTCCAAGGGCCCGCAAGTTAGCCTACATAATCCAAGTACCCTCTAGTTAACCTAGACCATCCATGTGTCCGCTAGTTAACCTACAGAGTCCAAGTGCCCGCTAGGGAAGGTACATAGTCCAAGTGCCCGCTAGGTAACCTAGATAGTCCAAGTGCCCGCTAGTTAACCTACATAGTCCAAGTGCCCGCTAGTTAACCTACATAGTCCAAGTGCCCGCTAGGTAACCTAGATAGTCCAAGGGCCCTCTAGGTAACCTACATAGTCCAAGTGCCTGCTAGGTAACTTAGATAGTCCAAGGGCCCGCTAGGTAACCTACATTGTCCTAGTGCCCCCTAGTTAACATACATTCTCCAAGTGCCACACAGGGAACCTACATATTCCAAGTGCCCGCTAGTTAACCTACATAGTCCAAGTGCCTGCTAGGTAACCTAGATAGTCCAAGTGCCCGCTAGTTAACCTACATAGTCCAAGTGCCTGCTAGGTAACCTAGATAGTCCAAGGGCCCGCTAGGTATCCTACATTGTCCTAGTGCCCCCTAGTTAACATACATTCTCCAAGTGCCACACAGGGAACCTACATATTCCAAGTGCCCGCTTGGTAACCTACATAGTCCAAATGCCCGCTAGTTAACCTACATAGTCCAAGTGCCTGATAGGGAACCTACATAATTCAAGTGCCCGCTAGGGAAGCTACATATTCCAAGTGCCCTTTAGGTAACCTAGATAGTCCAAATGTCCGCTAGGGAACCCATATAATCCAAGTGCCCTCTAGGGAACTTACATAGTCTAAAGGCCCGCTAGGGAACATACATAGTCCTAGTGCCCCCTAGTTAACCTACATTCTCCAAGTGCCCGTTAGTTAACCTAGATAGTCCCAGTGCCCGCTAGGTAACCTAGATAGTCCTAGTGCCCGTTAGTTAACCTAGATAGTCCAAGTGCCCACTAGGGGACGTACATAGTCCAAGTGCCCGCTAGGTAACCTAGATAGTTCTAGTGCCCGTTACCTAATCTAGATAGTCCAAGTGCCCGCTAGGCAACCTACATAGTCCAAGTGCCCGATCGTTAACCTAGAAGTCCAAGTGCCCGCTATGTAACCTAGACAGTCCAAGTGCCCGCTAGGTTACCTGCATAGTCCAAGTGCCCGTTCGTTAACCTAGGTATTCCAAGTGCCTGCTAGGGAACCTATATAGTCCAAGTGCTATCTAGGTAACCTAGATAGTCCAATGGCCCGCTAGTTAACCTACATAGTCCTAGGGCTCGCTTGTTAACTTTGATAGTCCAAGTGCCCCTTAGTTAACCTAGATCGTCCAAGTGCCCGCTAGTTAACCTAGATCGTCCAAGTACTGGCTAGTTAACATACATCGTCCAAGGGCCCACTAGTTAACCTAGATCGTCCAAGTGTCCTCCAGTTAACCTACATAGTCCAAGTTCCCCCTAGGTAACCTACATAGGGCAAGTGTCTGCTAGGTAACCTACATAGTCCAAGCGCCCGCTAGTTAACCTAGATAGTCCAAGTGCCCGCAAGGTAACCTACATAGTGCAAGTGTCCGCTAGTTAACCTAAGTAGTCCAAGGGCCCGCTAATTAACATACATAGTCCAAGTGCCCGGTAGTTAACTTACATAGTTCAAGTGTCCGTAGGGAAAATACATAGTCCAAGTGCCCGCTAGGGAACATATATAGTCCAAGTGCCCGCTAGGGAACCTAGATAATCCAAGTGCCCGCTAGGGAATCTACATAGTCCAAGGCCCGCTAATTAACGTAGATAGTCCAAGTGCTGCTAGTTAATCTACATAGTCCAAGGGCCCGCAAGTTAGCCTACATAATCCAAGTACCCTCTAGTTAACCTAGACCATCCATGTGTCCGCTAGTTAACCTACAGAGTCCAAGTGCCCGCTAGGGAAGGTACATAGTCCAAGTGCCCGCTAGGTAACCTAGATAGTCCAAGTGCCCGCTAGTTAACCTACATAGTCCAAGTGCCCGCTAGTTAACCTACATAGTCCAAGTGCCCGCTAGGTAACCTAGATAGTCCAAGGGCCCTCTAGGTAACCTACATAGTCCAAGTGCCTGCTAGGTAACTTAGATAGTCCAAGGGCCCGCTAGGTAACCTACATTGTCCTAGTGCCCCCTAGTTAACATACATTCTCCAAGTGCCACACAGGGAACCTACATATTCCAAGTGCCCGCTAGTTAACCTACATAGTCCAAGTGCCTGCTAGGTAACCTAGATAGTCCAAGTGCCCGCTAGTTAACCTACATAGTCCAAGTGCCTGCTAGGTAACCTAGATAGTCCAAGGGCCCGCTAGGTATCCTACATTGTCCTAGTGCCCCCTAGTTAACATACATTCTCCAAGTGCCACACAGGGAACCTACATATTCCAAGTGTCCGCTTGGTAACTTACATAGTCCAAATGCCCGCTAGTTAACCTACATAGTCCAAGTGCCTGATAGGGAACCTACATAATTCAAGTGCCCGCTAGGGAAGCTACATATTCCAAGTGCCCTTTAGGTAACCTAGATAGTCCAAATGTCCGCTAGGGAACCCATATAATCCAAGTGCCCTCTAGGGAACTTACATAGTCTAAAGGCCAGCTAGGGAACCTACATAGTCCTAGTGCCCCCTAGTTAACCTACATTCTCCAAGTGCCCGTTAGTTAACCTAGATAGTCCAAGTGCCCGCTAGGTAACCTAGATAGTCCTAGTGCCCGTTAGTTAACCTAGATAGTCCAAGTGCCCACTAGGGGACGTACATAGTCCAAGTGCCCGCTAGGTAACCTAGATAGTTCTAGTGCCCGTTACCTAACCTAGATAGTCCAAGTGCCCGCTAGGCAACCTACATAGTCCAAGTGCCCGATCGTTAACCTAGAAGTCCAAGTGCCCGCTATGTAACCTAGACAGTCCAAGTGCCCGCTAGGTTACCTGCATAGTCCAAGTGCCCGTTCGTTAACCTAGATATTCCAAGTGCCTGCTAGGGAACCTATATAGTCCAAGTGCTATCTAGGTAACCTAGATAGTCCAAGGGCCCGCTAGTTAACCTACATAGTCCTAGGGCTCGCTTGTTAACTTTGATAGTCCAAGTGCCCCTTAGTTAACCTAGATCGTCCAAGTGCCCGCTAGTTAACCTAGATCGTCCAAGTACTGGCTAGTTAACCTACATCGTCCAAGGGTCCACTAGTTAACCTAGATCATCCAAGTGTCCGCTAGTTAACCTATATAGTCCAAGTGCCCGCTAGTTAATCTATATACCAAGTGCCCGCTACGTAACCTAGATAGTCCAAGTGCCCGCTAGCGAACGTACATAGTCCCAGTGCCTGCTAGGTAACCTAGATAGTGCATGTGCCCGCTAGTTAACCTAGAAAGTTCAAGTACCCGCTAGGTAACCTAGATCGTCCAAGGGCCCCCTAATTAGCCTACATAGTCCAAGTGCCCTTTAGGTAACCTAGATAGTCCAAGTGCCCGTTCGATAACCTAGATAGTCCATGTGCCCTTTAGGGAAACTAGATAGTCCAAGCGCCTGTTAGTAAACCTACATAGTCCATGGGCCCGCTAGTTAACCTACATATTCCAAGTGCCCATTAGTTAACCTACATAATCTAAGTGCCCGTTAGCTAACCTAGATAGTCCAAGGGACCGCTAGTTGACCTACATAGTCCAAGTGCCAACTAGGTATCTTAGATGGTACAAGTGCCCGCTAGGGAACCTAAATAGTCCAAGTTCCTGTTAGCTAACCTAGATAGTCCAAGTGGCGGCTAGGTAATCTACATAGTCCATGTGCCGTTCGTTAACCTAGATACTCCAAGTGCCCGCTAGGTAACCTAGACAGTCCAAATGCCCGCTAGTTAACCTACATAGTCCAAGTGCCCAAAAGGGAACATACATAATCCAAGTGCCCGCTAGGCAACCTACATAGTCCAAGTGCCTGTTAGATAACCTAGATAGTCAAAGTGCCTGCTAGGTAACCTAGATATTCCAAGTGCTCGCTAGGTAACCTACATAGTCCAAGTGCCCGCTAGGGAACATATATAGTCCAAGTGCCCGCTAGGGAACCTAGATAATCCAAGTGCCCGCTAGGGAATCTACATAGTCAAAGGCCCGCTAATTAACGTAGATAATCCAAGTGCTGCTAGTTAATCTACATAGTCCAAGGGCCCGCTAGTTAACCTACATAGTCCAAGTACCCGCTAGTTAACCTAGATCTTCCAAGTGTCCGCTAGTTAACCTACAGAGTCCAAGTGCCCGCTAGGGAACGTACATAGTCCAAGTGCCCGCTAGGTAACCTAGATAGTCCAAGTGCCCGCTAGTTAACCTACATAGTCCAAGTGCCTGCTAGGTAACCTAGATAGTCCAAGGGCCCGCTAGGTAACCTACATTGTCCTAGTGTCCCCTAGTTAACATACATTCTCCAAGTGCCACACAGGGAACCTACATATTCCAAGTGCCCGCTAGGTAACCTACATAGTCCAAACGCCCGCTAGTTAACCTACATAGTCCAAGTGCCTGATAGGGAACCTACATAATCCAAGTGCCCGCTAGGGAAGCTACATATTCCAAGTGCCCTTTAGGTAACCTAGATAGTCCAAATGTCCGCTAGGGAACCCATATAATCCAAGTGCCCTCTAGGGAACTTACATAGTCTAAAGGCCCGCTAGGGAACCTACATAGTCCTAGTGCCCCCTAGTTAACCTACATTCTCCAAGTGCCCGTTAGTTAACCTAGATAGTCCCAGTGCCCGCTAGGTAACCTAGATAGTCCTAGTGCCCATTAGTTAACCTAGATAGTCCAAGTGCCCACTAGGGGACGTACATAGTTCAAGGGCCCGCTAGGTAACCTAGATAGTTCTAGTGCCCGTTACCTAACCTAGATAGTCCAAGTGCCCGCTAGGCAACCTACATAGTCCAAGTGCCCGATCATTAACCTAGAAGTCCAAGTGCCCGCTATGTAACCTAGACAGTCCAAGTGCCCGCTAGGTTACCTGCATAGTCCAAGTGCCCGTTCGTTAACCTAGATATTCCAAGTGCCTGCAAGGGAACCTATATAGTCCAAGTGCTATCTAGGTAACCTAGATAGTCCAATGGCCCGCTATTTAACCTACATAGTCCTAGGGCTCGCTTGTTAACTTTGATAGTCCAAGTGCCCCTTAGTTAACCTAGATCTTCCAAGTGCCCGCTAGTTAACCTAGATCGTCCAAGTACTGGCTAGTTAACCTACATCGTCCAAGGGTCCACTAGTTAACCTAGATCGTCCAAGTGTCCGCTAGTTAACCTATATAGTCCAAGTGCCCGCTAGTTAATCTATATACCAAGTGCCCGCTACGTAACCTAGATAGTCCAAGTGCCCGCTAGCGAACGTACAGAGTCCCAGTGCCTGCTAGGTAACCTAGATAGTGCATGTGCCCGCTAGTTAACCTAGAAAGTTCAAGTACCCGCTAGGTAACCTAGATCGTCCAAGGGCCCCCTAATTAGCCTACATAGTCCAAGTGCCCTTTAGGTAACCTAGATAGTCCAAGTGCCCGTTCGGTAACCTAGATAGTCCATGTGCCCTTTAGGGAAACTAGATAGTCCAAGCGCCTGTTAGTAAACCTACATAGTCCATGGGCCCGCTAGTTAACCTACATATTCCAAGTGCCCATTAGTTAACCTACATAATCTAAGTGCCCGTTAGCTAACCTAGATAGTCCAAGGGACCGCTAGTTGACCTACATAGTCCAAGTGCCAACTAGGTATCTTAGATGGTACAAGTGCCCGCTAGGGAACCTAAATAGTCCA
The DNA here is from genome assembly GCF_050624435.1 of Tenrec ecaudatus. Classification (NCBI taxonomy): domain Eukaryota; kingdom Metazoa; phylum Chordata; class Mammalia; order Afrosoricida; family Tenrecidae; genus Tenrec; species Tenrec ecaudatus. Next base: position 66,339 of record NW_027459377.1, on the reverse strand, counting down.
AGTTCCTGTTAGCTAACCTAGATAGTCCAAGTGGCGGCTAGGTAACCTACATAGTTCATGTGCCGTTCGTTAATCTAGATAATCCAAGTGCCCGCTAGGTAACTTAGACAGTCCAAGTGCCCGCTAGTTAACCTACATAGTCCAAGTGCCCGAAAGGGAACCTACATAATCCAAGTGCCCGCTAGGCAACCTACATAGTCCAAGTGCCCGTTAGTTAACCTAGATAGTCAAAGTGCCTGCTAGGTAACCTAGATAGTCCAAGTGTTCGCTAGGTAACCTACATAGCCCAAGTGCCCGCTTGGTAACCTAAATAGTCCAAATGCCCACTAGGGAAACTACATAGTCCAAGTGCCCGCTAGTTAACCTAGATAGTCCAAGTGCCTGCTAATAAACCTACATAATCCATGGGCCCGCTAGTTAACCTACATAATGCAAGGGCCCGCTAGTTAACCTAGATCGTGCAAGTGTCCGCTAGTTAACCTACATAGTCCAAGTGCCCGCTAGGTAACCTAGATAGTCCAAGTGCCCGCTAGTTAACCTAGATAGTCCTAGTGCCCGTTAGTTAACCTAGATAGTCCTAGTGCCCGTTAGTTAACCTAGATAGTCCAAGTGCCCACTAGGGGACGTACATAGTCCCAGTGCCCGCTAGGTAACCTAGATAGTGCATGTGCCCGCTAGTTAACCTAGAAAGTTCAAGTACCCGCCTGGTAACCTAGATCGTCCAAGGGCCCCCTATTTAGCCTACATAGTCCAAGTGCCCTTTAGGTAACCTAGATAGTCCAAGTGCCCGTTCGGTAACCTAGATAGTCCATGTGCCCTTTAGGGAACCTAGATAGTCCAAGCGCCTGTTAGTAAACCTACATAGTCCATGGGCCCGCTAGTTAACCTACATATTCCAAGTGCCCACTAGTTAACCTACATAATCTAAGTGCCCGTTAGCTAACCTAGATAGTCCAAGGGACCGCTAGTTGACCTACATAGTCCAAGTGCCAACTAGGTATCTTAGATGGTACAAGTGCCCGCTAGGGAACCTAAATATTCTAAGTTCCAGTTAGCTAACCTAGATAATCCAAGTGCCCGCTAGGCAACCTACATAGTCCAAGTGACCATTAGTTAACCTAGATAGTCAAAGTGCCTGCTAGGTAACCTAGATAGTCCAAGTGCTGGCTAGGTAACCTACATAGTTCAAGTGCCCCCTTGGTAACCTAAATAGTCCAAATGCCCGCTAGGGAAACTACATAGTCCAAGTGCCCGCTAGTTAACCTAGTTAGTCCAAGTGCCTGCTACTAAACCTACATTATCCATGGGCCCGATAGTTAACCTAGATCGTGCAAGTGTCCGCTAGTTAACCTACATAGTCCAAGTGCCCGCTAGGTAACCTAGATAGTTCTAGTGCCCATTAGTTAACCTAGATAGTCCTAGTGCCCGTTAGTTAACCTAGATAGTCCAAGTGCCCACTAGGCGACGTACATAGTCCAAGTGCCCGCTAGGTAACCTAGATAGTTCTAGTACCCATTACCTAACCTAGATAGTCCAAGTGCCCGCTAGGCAACCTACATAGTCCAAGTGCCCGATCGTTAACCTAGAAGTCCAAGTGCCCGCTATGTAACCTAGACAGTCCAAGTGCCCTAGGTTACCTGCATAGTACAAGTGCCCGTTCGTTAACCTAGATATTCCAAGTGCCTTCTAGGGAACCTATATAGTCCAAGTGCTATCTAGGTAACCTAGATAGTCCAAGGGCCCGCTAGTTAACCTACATAGTCCTAGGGCTCGCTTGTTAACTTTGATAGTCCAAGTGCCCCTTAGTTAACCTAGATCGTCCAAGTGCTCGCTAGTTAACTTAGATCGTCCAAGTACTGGCTAGTTAACCTATATCGTCCATGGGCCCACTAGTTAACCTAGATCGTCCAAGTGTCCTCCAGTTAACCTACATAGTCCAAGTTCCCCCTAGGTAACCTACATAGGGCAAGTGTCTGCTAGGTAACCTACATAGTCCACGCGCCCGCTAGTTAACCTAGATAGTCCAAGTGCCCGCAAGGTAACCTACATAGTTCAAGTGTCCGCTAGTTAACCTAAGTAGTCCAAGGGCCCGCTAGTTAACATACATAGTCCAAGTGCCCGGTAGTTAACTTACATAGTTCAAGTGTCCGTAGGGAACATACATAGTCCAAGTGCCCGCTAGGGAACATATATAGTCCAAGTGCCCGCTAGGGAACCTACATAATCCAAGTGCCCGCTAGGGCATCTACATAGTCCAAGGCCCGCTAATTAACGTAGATAGTCCAAGTGCTGCTAGTTAATCTACATAGTCCAAGGGCCCGCTAGTTAACCTACATAGTCCAAGTACCCGCTAGTTAACCTAGATCATCCAAGTCTCCGCTAGTTAACCTATAGAGTCCAAGTGCCCGCTAGGGAACGTACATAGTCAAAGTGCCCGCTAGGTAACCTAGATAGTCCAAGTGCCCGCTAGTTAACCTACATAGTCCAAGTGCCTGCTAGGTAACCTAGATAGTCCAAGGGCCCGCTAGGTAACCTACATTGTCCTAGTGCCCCCTAGTTAACGTACATTCTCCAAGTGCCACACAGGGAACCTACATATTCCAAGTGCCCGCTAGGTAACCTACATAGTCCATATGCCCGCTAGTTAACCTACATAGTTCAAGTGCCTGATAGGGAACCTACATAATCCAAGTGCCCGCTAGGGAAGCTACATATTCCAAGTGCCCGTTAGGTAACCTAGATAGTCCAAATGTCCGCTAGCGAACCCATATAATCCAAGTGCCCACTAGGGAACTTACATAGTCTAAAGGCCCGCTAGGGAACCTACATATTCCTAGTGCCCCCTAGTTAACCTACATTCTCCAAGTGCCCGTTAGTTAACCTAGATAGTCCAAGTGCCCGCTAGGTAACCAAGATAGTCCAACAGCCCGCTAGGTAACCTACATACTCCAAGAACCCGCTAGCAACGTAGATAGTTCAAGTGCCAGCTAGGTAACCAAGATAGTCCAAGTGCCCGCTAGGTAACCTACAAAGTCTAAGTGCCCGCTAGGTTATCTATATAGTCCAAATGCCCGCTAGGGAAACTACATAGTCCAAGTGCCCGCTAGGTAACCTAGATAATCCAAGTGCCCGCTAGTTAACCTATATCGTCCAAGTGCAAGCTAGTTAACCTAGATCGTCCAAGTGCCCGCTAGTTAACCTACATAGTTAATGGGCCCGCTATTAACCTACATAGGGCTAGAGCCCGCTAGCTTACCTAGATAATCCAAGTGCCCGCTAGTTAACCTATATCGTCCAAGTGCCCGCTAGTTAACCTAGATTGTCCAAGTGCCCGCTAGTTAACCAACAGAGTCAATGGGCCCGCTAGTTAACCTACATAGTGCAAGAGCCCGCTGGTTAACCTAGATCGTGCAAGTGTCCGCTAGTTAACCTACATAGTCCACGTGCCAGTTAGCTAACCTAGATAGTCCAAGGGCCCGCTAGTTGACCTACATAGTCCATGTGCCCACTGGGTAACCTAGATAATCCAAGTGCCCGCTAGGGAACCTTCATTCTCCAAGTGCCAGCTAGGTAACCTAGATAGTCCAAGTGCCCGCTAGTTAACCTAGATAGTCCTAGTGCCCGTTGGTTAACCTAGATAGTCCAAGTGCCCACTAGGGGACGTACTTAGTCCATGTGCCCGTTAGTTAACCTAGATAGTCCAAGTGCCCGCTAGTTAACATTGATCATTCAAGTGCCCGCTAGTTAACCTAGATAGTCCAAGGGCACGCTAGTTAACCTAGAGAGTCCAAGTGCCCTCTAGTTAACCTAGATCGTCCAAGGGCCCGCTAGTTAACCTACATAGTACAAGGGCCCACTAGTTGACCTAGATAGTCCAAGTGCCTGCTAGTTAACCTAGATAGTCCAAGTGCCTGCTAGGTAACCTAGACAATCCAAGTGCCGCTAGGTTACCTGCATATCCCAAGTGCCCGTTCGTTAACCTATATACCAAGTGCCCGCTACGTAACCTACATATTCCAAGGGCACGCTAGTAAACCTATATCGTCCAAGTGCCCGCTAGGCAACCTAGTTAGTCCAAGTGCCCGCTAAGGAACCTACATAGTCCAAGTGCACGCGAGTTAACCTAGATAGTGCAAGTGCCCGCTAGGTAACCTAGGTAGTCCAACAGCCCGGTAGGTAACCTACATACTCCAAGAACCCACTAGGCACCATAGATAGTTCAAGCGCCAGCTAGGTAACCTAGATAGTCCAAGTGCCCGCTAGGTAACCTACGAAGTCTAAGTGCCCGCCAGGTTATCTATGTAGTCCAAATGCCCGCTAGGGAACCTACATAGTCCAAGTGCCCGCTAGGTAACCTAGATTATCCAAGTGCCCGCTAGTTAACCTATATCGCCCAAGTGCCCGCTAGTTAACCTAGATCTTCCAGTGCCCGCTAGTTAACCTACATAGTCCAAGTGCCCTAAAGGGAACTTACATAATCAAAGTGCCCGCTAGGGAACCTACATAGTCCAAGTGCTCGCTAGGTAACCTACATAGTCCAAGTGCCCGCTTGGTAACCTAAATAGTCCAAATGCCCGCTAGGGAAACTACATAGTCCAAGTGCCCGCTAGTTAACCTAGATAGTCCAAGTGCCTGCTAGTAACCTACATAATCCTTTTGCCCGCTAGTTAACCTACATAGTGCAATGGCCCGCTAGTTAACCTAGATCGTGCAAGTGCCCGCTAGTTAACCTACATAGTCCAAGTGCCCGAAAGGGAACCTACATAATCCAAGTGCCCGCTAGGCAACCTACATAGTCCAAGTGCCCGTTAGTTAACCTAGATAGTCAAAGTGCCTGCTAGGTAACCTAGATAGTCCAAGTGTTCGCTAGGTAACCTACATAGCCCAAGTGCCCGCTTGGTAACCTAAATAGTCCAAATGCCCACTAGGGAAACTACATAGTCCAAGTGCCCGCTAGTTAACCTAGATAGTCCAAGTGCCTGCTAATAAACCTACATAATCCATGGGCCCGCTAGTTAACCTACATAATGCAAGGGCCCGCTAGTTAACCTAGATCGTGCAAGTGTCCGCTAGTTAACCTACATAGTCCAAGTGCCCGCTAGGTAACCTAGATAGTCCAAGTGCCCGCTAGTTAACCTAGATAGTCCTAGTGCCCGTTAGTTAACCTAGATAGTCCTAGTGCCCGTTAGTTAACCTAGATAGTCCAAGTGCCCACTAGGGGACGTACATAGTCCCAGTGCCCGCTAGGTAACCTAGATAGTGCATGTGCCCGCTAGTTAACCTAGAAAGTTCAAGTACCCGCCTGGTAACCTAGATCGTCCAAGGGCCCCCTATTTAGCCTACATAGTCCAAGTGCCCTTTAGGTAACCTAGATAGTCCAAGTGCCCGTTCGGTAACCTAGATAGTCCATGTGCCCTTTAGGGAACCTAGATAGTCCAAGCGCCTGTTAGTAAACCTACATAGTCCATGGGCCCGCTAGTTAACCTACATATTCCAAGTGCCCACTAGTTAACCTACATAATCTAAGTGCCCGTTAGCTAACCTAGATAGTCCAAGGGACCGCTAGTTGACCTACATAGTCCAAGTGCCAACTAGGTATCTTAGATGGTACAAGTGCCCGCTAGGGAACCTAAATATTCTAAGTTCCAGTTAGCTAACCTAGATAATCCAAGTGCCCGCTAGGCAACCTACATAGTCCAAGTGACCATTAGTTAACCTAGATAGTCAAAGTGCCTGCTAGGTAACCTAGATAGTCCAAGTGCTGGCTAGGTAACCTACATAGTTCAAGTGCCCCCTTGGTAACCTAAATAGTCCAAATGCCCGCTAGGGAAACTACATAGTCCAAGTGCCCGCTAGTTAACCTAGTTAGTCCAAGTGCCTGCTACTAAACCTACATTATCCATGGGCCCGATAGTTAACCTAGATCGTGCAAGTGTCCGCTAGTTAACCTACATAGTCCAAGTGCCCGCTAGGTAACCTAGATAGTTCTAGTGCCCATTAGTTAACCTAGATAGTCCTAGTGCCCGTTAGTTAACCTAGATAGTCCAAGTGCCCACTAGGCGACGTACATAGTCCAAGTGCCCGCTAGGTAACCTAGATAGTTCTAGTACCCATTACCTAACCTAGATAGTCCAAGTGCCCGCTAGGCAACCTACATAGTCCAAGTGCCCGATCGTTAACCTAGAAGTCCAAGTGCCCGCTATGTAACCTAGACAGTCCAAGTGCCCTAGGTTACCTGCATAGTACAAGTGCCCGTTCGTTAACCTAGATATTCCAAGTGCCTTCTAGGGAACCTATATAGTCCAAGTGCTATCTAGGTAACCTAGATAGTCCAAGGGCCCGCTAGTTAACCTACATAGTCCTAGGGCTCGCTTGTTAACTTTGATAGTCCAAGTGCCCCTTAGTTAACCTAGATCGTCCAAGTGCTCGCTAGTTAACTTAGATCGTCCAAGTACTGGCTAGTTAACCTATATCGTCCATGGGCCCACTAGTTAACCTAGATCGTCCAAGTGTCCTCCAGTTAACCTACATAGTCCAAGTTCCCCCTAGGTAACCTACATAGGGCAAGTGTCTGCTAGGTAACCTACATAGTCCACGCGCCCGCTAGTTAACCTAGATAGTCCAAGTGCCCGCAAGGTAACCTACATAGTTCAAGTGTCCGCTAGTTAACCTAAGTAGTCCAAGGGCCCGCTAGTTAACATACATAGTCCAAGTGCCCGGTAGTTAACTTACATAGTTCAAGTGTCCGTAGGGAACATACATAGTCCAAGTGCCCGCTAGGGAACATATATAGTCCAAGTGCCCGCTAGGGAACCTACATAATCCAAGTGCCCGCTAGGGCATCTACATAGTCCAAGGCCCGCTAATTAACGTAGATAGTCCAAGTGCTGCTAGTTAATCTACATAGTCCAAGGGCCCGCTAGTTAACCTACATAGTCCAAGTACCCGCTAGTTAACCTAGATCATCCAAGTCTCCGCTAGTTAACCTATAGAGTCCAAGTGCCCGCTAGGGAACGTACATAGTCAAAGTGCCCGCTAGGTAACCTAGATAGTCCAAGTGCCCGCTAGTTAACCTACATAGTCCAAGTGCCTGCTAGGTAACCTAGATAGTCCAAGGGCCCGCTAGGTAACCTACATTGTCCTAGTGCCCCCTAGTTAACGTACATTCTCCAAGTGCCACACAGGGAACCTACATATTCCAAGTGCCCGCTAGGTAACCTACATAGTCCATATGCCCGCTAGTTAACCTACATAGTTCAAGTGCCTGATAGGGAACCTACATAATCCAAGTGCCCGCTAGGGAAGCTACATATTCCAAGTGCCCGTTAGGTAACCTAGATAGTCTAAATGTCCGCTAGCGAACCCATATAATCCAAGTGCCCACTAGGGAACTTACATAGTCTAAAGGCCCGCTAGGGAACCTACATATTCCTAGTGCCCCCTAGTTAACCTACATTCTCCAAGTGCCCGTTAGTTAACCTAGATAGTCCAAGTGCCCGCTAGGTAACCAAGATAGTCCAACAGCCCGCTAGGTAACCTACATACTCCAAGAACCCGCTAGCAACGTAGATAGTTCAAGTGCCAGCTAGGTAACCAAGATAGTCCAAGTGCCCGCTAGGTAACCTACAAAGTCTAAGTGCCCGCTAGGTTATCTATATAGTCCAAATGCCCGCTAGGGAAACTACATAGTCCAAGTGCCCGCTAGGTAACCTAGATAATCCAAGTGCCCGCTAGTTAACCTATATCGTCCAAGTGCAAGCTAGTTAACCTAGATCGTCCAAGTGCCCGCTAGTTAACCTACATAGTTAATGGGCCCGCTATTAACCTACATAGGGCTAGAGCCCGCTAGCTTACCTAGATAATCCAAGTGCCCGCTAGTTAACCTATATCGTCCAAGTGCCCGCTAGTTAACCTAGATTGTCCAAGTGCCCGCTAGTTAACCAACAGAGTCAATGGGCCCGCTAGTTAACCTACATAGTGCAAGAGCCCGCTGGTTAACCTAGATCGTGCAAGTGTCCGCTAGTTAACCTACATAGTCCACGTGCCAGTTAGCTAACCTAGATAGTCCAAGGGCCCGCTAGTTGACCTACATAGTCCATGTGCCCACTGGGTAACCTAGATAATCCAAGTGCCCGCTAGGGAACCTTCATTCTCCAAGTGCCAGCTAGGTAACCTAGATAGTCCAAGTGCCCGCTAGTTAACCTAGATAGTCCTAGTGCCCGTTGGTTAACCTAGATAGTCCAAGTGCCCACTAGGGGACGTACTTAGTCCATGTGCCCGTTAGTTAACCTAGATAGTCCAAGTGCCCGCTAGTTAACATTGATCATTCAAGTGCCCGCTAGTTAACCTAGATAGTCCAAGGGCACGCTAGTTAACCTAGAGAGTCCAAGTGCCCTCTAGTTAACCTAGATCGTCCAAGGGCCCGCTAGTTAACCTACATAGTACAAGGGCCCACTAGTTGACCTAGATAGTCCAAGTGCCTGCTAGTTAACCTAGATAGTCCAAGTGCCTGCTAGGTAACCTAGACAATCCAAGTGCCGCTAGGTTACCTGCATATCCCAAGTGCCCGTTCGTTAACCTATATACCAAGTGCCCGCTACGTAACCTACATATTCCAAGGGCACGCTAGTAAACCTATATCGTCCAAGTGCCCGCTAGGCAACCTAGTTAGTCCAAGTGCCCGCTAAGGAACCTACATAGTCCAAGTGCACGCGAGTTAACCTAGATAGTCCAAGTGCCCGCTAGTTAACCTAGATAGTGCAAGTGCCCGCTAGGTAACCTAGGTAGTCCAACAGCCCGGTAGGTAACCTACATACTCCAAGAACCCACTAGGCACCATAGATAGTTCAAGCGCCAGCTAGGTAACCTAGATAGTCCAAGTGCCCGCTAGGTAACCTACGAAGTCTAAGTGCCCGCCAGGTTATCTATGTAGTCCAAATGCCCGCTAGGGAACCTACATAGTCCAAGTGCCCGCTAGGTAACCTAGATAATCCAAGTGCCCGCTAGTTAACCTATATCGCCCAAGTGCCCGCTAGTTAACCTAGATCTTCCAGTGCCCGCTAGTTAACCTACATAGTCCAAGTGCCCTAAAGGGAACTTACATAATCAAAGTGCCCGCTAGGGAACCTACATAGTCCAAGTGCTCGCTAGGTAACCTACATAGTCCAAGTGCCCGCTTGGTAACCTAAATAGTCCAAATGCCCGCTAGGGAAACTACATAGTCCAAGTGCCCGCTAGTTAGCCTAGATAGTCCAAGTGCCTGCTAGTAACCTACATAATCCTTTTGCCCGCTAGTTAACCTACATAGTGCAATGGCCCGCTAGTTAACCTAGATCGTGCAAGTGTCCGCTAGTTAACCTACATAGTCCAAGTGCCCGCTAGTTAACCTAGATAGTCCAAGTGCCCACTAGGGGACGTACATAGTCCAAGTGCCCGCTAGGTAACCTAGATAGTTCTTGTGCCCGTTACCTAACCTAGATAGTCCAAGTGCCCACTAGGCAACCTACATAATCCAATTGTCCGTTCGTCAACCTAGAAGTCCAAGTGCCCGCTATGTAACCTAGACATTCCAAGTGCCCGCTATGTAACCTAGACAGTCCAAGTGCCCGCTAGGTTACCTGCATAGTCCAGTGCCCGTTCGTTAACATAGATAGTGCAAGTGCCCGCTAGGGAACCTATATAGTCCAAGTGCTATCTAGGTAACCTAGATAGTCCAAGGGCCCGCTAGTTAACCTACATAGTCCAAGGGCTCGCTTGTTATCTTTGATAGTCCAAGTGCCCCTTAGTTAACCTAGATCATCCAATTGCCCGCTAGTTAACCTAGATCGTTCAAGTACTGGCTAGTTAACCTACATCGTCCAAGGGCCCACTAGTTAACCTAGATCGTCCAAGTGTCCTCTAGTAAACCTATATAGTCCGAGTGCCCGCTAGGTAACCTACATAGTGCAAGTGCCTGCTAGGTAACCTACATAGTCCAAGTGCCTGCTAGTTAACATAGATTGTCCAAGTGCCCGCTAGGGAAGGTACATAGTCCAAGTGCCCGCTAGGTAACTAACATAGTGCAAGTGTCCGCTAGTTAACCTACATAGTCCAAGCGCCCGCTAGTTAACCTAGATAGTCCAAGTGCCCGCTAGGTAACCTACATAGTGCAAGTGTCCACTAGTTAACCTAAGTAGTCCAAGGGCCCGCAGGTTAACATACATAGTCCAAGTGCCCGGTAGTTAACTTAGAGAGTTCAAGTGTCTGTAGGGAACATACATAGTCCAAGTGTCCGCTAGGGAACCTACATAGTCCAAGTGTTCGGAAGTTAACTTAAATACTCCAAGTGTCCGTAGGGAACATACATAGTCCAAGTCTCCGCTAGGGAACATACATATTCCAAGTGCCCGTAGGGAACCTACATAGTCCAAGTGCCCGCTAGGGAATCTACATAGTCCAAGGGCACGCTAGTTAATGTAGATAGTCCAAGTGCTGCTAGTTAATCTACATAGTCCAAGGGCCCGCTAGTTAAACTACATAGTCCAAGTACCCGCTAGTTAAACTAGATCATCCAAGTGTCCGCTAGTTAACCTACATAGTCCAAGTGCTCGCTAGGGAACCTAGATAGTCCAAGTGCCCGCTCTGGAACCTACATAGTCCAAGTGCCTGCTAGGGAACCTACATAGTCGAAGTGCCCGCTCTGGAACATACATAGTCCAAGTGCCCGCTAGGGAATCTACATAGTCCAAGGGCCCGCTCTGGAACCTACATAGTCCAAGTGCCTGCTAGGGAACCTACATAGTCGAAGTGCCCGCTCTGGAACATACATAGTCCAAGTGCCCGCTAGGGAATCTACATAGTCCAAGGGCCCGCTAGTTAATGTAGATAGTCCAAGTACCCGCTAGTTAACCTAGATCGTCCAAGTGTCCGCTAGTTAACCTACTTAGTCCAAGGGCCCGCTAGGTAACGTAGACAGTTAAAGTGACCACTAGGTTACCTACATAGTCCAAGTGCCTCTTCGTTAACCTACATAGTCCAAGTGCCCGCTAGGTAACCTATATAGTACAAATGCCCACTAGGGACCCTAATAGTCCACGTGACCACTAGTTATCCTAGATAATCTAAGAGTTCGCTAGTTAACCTATATAGTCCAAGTGCCCGATAGGGAACCTACATAGTCCAAGTGCCCGCTTTATAACATAGATAGTCCAAGTACCCGCTAGGAAACGTACATAGTCCAAGTGCCCGCTAGTTAACGTACATAGTCCAAGTGCCCGCTAGGTAACCTAGATAGTCCAAGTGCCCGCTAGTTAACCTACATAGTCCAAGTTCTCCCTAGGTAACCTAGAGAGTCCAAGGGCCCGCTAAGTAACCTACATTGGCCTAGTGTCCCCTAGTTAACCTACATTCTCCAAGTGCCCACTAGGGAACCTACATAGTCCAAGTGCCCGCTCTGGAACATACATAGTCCAAGTGCCCGCTAGGGAATCTATATAGTCCAAGTGCCGCTAGTTAATCTACATAGTCCAAGTACCCGCTAGTTAACCTAGATCGCCCTAGTGCCCGCTAGTTAACCTACATAGTCCAAGTTCTCCCTAGGTAACATAGATAGTCCAAGGGCCCGCTAGGTAACCTACATTGTCCTAGTGTCCCCTAGTTAACCTACATTGTCCTAGTGTCCCCTAGTTAACCTACATTCTCCAAGTGCCCGCTAGGGAACCTACATAGTCCCAGTGCCCGTTAGTTAACCTGATAGTCCAAGTGCCTGCTAGGTAACCTAGATAGTCCAACAGCCCGGTAGGTAACCAACATACTCCAAGTACCCGCTAGAGACGTAGATAGTTCAAGTGCCAGCTAGGTAGCCTAGATAGTCCAAGTGCCCGCTAGGTAACCTACAAAGTCTAAGTGCCCGCTAGGTAATCTATATAGTCCAAATGCCAGCTAGGGAGCCTATATAGTCCAAATGCCCGCTAGGTAACCTAGATAGTCCACGGGCCTGCTAGTTAACCTACATAGTCCAAGTTCTCCCTAGGAAACATAGATAGTCCAAGGGCCTGCTAGGTAACATACATTGTCCTAGTGTCCCCTAGTAAACCTACATTGTCCTAGTGTCCCCTAGTTAACCTACATTCTCCAAGTACCCGCTACGGAACCTACATAGTCCAAGTGCCCGGTAGGTAACCTACATAGTCCAAATGCCCGATAGGGAACCTACATAATGCAAGTGTCCGCTAGGGAACCTACATAGTCCAAGTGCCCGTTAGGTAACCTAGATAGTACAAATGCCCGCCAGGAAACCCACATTGTCCAAGTGCCCGCTAGGGAACTTACATAATCCAAGGGCCCGCTAGGGAACCTACATAGTCCAAGTGCCCGTTAGTTAACCAAGATAGTCCAAGTGCCCGCTAGGTAACCTACAAAGTCTAAGTGCCCGCTAGGTTATCTATATAGTCCAAAACCCGCTAGGGAACCTACATAGTCCAAGTGCCCGCTAGGTAACCTAGATTATCCAAGTGACCGCTAGTTAACCTATATCGTCCAAGTGCCCGCTAGTTAACCTAGATTGTCCAAGTGCCCGCTAGTTAACCTACATAGTCAATGGGCCCGCTAGTTAACCTACATAGTGCAAGAGCCCGCTAGTTAACCTAGATCGTGCAAGTGTCCGCTAGTTAACCTACATAGTCCACGTGCCAGTTAGCTAACCTAGATAATCCAAGGGCCCGCTAGTTGACCTACATAGTCCAAGTGCCAGCTAGGTAACCTAGATAGTCCAAGTGCCCGGTAGTTAACCTAGATAGTCCTAGTGCCCGTTAGTTTACCTGGATAGTCAAAGTGCCCACTAGGGGACGTACTTAGTCCATGTGCCACGTTAGCTAACCTAGATAGTCCAAGGGCCCGCTAGTTAACATTGATCATCCAAGTGCCCGCTAGTTAACCTACATAATCCAAGTGCCCGCTAGGGAACCTACATAGTAGAAGTGCCCGCTAGGCAACCTACATAGTCCAAGTGCCCGTTAGTTAACCTAGATAGTCAAAGTGCCTGCTAGGTAACCTAGATAGTCCAAGTGCTCGCTAGGTAACCTACATAGTCCAAGTGCCCGCTTGGTAACCTAAATAGTCCAAATGCCCGCTAGGGAAACTACATAATCCAAGTGCCCGCTAGTTAACCTAGATAGTCCAAGGGCCCGCTAGTTAACATACATAGTCCAAGTGCCCGGTAGTTAACTTACATAGTTCAAGTGTCCGTAGGGAACATACATAGTCCAAGTGCCTGCTAGTAAACCTACATAATCCATGGGCCCGCTAGTTAACCTACATAGTGCAAGGGCCCGCAAGTTAACCTAGATCGTGCAAGTGTCCGCTAGTTAACCTACATAGTCCAAGTGGCCGCTAGGTAACCTAGATAGTCCAAGTGCCCGGTAGGGATCCTTCATAATCCAAGTGCCTACTAGGTAACCTAGATGGTCAAAGTGCCCGCTAGTTCACCTAGATAGTCCTAGTGCGCGTTAGTTAACCTAGATAGTCCAAGTGCCCACTAGGGGACGTACATAGTCCAAGTGCCCGCTAGGTAACCTACATAGTCAAAGTGCCCGCTAGGGATCCTTCATAATCCAAGTGCCTGCTAGGCAACCTAGATAGTCCATGTTCCCGCTAGGTAACCTAGATAGTCCAAGTGCCCGTTACCTAAACTAGATAGTCCAAGTGCCCACTAGGCAACCTAGACAGCAAAAGTGGCCGCTATGTAACCTAGACAGTCCAAGTGCCCGCTAGGTTACCTGCATAGTCCAAGTGCCCGTTCGTTAACATAGATAGTCCAAGTGCCCGGTAGGTAACCTAGACAGTCCAAGGGCCCGCTAGTTAACCTACATAGTCCAAGGGCTCGCTTGTTAACTTTGATAGTCCAAGTGCCCATTAGTTAACCTAGATCGTCCAAGTGCCCGCTAGTTAACCTAGATCGTCCAAGTACTGGCTAGTTAACCTACATCGTCCAAGGGCCCACTAGTTAACCTAGATCGTCCAAGTGTCCTCCAGTTAACCTACATAGTCCAAGTTCCCCCTAGGTAACCTACATAGTCCAAGCACCCTCTAGTTAACCTAGATAGTCCAATTGCCCGCTAGGTAACCTACATAGTGCAAGTGTCTGCTAGTTAACCTAAGTAGTCCAAGGGCCCGCTTGTTAACATACATAGTCCAAGTGCCCGGTAGTTAACTTACATAGTTCAAGTGTCCGTAGGGAACATACATAGTCCAAGTGCCCGCTAGGGAACTTACAGAGTTCAAGTGCCCGCTAGGGAACCTACATAATCCAAGTGCCCGCTAGCGAATCTACATAGTCCAAGGCCCGCTAATTAACGTAGATAGTCCAAGTGCTGCTAGTTAATCTACATAGTCCAAGGGCCCGCTAGTTAACCTACATAGTCCAATTACCCGCTAGTTAACCTAGATCATCCAAGTGTCCGCTAGTTAACCTACAGAGTCCAAGTGCCTGCTAGGGAACCTACATAGTCCAAGTGCCCGCTCTGGAACATATATAGTCCAAGTGCCTGCTAGGGAATCTACATAGTCCAAGGGCCCACTAGTTAACGTAGGTAGTCCAAGTGCCGCTAGTTAATCTACATAGTCCAAGGGCCTGCTAGTTAACATACATAGTCCAAGTACCCGCTAGTTAACCTAGATCTTCCTAGTTCCCGCTAGTTAACCTACATAGTCCTAGGGCCCGCTAGTTAACCTACATAGTCCAAGGGCCCGCTAGTTAACCTACATCGTCCAAGGGCCCGCTAGTTAACCTACTTAGTCCAAGTGTCCACTAGTTAACCTACATAGTCCAAGTGCCCGCTGGGTAAACTAGACAGTTCAAGTGACCACTAGGTTACCTACATAGTCCAAGTGCCTGGTCGTTAACCTACATAGTCCAAGTGCCCGCTAGGTAACCTATATAATACAAATGCCTGCTAGGGACCCTAATATTCCAAGTGCCTGCTAGTTATCCTGGATAGTCCAAGTGTTCGCTAGTTAACCATGATTGTCCAAGTGCCCGATAGGGAACCTACATAGTCCAAGTGCCCGCTAGTTAACGTACATAGTCCAAGTGCCCGCTAGGTAACGTAGATAGTCCAAGTGCCCGCTAGGGAACGTACATAGTCCAAGTGTCCGCTAGGTAACCTAGATAGTCCAAGTGCCCGCTAGTTAACCTACATAGTCCAAGTGCCTGCTAGGTAACCTAGATAGTCCAAGGGTCCGCTAGGTAACCTACATTGTCCTAGTGCCCCCTAGTTAACATACATTCTCCAAGTGCCACACAGGGAACCTGCATAGTCCAAGTGCCCGCTAGGTAACCTACATAGTCCAAATGCCCGCTAGTAAACCTACATAGTCCAAGTGCACGATAGGGAACCTTCATAATCCAAGTGCCCACTAGGGAAGCTACATATTCCAAGTGCCCGTTAGGTAACCTAGATAGTCCAAATGTCCGCTAGGGAACCCATATAGTCCAAGTGCCCGCTAGGGAACTTACATAGTCTAAAGGCCCGCTAGGGAACCTACATAGTCCTAGTGCCCCCTAGTTAACCTACATTCTCCAAGTGCCCGATAGGTAACCTACATAGTCCAAGGGCCCGCTAGGGAACCTACGTAGTCCAAGTGCCCGTTAGTTAACCTAGATAGTCCAAGTGCCCGCTAGGTAACCTAGATAGTCCAACAGCCCGCTAGGTAACCTACATACTCCAAGAGCCCGCTAGGCAACGTAGATAGTTCAAGTGCCAGCTAGGTAACCAAGATAGTCCAAGTGCCCGCTAGGTAACCTACAAAGTCTAAGTGCCCGCTAGGTTATCTATATAGTCCAAATGCCTGCTAGGGAAACTACATAGTCCAAGTGCCCGCAAGGTAACCTAGATAATCCAAGTGCCCGCTAGTTAACCTATATCGTCCAAGTGCCAGCTAGTTAACCTAGATCATCCAAGTGCCCGCTAGTTAACCTACATAGTCCAAGTGCCCGCTAGGTAACCTAGACAGTCCAAGGACCCTCTAGTTAACCTACATAGTCCAAGGGCTCGCTTGTTAACTTTGATAGTCCAAGTGCCCATTAGTTAACCTAGATCGTCCAAGTGCCCGCTAGTTAACCTAGATCGTCCAAGTACTGGCTAGTTAACCTACATCGTCCAAGGGCCCACTAGTTAACCTAGATCGTCCAAGTGTCCTCTAGTTAACCTACATAGTCCAAGTGCCCGCTAGTTAATCTACATAGTCCAAGTGCCCACTAGGGAACCTAGATAGACCAAGTGCCCGCTCTGGGACCTACATTGTCCAAGTGCCTGCTAGGGAACCTACATAGTCGAAGTGCCCGCTCTGGAACATACATAGTCCAAGTGCCCGCTAGGGAATCTACATAGTCCAATGGCCCGCTAGTTAACGTAGATAGTCCAAGTACCACTAGTTAATCTACATAGTCCAAAGGCCTGCTAGTTAACCTACATAGTCCAAGTACCCGCTAGTTTACCTAGATCGTCCAAGTGCACGCTAGTTAACCTACATAGTCCAAGGGCCCGCTAGTTAACCTACATAGTCCAAGCGCCCGCTAGTTAACCTACATCGTCCAAGGGCCCGCTAGTTAACCTAGATAGTCCAAGTGCGCGCTAGTTAACCTACATAGTCAAACTGCCCGCTAGGAAACCTAGACAGTTCAAGTGACCACGAGGTTACCTACATAGTCCAAGTGCCTGATCGTTAACCTACATAGTCCAAGTGCCCGCTAGGTAACCTATACAGTCCAAATGCCCACTAGGGACCCTAATAGTCCAAGTGCCCACTAGTTATCTTAGATAGTCCAAGTGCTCGCTAGTTAACCTAGATAGTCCAATGCCTGCTAGGTAACCTAGATAGTCCAACAGCCCGCTAGGTAACCTACATACTCCAAGAACCCGCTAGGCAACGTAGATAGTTCAAGTGCCAGCTAGGTAACTTATATCGTCCAAGTTCCCGCTAGGTAACCTACATAGTCCAAGTGCCCGTTAGTTAACCTAGATAGTCCAATGCCTGCTAGGTAACCTAGATAGTCCAACAGCCCGCTAGGTAACCTACATACTCCAAGAACCCGCTAGGCAACGTAGATAGTTCAAGTGCCAGCTAGGTAACTTATATAGTCCAAGTGCCCGCTAGGTAACCTACAAATTCTAAGTGCCCGCTAGGTTATCTATATAGTCCAAATGTCCGCTAGGGAACCTACATAGTCCACGTGCCCGCTAGGTAACCTAGATAATCCAAGTGCCGCTAGTTAACCTATATCGTCCAAGTGCCCGCAAGTTAACCTAGATCGTCCAAGTGCCCGCTAGTTAACCTACATAGTGCAAGGGCCCGCTAGTTAACCTACATAGTCCACGTGCTAGTTAGCTATCCTAGATAGTCCAAGAGCCCGCTAGTTGACCTACATAGTCCAAGTGCCCGCTGGGTAACCTAGATAATCCAAGTGCTCGCTAGTTAACATAGATAGTCCTAGTGCCCGTTAGTTTACCTAGATAGTCCAAGTGCCCACTAGGGGACGTACTTAGTCCATGTGCCCGTTAGCTAACCTAGATAGTCCAAGTGCCCGTAGTTAACATTGATCATCCAAGTGCCCGCTAGTTAACCTAGATAGTCCAAGTGAACGCTAGTTAACCTAGATAGTCCAAGTGCCCTCTAGTTAACCTAGATTGTCCAAGTGCCCGCTAGTTAACCTACATAGTCCAAGGGCCCGCTAGTTAACCTACATAGTCCAAGGTCCGCTAGTTAACCTAGATAGTCCAAGTGCTCGCTAGTTAACCTACATAGTACAAGGGCCCATGAGTTGACCTAGATAGTCCAAGTGCCCGCTCGTTAACCTAGATGGTACAAATGCCCGCTAGATAACCTAAGTAGTCCAAATGTCCGATAGGGATCCTACCTAGTCCAAGTGATCGCTGGGTAACCTACATAGTCCAAGTGCCCGTTCGTTAACCTAGATAGTCCAAGTGCCCGCTAGGTAACCTAGACGGTCCAAGTGCCCGCTAGGTTACCTACATATTCCAAGTACCCGTTTGTTAACCTAGATAGTCCAAGCGCCCGCTAGGTAACCTAGAATCCAAGTGCTCGCTAGATAACCTACATAGTCCAAGTGCCCGCTAGGTAACCTATATAGTCAAAGTGCCCGTTAGATAACCTAGATTGTCCATGTGCCCGCTAGGTAACTTACATTGTCCAAGTTCCCGCTAGGTAACCTAGATAGTCCAAGTGCCCGTTACCTAACCTAGATAGTCCAAGTGCCCGCTAGGCAAGCTACATAGCCCACGAGCCTGTTCGTTAACCTAGAAGTCCAAGTGCCCGTTAGGTAACCTAGACACTCCAAGTGCCCTCTAGGTTACCTGCATATTCCAAGTGCCCGTTCGTTAACCTAGATAGTCCAAGTGCCCGCTAGGTAACCTATATAGTCCAAGTGCACGCTAGGTAACCCAGATAGTCCAAGGGCCCGCTAGTTAACCTACATAGTCCAAGGGCTCACTTGTTAACTTTGATAGTCCAAGTGCCCGCTAGTTAACCTAGATTGTCCAAGTGCCCGCTAGTTAACCTAGATTGTGCAAGTGCCCGCAAGTTAAAATATATACCAAGTGCCCGCTACGTAACCTAGATATTCCAAGGGCACGCTAGTTAACCTATATCATACAAGTGCCCGCTAGTTAACCTACATAGTCAATGGGCCCACTAGTTAACCTACATAGTGCAAGAGCCCGCTAGTTAACCTAGATCGTGAAAGTGTCCGCTAGTTAACCTACATAGTCCACGAAACAGTTAGCTAACCTAGATAGTCCAAGGGCCCGCTAGTTGACCTACATAGTCCAAGTGCCCGCTGGGTAACCTAGATAATCCAAGTGCCCGCTAGTTAACCTATATAGTCCTAGTGCCTGTTAGTTTACCTAGATATTCCAAGTGCCCACTAGGGGACGTCTTAGTCCATGTGCCCGTTAGCTAACCTAGATAGTCCAAGTGCCCGCTAGTTAACATTGATCATCCAAGTGCCCGCTAGTTAACCTAGATAGTCCAAGTGAACGCTAGTTAACCTAGATAGTCCAAGTGCCCTCTAGTTAACCTAGATCATCCAAGTGCCCGCTAGTTAACCTACATAGTCCAAGGGCCCGCTAGTTAACCTACATAGTCCAAGGTCCGCTAGTTAGCCTAGATAGTCCAAGTGCTCGCTAGTTAACCTACATAGTACAAGGGCCCACTAGTTGAGCTAGATAGTCCAAGTGCCCGTTAGTTAACCTAGATGGTACAAGTGCCCGCTAGGTAACCTAAGTAGTCCAAATGTCCGATAGGGATCCTACATAGTCCAAGTACCCGCTGGGTAACCTACATAGTCAAAGTGCCCGTTCGTTAACCTAGACAGTCCAAGTGCCCGCTAGGTAACCTAGACTGTCCTAGTGCCCGCTAGGTTACCTACATTGTCCAAGTATCCAAGTGCTCGCTAGTTAACCTACATAGTCCAAGTGCCCGCTATGTAACCTAGATAGTCAAAGTGCCCGTTAGGTAACCTAGATATTCTAAGTGCCGGCTAGGTAACTTACATTGTCCAAGTTCCCGCTAGGTAACCTAGATAGTCCAAGTGCCCGTTACCTAACCTAGATAGTCCAAGTGCCCGCTAGGCAACCTACATAGCCCAAGAGCCTGTTCGTTAACCTAGAAGTCCAAGCGCCCGTTAGTTAACCTAGACAGTCCAAGTGCCCGCTAGGTTACCTGCATATTCCAAGTGCCCGTTCGTTAACCTAGATAGTCCAAGTGCCCACTAGGTAACCTACATAGTCCAAGTGCCCGCTAGGTAACCTATATAGTCCAAGTGCCCGCTAGGTAACCCAGATAGTCCAAGGGCCCGCTAGTTAACCTACATAGTCCAAGGGCTCACTTGTTAACTTTGATAGTCCAAATGCCCGCTAGTTAACCTAGATCGTCCAAGTGCCCGCTAGTTAACCTAGATTTTCCAAGTGCCCGCTAGTTAACCTACATAGTCCAAGGGCCCACTAGTTAACCTAGATAGTCCATGTGTCCTCTAGTTAATCTACATAGTCCAAGTGCCCGTGCGTTAACCTATATACCAAGTGCCCGCTACGTAACCTAGATATTCCAAGTGCCCGCTAGGTAACCTAGATCGTTCAAGGGCCCCCTAGTTAGCCTACATAGTCCAAGTGTCCGCTAGGTAACCTAGATAGTCCATGTGCCCATTCGGTAACCTAGATAGTCCATGTGCCCTTTAGGGAATCTAGAAAGTCCAAGGGCCCGCTAGTAAACTTTCATAGTGCAAGTGTCCGCTACTTAACGTACATATTCCAAGTGCTCGCTAGTTAACCTACATAATCTAAGTGCCCGTTAGCTAACCTTGATAATCCAAGGGCCCGCTAGTTTACCTACATAGTCCAAGTGCCAGCTAGGTAACCTAGATAGTACAAGTGCTTGCTAGAGAACCTAGATAGTCCAAGTGCCTGTTAGATAACCTAGATAGTCCAAGTGGTGGCTAGGTAACCTACATAGTCCAAGTTCCCGTTCTTTAACCTAGATAATCCAAGTGCCCACTAGGTAACCTTGACAATCCAAGTGCCCACTAGTTAACCTACATAGTTCAAGTGCCCGATAGGGAACCTACATAATCCAAGTGCCCGCTAGGCAACCTACATAGTCCAAGTGCCCGCTAGGTAACCTAAATAGTCCAAATGACCGCTAGGGAAACTACATAGTCCAAGTGCCCGCTAGTTAAACTAGATAGTCCAAGTGCCTGCTAGTAAACCTACATAATCCATGGGCCCGCTAGTTAACCTATATAGTGCAAGGGCCCGCTAGTTAACCTACATCATCCAAGGGCCCACTAGTTAACCTAGATTGTCCAAGTGCCCGCTAGTTAACCTACATAGTCCAAGTGCCCGCTAGGTAACCTAGACAGTTCAAGTGACCACTAGGTTACCTACATAGTCCAAGTGCCCGTTCGTTAACCTACATAGTCCAAGTGCCCGCTAGGTAACCAATATAGTCCAAATGCCCGCTAGGGGCCCTAATAGTCCAAATGTCCGCTAGTTAACCTAGATAGTCCAAGTGCTCGCTAGTTAACCTAGATAGTCCAAGTGCCCGCTAGTTAACCTAGATAGACCAAGTGCCCGCTAGGAGACATACATAGTCCAAGTGCCTGCTAGGTAACGTACATAGTCCAAGTGCCCGCTAGGTAACGTAGATAGTCCAAGTGCCCTCTAGGGAACGTACATAGTCCTAGTGCCCGCTAGGTAACCTAGATAGTCCAAGTGCCTGCTAGGTAACCTAGTTAGTCCAAGTGCCCACTAGTTAACCTACATAGTCCAGGTGATCCCTAGGTAACCTAGATAGAACAAGGGCCCGCTAGGTAACCACCATTGTCCTAGTGCCCCCTAGTTAACTTACATTCTCCAAGTGCCCGCTAGGTAACCTACATAGTCCAAATGCCCGCTAGTTAACCTAAGTAGTCCCAGTGCCCGCTAGGTAACCTTGATAGTCCAAGTGGCCGATATTTAACCTAGATATTCCAAGTGCCCACTAGGGGACGTACATAGTCCAAGTGCCCACTAGGTAACCTACATAGTCCATGTGCCCGTTCGTTAACCTAGTTAGTGCAATGCCCGCTAGGGAACCTATATAGTCCAAGTGCTATCTAGTTAACCTAGATAGTCCAAGAGCCCCTTTGTTAAACAACAAACTCCAAGGGCTCGCTTGCTAACTTTGATAGTCCAAGTGCCCCTTAGTTAACCTAGATCGTCCAAGTGCCCGCTAGTTAACCTAGATCGTTCAAGTCCTGGCTAGTTAACCTACATCGTCCAAGGGCCCACTAGTTAACCTAGATCGTCCAAGTGTCCTCTAGTTAACTTACATAGTCCAAGGGCCCGCTAGGTAACCTACATAGTGCAAGTGTCTGCTAGGTAACATACATAGTCCAAGTGCCCGCTAGGTAACCTAAATAGTCCAAATGACCGCTAGGGAAACTACATAGTCCAAGTGCCCGCTAGGTAACGTAGATAGTCCAAGTGCCCGCTAAGGAATGTACATAGTCCAAGGGCCCGCTAGGTAACCTACATTGTCCTAGTGCCCCCTAGTTAACCTACATTCTCCAAGTGCCCGATAGGGAACCTACATAGTCCAAGTGCCCGCTAGGTAACCAATATAGACCAAATGCCCGCTAGGGGCCCTAATAGTCCAAATGCCCGCTAGTTAACCTAGATAGTCCAAGTGCTCGCTAGTTAACCTAGATAGTCCAAGTGTCCGCTAGTTAACCTAGATAGACCAAGTGCCCGCTAGGGAACCTATCTAGTCCAAGTACCCGCTAGGAAACATACATAGTCCAAGTGCCCGCTAGGTAACGTACATAGTTCAAGTGCCCGCTAGGTAACGTAGATAGTCCAAGTGCCCGCTAGGGAACGTACATAGTCCAAGTGCCCGCTAGGTAACCTAGATAGTCCAAGTGCCCGCTAGTTAACCTACATCGTCCAAGTGCCCGCTAGGGAACCTACATAGTCCAAGTGCCCGCTAGGTAACGTAGATAGTCCAAGTGCCCGCTAGGGAACGTACATAGTCCAAGGGCCCGCTAGGTAACTTACATAGACCAAATGCCCGCTAGTTAACCTACATAGTCCCAGTGCCCGATAGGGAACCTACATAGTGAAAGTGTCCGCTAGTTAACCTAAGTAGTCCAAGGGCCCGCTAGTTAACATACATAGTCCAAGTGCCCGGTAGTTAACTTACATAGTTCAAGTGTCCGTAGGGAACATCCATAGTCCAAGTGCCCGCTAGGGAACCTACGTAGTCCAAGTGCCCGCTAGGGAATCTACATAGTCCAAGGGCCCGCTAGTTAACGTAGATAGTCCAAGTGCTGCCAGTTAATCTACATCGTCCAAGGGCCCGCTAGTTAACCTACATTGTCCAAGTACCCGCTAGTTAACCTAGATCATCCAAGTGTCCGCTAGTTAACCTACATAGTCCAAGTGCCCGCTCGGGAACGTACGTAGTCCAAGGGCCCGCTAGGTAACCTACATTGTCCAAGTGCCCCCTAGTTAACCTACATTCTCCAAGTGCCCGATAGGGAACCTACATAGTCCAAGTGCCCGCTAGGTAACCTACATAGTCCAAATGCCCGATAGGGAACCTACATAACGCAAGTGTCCGCTAGGGAACCTACATAGTCCAAGTGCCCGCTAGTTGACCTAGATAGTCCAAGTGCCCACTAGTTAACCTACATAGTCCAAGTGCCCGCTAGGTAACCTAGATAGTCCAAGTGGCCGCTAGTTAACCTAGATAGTCCAAGTGCCCACTAGGTAACGTACATAGTCCAAGTGCCCGCTAGGTAACCTAGAGAGTGCAAGTGCCCGCTAGTTAACCTACATAGTCCAAGTGCCCGTTCGTTAACCTAGATAGTGCAAGTGCCCGCTAGGGAACCTATATAGTCCAAGTGCTATCTAGTTAACCTAGATAGTCCAAGGGCCAGCTAGTTAACCTGCATAGTCCAAGGGCTCGCTTGTTAACTTTGATAGTCCAAGTGCCCCTTAGTTAACCTAGATCGTCCAAGTGCCCGCTAGTTAACCTAGATCGTTCAAGTACTGGCTAGTTAACCTACATCGTCAAAGGGGCCACTAGTTAACCTAGATCGTCCAAGTCTCCTCTAGGTAACCTACATAGTGCAAGTGTCTGCTAGGTAACCTACATAGTCCAAGTGCCCGCTAGTTAACATCGATTGTCCAAGTGCCCGCTAGGGAGGGTACATAGTCCAAGTCCCCACTAGGTAACCTAGAGAGTGCAAGTGCCCGCTAGTTAACCTACATAGTCCAAGTGCCTGCTAGGTAACCTAGATAGTCGAAGGGCCTGCTAGTTAACCTACATAGTCCAAGTGCCCGCTAGGTAACCTACATAGTGCAAGTGTCCTCTAGTTAACCTACATAGTCCAAGCGTCCGCTAGTTAACCTAGATAGTCCAAGTGCCCGCTAGGTAACCTACATAGTGCAAGTGTCCGCTAGTTAACCTAAGTAATCCAAGGGCCCGCAGGTTAACATACATAGGCCAAGTGCCCCGTAGTTAACTTACAGAGTTTAAGTGTCCGTAGGGAACATACATAGTCCAAGTGTCCGCTAGGGAACATACATAGTCCAAGTGCCCGCTAGGGAACCTACATAGTCCACGTGCCCGCTAGGGAATCTACATAGTCCTAGGGCCCGTTAGTTAACGTAGATAGTCCAAGTGCTGCTAGTTAATCTAAATAGTCCAAGGGCCCGCTAGTTAACCTACATAGTCCAAGTACCCGCTAGTTAACCTAGATCATCCAAGTGTCTGCTAGGTAACCTACATAATCCAAGTGCCCGCTAGGGAACCTAGATAGTCCAAGTGCCCTCTCTGGAACCTACATAGTCCAAGTGCCTGCTAGGGAACCTACATAGTCCAAGTGCCCGCTCTGGAACATACATAGTCCAAGTGCCCGCTAGGGAATCTACATAGTCCAAGGGCGCGAAAGTTAACGTAGATAGTCCAAGTGCCGCTAGTTAATCTACATAGTCCAAGGACCCGCTAGTTAACATTGATCATCCAAGTGCCCGCTAGTTAACCTACATAGTCCAAGTGCCCGCTAGGGAACCTACATAGTCCAAGTGCCCGCTAGGCAACCTACATAGTCCAAGTGCCCTTTAGTTAACCTAGATAATCAAAGTGCCTGCTAGGTAACCTATATAGTCCAAGTGCTCGCTAGGTAACCTACATAGTCCAAGTGCCCGCTAGGGAACCTACATAGTGCAAGTGCCTGCTAGGTTACCTACATAGTGCAAGTGCCCGTTAGTTAACCGAGATAATCAAAGTGCCTGCTAGGTAACCTAGATAGTTCCAGTGCTCGCTAGGTAACCTACATAGTCCAAGTGCCCGCTTGGTAACCTAAATAGTCCAAATGCCCGCTAGGGAAACTACATAGTCCAAGTGCCTGCTAGTTAACCTAGATAGTCCAAGGGCCAGCTAGTTAACATACATAGTCCAAGTGCCCGGTAGATAACTTACATAGTTCAAGTGCCCGTAGGGAACATACATAGTCCAAGTGTCCGCTAGTTAACCTACATAGTCCAAGTGCCCGCTCGGGAACCTAGATAGTCCAAGTGCCCGCTCTAGAACCTACATAGTCCAAGTGCATGCTAGGGAACCTACATAGTCCAAGTGCCCGTTAGTTAACCTAGATAATCAAAGTGCCTGCTAGGTAACCTAGATAGTCAAAGTGCCCGCTAGGGAACCTATATAGTCCAAGTGCCCGCTAGGGAACCTACATAGTCCAAATGCCCGCTAGGCAACCTACATAGTCCAAGTGCCCGCTAGTTAACCTAGATAGACCAAGTGCCTGCTAGGGAACCTACATAGTCGAAGTGCCCGATAGGGAACTTACATTGTCCAAGGGCCCGCTAGGGAACCTACGTAGTCCAAGTTCTCGTTAGTTAACCTAGATAGTCCAATGACTGCTAGGTAACCTACATAGTCCAACAGCCCGCTAGGTAACCTACATACTCCAAGAACCCGCTAGACAACGTAGATAGTTCAAGTGCCAGCTAGGTAACTTATATAGTCCAAGTGCCCATTAGGTAACCTACAAAGTCAAAGTGCCCACTAGGTTATCTATATAGTCCAAATGCCCGCTAGGGAACCTACATAGTCAAAATGCCCGCTAGGTAACCTAGATAATCCAAGTGTCCGCTAGTTAACCTATATCGTCCAAGTTCCCGCTAGTTAACCTAGATCATCCAAGTGTCCACTAGTTAACCTACATAGTCAATGGGCCCGCTAGTAAACTTACATAGTGAAAGAGCCCGCTAGCTAACCTAGATAATCCAAGTGCCCGCTAGTTAACCTATATCGTACAAGAGCCAGCTACTTAACCGAGATCGTCCAAGTGCCCGCTAGTTAACCTACATAGTCAATGGGCCCGCTAGGTAACGTAGACAGTTAAAGTGACCACTAGGTTACCTACATAGTCCAAGTGCCTGTTCGTTAACCTACATAGTACAAGTGCCCGCTAGGTAACCTATATAGTACAAATGCCCACTAGGGACCCTAATAGTCCACGTGACCACTAGTTATCCTAGATAATCCAAGAGCTCGCTAGTTAACCTATATAGTCCAAGTGCCCGATAGGAAACCTACATAGTCCAAGTGCCCGCTGTATAACATAGATAGTCCAAGTACCCGCTAGGAAACGTACATAGTCCAAGTGCCCGCTAGTTAACGTACATAGCCCTAGTGCCCACTAGGGAACGTACATAGTCCAAGTGCCCGCTAGGTAACCTAGATAGTCCAAGTACCCGCTAGTTAACCTACATAGTCCAAGTTCTCCCTAGGTAACATAGAAAGTCCAAGGGCCCGCTAGGTAGCCTACATAGTCCTAGTGCCCCCTAGTTAACCTACATTCTCCAAGTGCCCGATAGGGAACCTACATAGTCCAAGTGCCTGGTAGGTAACCTACATAGTCCAAATGCCCGATAGGGAACCTACATAATGCAAGTGTCCGCTAGGGAACCTACATAGTCCAAGTGCCCGTTAGGTAACCTAGATAGTACAAATGCCCGCCAGGAAACCCACATAGTCCAAGTGCCCGCTAGGGAACTTACATAGTCCAAGGGCCCGCTAGGGAACCTACATAGTCCAAGTGCCAGTTAGTTAACCAAGATAGTCCAAGTGCCCGCTAGGTAACCTACAAAGTCTAAGTGCCCGCTAGGTTATCTATATAGTCCAAAACCCGCTAGGGAACCTACATAGTCCAAGTGCCCGCTAGGTAACCTAGATTATCCAAGTGACCGCTAGTTAACCTATATCGTCCAAGTGCCCGCTAGTTAACCTACATAGTCAATGGGCCCGCTAGTTAACCTACATAGTGCAAGAGCCCGCTAGCTAACGTAGATAATCCAAGTGCCCCCTAGTTAACCTATATCGTCCAAGTGCCCGGTAGTTAACCTAGATCGTCCAAGTGCCCGCTAGTTAACCTACATAGTCAATGGGCCCGCTAGTTAACCTACATAGTGCAAGAGCCCGCTAGTTAACCTAGATCGTGCAAGTGTCCGCTAGTTAACCTACATAGTCCACGTGCCAGTTTGCTAACATAGATAATCCAAGGGCCTGCTAATTGACCTACATAGTCCAAGTGCCAGCTAGGTAACCTAGATAGTCCATGTGCCCGCTAGTTAACCTAGATAGTCCTAGTGCCCATTAGTTTACCGAGATAGTCCAAGTGCCCACTAGGGGACGTACTTAGTCCATGTGCCCGGTAGCTAACCTAGATAGTCCAAGGGCCCGCTAGTTAACATTGATCATCCAAGTGACCGCTAGTTAACCTACATAATCCAAGTGCCCGCTAGGGAACCTACATAGTCCAAGTGCCCGCTAGGGAACCTACATAGTGCAAGTGCCCGCTAGGCAACCTACATAGTCCAAGTGCCCGTTAGTTAACCTAGATAGTCAAAGTGCCTGCTAGGAAACCTAGATAGTCCAAGAGCTCTCTAGGTAACCTACATAGTCCAAGTGCCCGCTTGGTAACCTAAATAGTCCAAATGCCCGCTAGCGAAACTACATAATCCAAGTGCCCGCTAGTTAATATACATAGTCCAAGTGCCCGGGAGTTAACTTACATAGTTCAAGTGTCCGTAGGGAACATACATAGTCCAAGTGCCTGCTAGTAAACCTACATAATCCATGGGCCCGCTAGTTAACCTACATAGTGCAAGGGCCCGAAAGTTAACCTAGATCGTGCAAGTGTCCGCTAGTTAACCTACATAGTCCAAGTGGCCGCTAGGTAACCTAGATAGTCCAAGTGTCCGCTAGGGATCCTTCATAATCCAAGTGCCTACTAGGTAACCTAGATGGTCAAAGTGCCCGCTAGTTAACCTAGATAGTCCTAGTGCGCATTAGTTAACCTAGATAGTCCAAGTGCCCACTAGGGAACCAACATAGTCCAAGTGCCCGCTAGGGAACCTACATAGTCCAAGTGCCCGCTAGGCAACCTACATAGTCCAAGTGCACGCTAGTTAACCTAGATAGAACAAGTGCCTGCTAGGGAACCTACATAGTCGAAGTGCCAGTTAGGGAATTTACATTGTCCAAGGGCCCGCTAGGGAACCTACATAGTCCAAGTGCTCATTAGTTAACCTAGATAGTCCAATGACTGCTAGGTAACCTAGATAGTCCAACAGCCCGCTAGGTAACCTACATACTCCAAGAACCCGCTAGGCAACGTAGATAGTTCAAGTGCCAGCTAGGTAACTTAGATAGTCCAAGTGCCCAATAGGTAACCTACAAAGTCAAAGTGCCCACTAGGTTATCTATATAGTCCAAATGCCCGCTAGGGAACCTACATAGTCCAAGTGCCCGGTAGGGAACCTACATAGTCCAAGTGCCCGTTAGTTAACCAAGATGGTCCAAGTGCCCAGTAGGTAACCTACAAAATCAAAGTGCCCACTAGGTGATCTATATAGTCCAAACGCCCGCTAGGGAACCTACATAGTCCAAGTGCCCGCTAGGTAACCTAGATAACGCTAACCCTAACCCTAACCCTAACCCTAACCCTAATGCTAACCCTAATCCTAAGCCTAACCCTAATCCTAACCCTAACTCTAAACCTAACGCTAACCCTAAATCTAACAGTAACGCTAACCCTAACCCTAACCCTAACCCTAACCCTAATCCTAACCCTAAGCCTAACCCTAAACCTAACCCTAACCCTAAGCCTAACCCATTCCCTAAGCCTAAGCCTAAGCCTAACCCTAACCCTAACCCTAAACCTAACCCTAACCCTAACCCTAACGCTAACGCTAACGCTAACCCTAACCCTAACCCTAACGCTAACCCTAACCATAATGCTAACCCTACCCCTATCCCTAACCCTAACCCTAACGCTAACCCTACCCCTATCCCTAACCCTAACCCTAACCCTAACGCTAACCCTAACCCTAACCCTAACCCTAACCCTAACCCTAACACTAACCTTAACCCTAACCCTAACCCTAACCCTAACGCTAACGCTAACCCTAACGCTAACGCTAAACCTAAACCTAACCCTAACGCTAATGCTAACGCTAATCCAAACCCTAACCTTAACGTTACCCTAACCCTAACCCTAACCCTAACCCAAACCCTAAAGCTAATCCTAACCCTAACCCTAACCCTAACCCTATCCCTAACGTTAACACTAACCCTAACACTAACGGTAACCCTAACACTAACCCTAACACTAACACTAACCCTAACCCTAACGCTAACGCTAACCCTAACCCTAACCGTAACCCTAACCCTAACCCTAACCCTAAACCTAACGCTATCGCTAACCCTAACCCTAAAGCTAACCCTATACCTAACCCTGACGCTAACCCTAACCCTAACACTAAGTCTAACACTAAACCTAACCCTAACCCTAACCCTAAACCTAACCCTAACGCTAACCCTAACCCTAACCCTAACGCTAACCCTAACCCTAACCCTAACCCTAACCCTAATCCTAACCCTAAAGCTTACCCTAACCCTAACCCTAAACCTAACCCTAACCCTAACCCTAACCCTAACCTTAACGCTAACCCTAACCCTAAATCTAACCCTAACCCTAACGCTAACGCTAATCCAAACCCTAACCCTAACGTTACCCTAACCCTAACCCTAACCTTAACCCTAAAGCTAATCCTAACCCTAACCCTAACCCTATCCCTAACGTTAACACTAACCCTAACCCTAACACTAACGGTAACCCTAACCCTAACCTTAACACTAACCCTAACCCTAACACTAACGCTAACGCTAACCCTAACCCTAACCGTAACCCTAACCCTAAACCTAACCCTAACCCTAACCCTAATTCTAACGCTAACCCTATTCCAAACCCTAACCCAAACCCTAACGCTAACGCTAACCCTAACCGTAACCCTAACCCTAACCCTAACCCTAACCCTAACCCTAACGCTAACCCTAACCCAAACCCTAACTCTAACTCTAACCCTAACCCTAATCCTAAACCTGACGAAAACCCTAACCCTAACCCTAATCCTAACCCTAACGCTAACGGTAAACCTAACCCTAACCCTAAACCTAACCCTTACCCTAACCATAACCATAACGCTAACCCTAACCCTAACCCTAACCCTAACCCTAATGCTAACCCTAATCCTAAGCCTAACCCTAATCCTAACCCTAACTCTAAACCTAACGCTAACCCTAACCCTAACCCTAACGCTAACCCTAACACTAACCCTAACCCTAACCCTAATCCTAACCCTAAGCCTAACCCTAACCCTAACCCTAACCCTAACCCTAACACATTCCCTAAGCCTAAGCCTAAGCCTAACCCTAACCCTAACCCTAACTCTAACCCTAACCCTAACGCTAACGCTAACCCTAACCCTAACCCTAACCCTAACGCTAAACCTACCCATAATGCTAACCCTACCCCTATCCCTAACAATAACCCTAACCCAAACGCTAACCCTACCCCTATCCCTAACCCTAATCCTAACCCTAACGCTAACCCTAAACCTAACCCTAACCCTAACCCTAACGCTTACCCTAACCCTAACCTTAACCCTAACCCTAACACTAACACTAACCTTAACCCTAACCCTAACCCTAACCCTAACCCTAACCTTAACCCTAACCCTAACCCTAACGCTAACGCTAAACCTAACGCTAACCCTAACCCTAACCCTAACCCTAACCCTAACCCTAACACTAACCCTAACGCTAACGCTAACCCTAACCCTAACCCTAACCCTAACCCTAACGCTAACGCTAATCCTAACCCTAACCCTAACGCTACCCTAACCCTAACCCTAACCTTAACCCTAACGCTAATCCTAACCCTAACCCTAACCCTATCCCTAACGCTAACGCTAACCCTAACGCTAACGCTAAACCTAAACCTAACCCTAACGCTAATGCTAACGCTAATCCAAACCCTAACCTTAACGTTACCCTAACCCTAACCCTAACCCTAACCCAAACCCTAAAGCTAATCCTAACCCTAACCCTAACCCTAACCCTATCCCTAACGTTAACACTAACCCTAACACTAACGGTAACCCTAACACTAACCCTAACACTAACACTAACCCTAACCCTAACGCTAACGCTAACCCTAACCCTAACCGTAACCCTAACCCTAACCCTAACCCTAAACCTAACGCTATCGCTAACCCTAACCCTAAAGCTAACCCTATACCTAACCCTGACGCTAACCCTAACGCTAACACTAAGTCTAACACTAAACCTAACCCTAACCCTAACCCTAAACCTAACCCTAACGCTAACCCTAACCCTAACCCAAACGCTAACCCTAACCCTAACCCTAACCCTAACCCTAACCCTA